>NW_027468657.1:12220348-12222848 GCF_046254945.1 Alosa pseudoharengus
TTTGAAGGTAATTCCATGTCCTGGAGCCAGTGTTGTTTATTTATTCCACTGCCGTGGCAACAGTGGGGTGCCTCGCTACTTGCCTTAGACCACACAGAGATAGACCTCTTTTTAATCACCAGCATAATGCCAAAGAGGTCAAAACGCTCAATACGACCACCCAAGACTTCTAAGAAGTCTTCCCCCCTACCCCGAGCTCTTCCAGTCTCTCATCCTGTTAAGGCTTCTCAAGACCCCATCCTGTGCCAGAGTGCTTAACAATTCATGGCCCCCAATAGCTGAACAGACTGAGAGGGGGTGTATGTGAATTATGGGGGGGGGGGGGGGGGGGGGTCGCTGCGTGATAGCGGGTCATTCCCACACCCCCCTCCAACACACATCACTGCCAAGGTGGCGTTGCCTCCCACACCCCAGCTGTGTGCCGCGGGCCTTTCTTGAACCCCCCCCCCCCCTAAACCAACCCCCCCTCCCTCCAATCAACCCCCCCGGCACCCCTATCCCCCCCGGCCCCCCTACCCCACCCATGAAGTGGCGCCTGAGGCGTTTCCAGCTGTGTCTTAATGCCAGCACTGGCTCAATGGCTCCGCGTCAAGCCTTATTAGTGGGGCGGAAGGATGCCATTGATTTCCCCCTTTGTCGTATCTTCATGGGAGCTCATTAAGGAAGAGCGAGCTCTGGGACGCATGCCCACTGTGCCAGGATGGTTTAATCCGATTTCCTTGGGTGGACGGCTGGCAATGTTGGCACGACGGTGGCATTGGTGGTGATGGTGACGGTAGAGGATAGGAGGTGATAAATTGTGTTGTGTTCCTTCCTTTTTTCTCCCTCTCCTCTCTAGCTCTCTCTCTCTCTCTCTCTCTCCATCGCTCCGTTCCTCAGTTCCCAAGGGTGTGGAGTTATCAGTGCTCCAGAGGCCCGTGTTGCCAGGAACTTGCGTTCATCATCGACTTTAAGCTGGAGATGATTACAAAGCCTCTGTGGATAACACTCACGGAGCAGACTCTGCAAAGACAAAGGACAGGAAGAGTAGAGAAAAGAAACCCAGACAAGACAAAAGAAACAAATAAGTGTGTGAAAATGGTTTCTTTTTGGTGTTTTATGCCCCCAGCGTTGTCTTCAAGGCAGCGCTGCCTGGAAGGCGCTATGGTTAGGCATGGGTTAAAGTTAGGGTTAAGGTTGGGTTAGGGTTAGGGTTGGGTCTAGGATTAGGTGCCTTTAAGTCAGCGGTGGCAGCGCTGCCTGGAAGACGACGTTGGGAGCATAAAACACTATCGAGCGTGAAAATGCTCTGTTTTGCTGCGTCATTTCTTAACCAGTTTGGCTCCTGAAGGAGCCTTCGGAAATAGAAAAAAAGAGAGACTAAAAAAGACAGAAAGAAAGAAAAAGAGAAAGAAACAGAGGGAAAGAAAGGTAGGTAAACACGGATTCTGACTCTTGAGCCCCCATGTAATCACCCTTCCTCTCGCACACCTCTTCAAAGGAGAGAGGGCGGGTTGTTCTCGGATCAAACGGCAGCCATATTGGAAAAGCAGTTATTTCCTGCCCCCCCCCTCCCCCCCTCTCTGTTCTCTCTTTGATCCGGGCAGCGTCCGTGTTTGATAGGGCCTTAAAGTACGCCGTGTGTGTTAGCACTAAGGACCCAGACAACTACTATCCTCTCCAGTGGTGTTTCTCCAGGGGAAAGAGATGGAGTTGTCTCTTTGATTAACTCATGGCCTGGTTTCTTGCCTTTTTTCCTTCCTTGTTTTTTTTTTTTTTTTTTTTTTTTTTTTTTTGTTGTTGTTGTTGTTGTTGATGTTGTTGCTTGTTCAGTGCCAGATGGCAAAATAGGACAACATATGTGACATGAAATGGGTAGGGTGTGAGGCCCAGGTCTAGACTTTTGTGTCTTGCTCCGATTGATTGAATTCTCATTACGATACACTTTTAATTGTACGTGTGTATGTGTGTGTGTGTGTGTTTTTTTTAACTAATATTTTAATAGGCTGTGATGCATTTAATTACATGGCAATTACCTCGCTCTGTGCCTAGAGTTCTGGAACTGCGCTGAATTGGAGAGGCGGGTCCTACATATTGCTCTCCTACTGATTGGACATTCTGTTCAGCATTTCACCGAATGCTCTGCTGTCAATCTCTACTCCGATTGGCCAGCCAGCCCGTCCATCAGTGCATTTCATCTCCCGTGAGGGTGAAGAACTGAGGCTAATTAGTTAGCATCCACTTGTTGAACATTGCTCCCCCACCCCGTCCCCCTCTATTGAAGTGTGTTTCTTTGAAGTAAAATCCTAAATGAAATCACTTGATCTTTATTTCGTTCAAGTTCATAACACAGAGCGCATCACGCATTTTGAACAGCCATGCAGCACAGCAGCAAACATCAAAGGAGCTGCTCGACCGTGCATGCATGCTTGCTAATGCATATCTCTTCAGATATCCTCTCTCTCTCTCTTTTTATCCCTCACTCTCTCTCTATTTCTCTCTCCCTCTCTTTCCCTCCCTC
>NW_027468657.1:12235348-12237848 GCF_046254945.1 Alosa pseudoharengus
TGCACACGAGACCGAAACTTCAAATCGTGTGTGCATCTGAGTGTAGCGCGCATACGACGGGGATGGAGAGAGAGAGAGGTAGTGCGTGTGTGGCTGTTCAAGACAGAGAGCATCCTGATTGGCCTGTTTCATGTTCAGTTCAGTAGGAACAGGAGCGTCATGGCAGAGGCAGAGTGCCCCCCAAAAAGGACCCATTTCACATCAGACTACACGAAAGTGTACCCTTGTCTCATAAGAGTTCAAAATAACGATAGTCTTGCATGCTGCACTATTTGTAGGCTAACAGTGACTTTATGCCCAGGTTAAATGATTGCAAAAGACATGCTGAGGTGAGTTTAACAAGTGTCATTTCATCTGCATATTATTCCAGACTAGCCTACTAGCTATTTGCCAAGGCTACATAAAGACCAAACTACCAAAATCTACATATTTTATTATCACAATTTCTAACTATAGGCCTTCCTTATTTGGTGTGCTGAGTAGAGACAATTAATTAACAAACATAGGCTATTCATCACTATTTCAGTATCTAAGAAGGCTAAAGTAATTTTTGATATTTATTTAATTTTTTATTTATTTACTTATTTTGGGGGGGAGGGGGGTACCTCCCTGAAATGGCTTTTTGCGGGTTGGGATGTCTGCTGATAATGCAGGAACCTTAAAAGCCAAAAGCTCTCTCTGTGTTTCCTCTCCCACTGTAGTGTGAGTCTGTATGAGTGAGCTCCACTGTCTCCTCCTGAGTTAGGGGTGATAGGGGTGAGCTCCACTATCTCCTCCTGAGTTAGGGGTGAGCTCCACTGTCTCCTCCTGAGTTAGGGGTGAGGTAGGTGAGCTTCACCGTCTCCTCCTGAGTTAGGGGTGAGGTAGGTGAGCTTCACCGTCTCCTCCTGGGTTAGGGGTGAGGTAGGTGAGCTCCATTGCAGTGGGAGCTTCTTTATGCTGCAGTGCCTTTGACTGAAGGGTGACCGACGCCAGCCCAGAACACCAACTCTCTCCAGCCACACTTCCCTCCCCAGAACACCAACTCTCTCCAGCCACACTTCCCTCCCCTCTCTTCTCTATTTTCTTCTCTTCCCATTTCCTCTCCTCTACTCATCTCCTCTCCTCTTCCGCCTTCTCTCTCTCTTCTCTTCTTTACTCTTTTCTCCTCTTCTGTCCATCCATCTCTCCTCAAATCAAGTTCTCTCATTTCTCTCTTTTCCTCTATTCTCTCTCTTCCTTCCTGATAAGTGATCCCATGTTGACCACCCCCCCATCAAATCTCTGTCTTTACTTATCTATTTCCTTTTCTTTATCTGTTCTTTCTCTCTTTCTCTCTTAGTTCATCGTGTTCTTTCTCTCTTTCTCTCTTAGTTCATCGTGTTCTTTCTCTATTTCTCTCTTAGTTCATCGTGTCAAAAACAGTGTCAGTGATAGTGGTGGTCTGTGTCTCGTGTTATTTCCTCTGAGAAAGGAAAAAAAAAATTGGCTGGATGATCCAGTCGTTTGCTGATGTTCCTGAGCAAAGCTGCTCTATTTGCTCTCTGTTGCCCGTGGGAACGCCCCTGAGCTTTCCATCAAACCAAGCGTCGCCATGCCGACCGGGCCGCTCGAGCGGTAATCATCCACCGAAGGCTCGGTTCGCGCCATACTTTCACTCATCCACAACACAAGAGAGAGAGAGAGAGAGAGAGAGACAGACAGAGAGAGAGAGAGAGAGAGAGAGAGAAAGAGAGGGGGTTGGCCACTGCTCTCATCCATCTGTTCCTCACTCATCCCTCACTTCACCACAACGGAGGAAGGAAGGGTGTAGATGAGTGTGTCCTGTAGGCCTACCTATAGGGAGGTTCTGTCTTTCTCTCCGCGCAAGTCTTTAACATTCAAAAGAAGCTTAACTGTCTTTAAGGGACCTTGGCCAAGCCAGCTTCCTGCCAGGGAGCTCCGTTGCTAATAAGCCTCCATTAAGAAATGATCACTGGTGTTTCTCGGCTTTCTCCGCCGGCACAATACAACCACCAATTAGGCAGCGGCGTATCTCGGCACACTAGCCGCTTGCCAGCGTGTTTAGCAATTATGCTTTCACTAACTCACTTTTTTTTCTATTTTTGTGCATTTAATTTTGCCTCAAGATTTCCTTTCCTTCTCCTTCTCCCTCCGACACATAATGAAGGAGAGCGCGGGAATAAAAGAGCCTTTTTCTTTGATTAAGCTCTCACGGTTGGCCGGGGCATTTGGGTACAGACAACCATCAGCCCCTTCGAGCCCCTGGTGGACTTAACTGGCGCTCCCCGCTGCTGTTAATAGGCCATGATTCATATCCCCATTAGAGAGCCAACAGGAAGGACTAGCAGAGCAGAGTGGAGGAGAAGAGAAAAGGAGGAGAGGAGAACAGAGGAGAGGAGAACGGAGGAGAGGAGAACAGAGGAGAGGAGAATGGAGGAGAGGAGAACAGAGGAGAAAAGGAGAGGGAAATAGGTGTGAGGTGAGAGAAATGTTTGATTGCCGTCAGACCCCTGTGCTT
>NW_027468657.1:12242848-12245348 GCF_046254945.1 Alosa pseudoharengus
GTAGCAATTTTTCAAATGTGGTGATGGCACACAACTTGGGGGAAAGCGTTTACTATGCACTCGCGGTGATAGCCTATTAGGCCTACAGTTAATGTGAATCGCAGACAACTTTGCGGACATACTCGCGGTGATAGCCTATAGGCCTACAGGTAATGTGAATGGCGGACAATAACCAAAGAAAGGAATTTGCATGTAGTACGATGTCGTACTACATGCAAATTGTACTGTACTAAATGTACTGTCGTCTCCACTGTGCCCTAGCCACTGTTGGTATGTGTGTCTTCTAGTGAATCAGCTTTAAACTGCAGACCATACTGAAGTGCCCTTGAGCAAGGCACCTAATCCCTCACTGCTCCCCAAGCGCCGCTGTAGCAGGGAGCTCACTCCTCCAGGTTAGTGTGTGCTTCACCTCACTGTGTGTTCACTGTGTGTTCACTGTGTGCTGTGTGTGTTTCACTAATTCACGGATTGGGATAAATGCAGAGACCAAATTTCCCTCATGGGATCAAAAGAGTATACTACTTATACGGAAAGTTGGAAGGTTGCATCGGGCCTGCCTCACCCGCCAATCATGTAGTGGTGTGCTGAAAGTTTTGTTATATGTGTCAGCATCTCATCATCGATTGAGCCAACATTAGCTTAGGTTAAACTTGTCTTGCGAGGAGCCAAAATAATAAAAGACGGGAAATCGATAGTGGAAATCATCAGTTTTACTTCTCGGTGGTAACTCTCAGATGGCAGGAGTCGGCGAGGGCTAGCAGCGATTATCTGAAATATCCTTACACTCCAGCAAGAGAAATGCAAGAAACACTGAATGATTTCTAGGCTTGGCCTGAAGAGGAGAAAGCACCTGCTGTGGATTGGGAGGCAGTGCGAGTTTTGGACTATTTGGGTTTTTATAGTTTTACCAGTTCATGAGTCCCTTAGTAAGAACATTGACCTTGGTGATATCGACACGTTTGCAGACATGTTTTACAGGTACATGAGATGTTTTTTTTTACTTTATGTCAAGTAAAAATACAGCATGTTGCATATAACCAAAGTCAACCTGTAGCTGGATGTACTGTAAGGATGCATATCCGTATAATACAAGCAATGCATGGGTGTTTCTATAGGTCATCTGGTATACATTAATAACACCATCAAATCAGGGTCCAGCATACTCAGGGAGCATACAGGCAAATATCTACCCTCATGAGTTGTTTTGGTTTTATAGTAGTCAATGTAAACAGTGTAAATACTCTGTTGTTGAGAGGAGAGGTTTGATGGATGTTGAGTTAAATTACCTATTTAATTAATGTACTCAGCTCTGAGGATATGATATCAGATATGATAAATTGACGTCTTCATTAACGCTCTGATTAGTTATCAGATTTCGCCGTAATTTCACTATGTTAGGAAATGAGTTTGATTTTAGTATTATGCTTTCTCCAGGTGATTTATTGTTCTCAAGCGCTCAGTCTGACTGCTTGAATCCCGGCCTATCGTGTCTTAGTATTATTACCTCCGCCAATGAGACCGGAGTTTTCACTAAGGTCTGTTTGTCTCTGCTAGTTTGTAAACAGGATTACACAAAAAGCTCACAGCCCTAATTTGGTGGGAACATGTAGCATGTAATGGAATAGCTTGTTTCTATAATGTACAGTTTCATTAAAAAGCAATCTTAGATAGATACATTACTATCCCTTCCTTTTATATCCACCTATTTACTAAGTATTATTTTATTCATCCCCAGAGGGAAATGATAATGTAAGTTATCATTTTAAGGACAAGGTCTCCTGACTTAGTCTCCATGCCTTCTGTTCCACCGACTTGTTAGATCAAAGACTGCAGACTCAAGGTCTGCCCTGATGTACAGAGGAGTGTAGGCCCATATCCTTCAACTGTTCAGAAGAAACATCACACCTTATGTGAGTGAAAAGTCCTTGTGTACATTCACATCTCTCAGACTTCAAAACGCTCTTTTAAACACACTTCATAAACTCTCTTTTGTCTGCTCACACACACACACCGTTTTCAATGACACACACACACACACACATGACTGGCGCTCAACTAGTGGTGCACCCCGCCGGCAAGAGCTGTACGGCAACGTGGCCTTAGATAAAAGCTTCTGCTAACTGAATAGATTTAAATGTAATTGACTGATGTGAAGGATTTCACTCTGATCAGTCAATGTGCTTGCACTAGTAGGCCCAAAGGGAGTAACTACTCTACTAAAAAAAAAAAAAAAAAAACTAAATAATTACAATCTTACATGAAACATTTCCAACCCAACCTTGTTTCTTCCAGGTTCGCGTACACCACCTGTCACAGAGCGTCTCATCTTTGCTTTTTAATATTAACTGAATTTCTCATTTTTCTCCATAATTAACTTCTCTCTGCCTATCAGTGAGTGAATATTATAGCAGACACATTAATAGGAATTCTTTTAAAAGTAAATGGCTCACCATGGTGGATAGGATGAAATTAGCATCTGATTAAAAGGTAGAATTAATCT
>NW_027468657.1:12250348-12260348 GCF_046254945.1 Alosa pseudoharengus
CACTGTACTAGGGTGATTGAGTGGGCATATATTTAATTGCATTCAAATCTTCTCTGTCATTTTTCTCTTGGCGAGGCAGGAATGTGGTTACTGTCATAACAGTCTGATTTATGATTTATTTTACTGTCATAACAGTCTGATATATGTTTTATGTTATGACAGGCCTTAACCGAAAGTAAACCAGAGTAAAATAAATAGTATTAAAAAGCACACCTGAGTGTAATTCTTGATTTTCCCCTGGGGATCAATAAAGTATCTATCTATCTATCTATCTATCTATCTATCTATCTATCTATCTATCTAATGTTTTGTCACAAACACTGTAAACTGAAAACTGTAAAATAACACCATACCACATAACACATGGGACGAATGATAAAACCTTGCTAATCTACACACATCCCCCTTCACAACCAAATCAATGATAAATGTAATTCGTTTTTTTTTTGTTTACTTTTACTGGTAACTGTTGTAGGACTACACAAAGGCATGATCAGTCTGAGTAACTTAATGCGCTGAATATTAGTCCCACTTAATCATCTGTGTGAAAACTAAGTTGTCTGGTGTTTGGCGTTGGGAGATAATGCACTTCATAGTACTTCATTTTGAAGCTTGCAAACTCGTTAAGAAGTGTTTAAAAAAAAGATTGTCAATAAAATAAATTCAGTGTGAACAACTTAATTTTTTCTATATCCTTCTGGAGCCAGCACAAAAATGTTTACCAGCTTCTAATTGATGGAATTAAGTGGTTCGATTAGACTCTGCGTGATTGAGGCTGCAAATGGCATCAAGTTGTATGTAAAAAAAACAATGATTGACTTTGCAATCATTGCTGAAATTACAATGAGCTTGGCATTTGCCTTCAGCTTCAATTAGTCTGATGTAGTTTCCTGCGTGTCATTTATTTTCATGACTGAGTTGTCACTGGAGGAAGTGTAATATTGGTGTATATGTTTGTGTGTGTGTGTGTGTGTGTGTGTGTGTGTGTGTGTGTGTTTGTGTGTGTGTGTGTGCGTGTGCGCGCTCTGTGCAGGGAACGAGGACTGGCTGCATTGATTATAATTTTGAAATTAATTGAGAGATGCAGGGAGTGATTATTGATCTGTCTATGATTTGATTTGCCGTCAACAAGGACAATGAAGATCCTCACCACGAAAACACACGTTTGGGAAGAGATGTTGTTAATTAGAAGAAAATAGGCTTGTGATGTTGCATAGTTCCAATTTTAAAAACAATTCAAACATAAGCATCTCTTTGAATTACAGATGCAGCCTATATCTTCGACCACTGATGACAATAGGTATAAGAAAAGGTCATCTGACTTTATTAGATGATTTTATTAGGATATTATTCATATATGGTATCCACAGCATTACAGAAAAAATATTCATCATTACAGACACCTAGCATCCTGCACAACAACTGTACACTCAAAAGCAAGGAAAACAAATAGACAAGTCAGGGACATAGATAAGCAATACCATCCACATTAGTACAATCAAAAAACATCTGGCCAACCTCCAGGTTATTACCCGTCACATGTCTCATTTCACATATGAAAAAGAAAGCAAACATACATATTATTCATATTCTTACTGTATCTGCATGCATATTCGGTATCTTCTTTTTGACCTGGAAGACCATGTGATCAAATTATGTATAGAAAGAAAACAAGGAAAAATGTCAATCCATAGCTTTTTCTTGTTGGATTGTTACAGCATCACCACCATTCACCCCCAGTTATCTCTGATGTAGTGTGTGCGAGTGTGTCTGTGTGTCTGTCTCTTTGTGTGTCTGTGTGTGTGTGTGTGTGTGTGTGTGTGTGTGCGTTCGTGCGTGTGTTCGTAAGTGTATGCGTGCGTGTGTGCGTGCATGTGTGAGTGTGTGTGTGTGATGGAGAGATTACTGTAACTGCAGCTGAGGGGGTTTTTGTTCCACTTGGTGGCATCACTGTTCAGGTTGTGTTGTGAACAGTTTGTGTTTCTGTGCATTCTGAAAAATAGACAAGCTGAAAAGCACATCTCACTTTATAGGTATTCCTGGAGTGCAGGCACGTGCAGAGAAGCGGGGCTACAGGGGCTCTAGCACCTGCCCTTTTGACAAGACCAGTTTTTTACTTTTTAAAATGTGTAATACTTCCGCTAGTTCCAACGTGGATATTCGCTGAAATGTCTCATTAATAGTTTGCGAAATTAGAAATGTACAAAAATAAAAATGTTCTGTGTTAATTGAAATGCCTTGCGGCCACCAATCCGTGACGTCATACATTCACGCAGGCACAGTGCTGCAGGAGACGTTTGGGAGCACGGTAAGGTCACTTGGCATTTAGCCTATCTGAACATGCAATAGTATTCAGCTTAGAGATAGAGAATAACATGTTTAAAGTTGTTTCATGTTTAATGAAGTAGGCTATCAAACCCGTTTTAACCTATCATGGTCCATCCATTTCAATAACCTGCCAGCTTCGAAAATCTAAGGCTGAACGTTCATAATATATTCTGTTTAGGTTAGCCTACTATGTTATAGTAGCTTAGGTTAGTAGACGTAGTTCATAAAACAGAGTAGGCAAACCTTTTCTAAATCGTCATAAGCCGACGACATAGGCTACTGTAGTTGTTTAACTAACCCAACTCCACACGTCGTTCTCTGTTTACAGTAGGCTACATTACGCGTCCTTTCACTCAGTGGCCACACGCACAGCACGTGAATCTGCAAGACACCAGCTTACTAATGGTGGTAGTTCACTGTGATAAACATTAAAATTATAGCCTGACAAGCCAGACTAAGCAATAACATATTTGCTGCCGCTAGGGTGCGTCTAGATTTCTAGGCTATTAAAATTAGCTTTGAATTTAATCAATAAGATGTAGCCTTATAGCCTATGATCTCTGTGTAGACAATAGCCTAATGGAAACTGAAAAGACCTATCTGTCTGTGCCCTGGCTACAGTAGGCCTACAGTACATGCACTCCTATTGCATTTTCAGAACCAAGGAGAGAAATGAGAAAAATGTGTTTTCAGCTCTGTCTGCTATTTACACCCATTCTTCTTGATATATAATGAATAAATATGAAAATGTATAAAATGTTTATCAGTACATTAGAATACTTTGCAAATTGCTAAACCATATAATAGCCTGTCCCACCATCATCATTAAAATAGCATAATGCTAGAATTTAAATGCAAAAAAAAAAAAAAAAATGTCCAGCTCAGGTTTAGATGATTAGCTTTATAGGCTAGGGAATGTAAAACTTAAGTTCCAGTTTACACCATTCAAATTGTGTGTATCTTTTCTAGCTTTCGTATGCATTATGTTCTATAAAACATGGTATTATATTATGCAGTGCAAAGATGCCCACTAAAGACAGGAAGCGAAAGCAGAGGGAGAAGGAGCTGCGGGAGGCAGCAAAAGGCAGTGGATCTCTGACCAGCTGGGTCAAAAAGCCAAACACCACAGGTTGGAATAATCCTAATTACAGAATTAACAAGAACTATCTGACATGTCTTGTTATTAATATCAACTATACCTTCATATTGTTGCATCAATCAGAAAGCAGTATGAAACTTTTGGCAGTTAGCATTTCTCTAAGTCAGATAGACCTTGTCAATTCTGTACTAATAATGTACCAGTTGTTCACATTGCAGTGATAGCTGAATAGGCTATTCAATAGTAAATAGCACTGTTACTTGTTCTCAGGACTGGAAAGTGCCAGAACAGATGAGTAGGTTGAGGCAGAAGCTGGAGTTAGTGCAGGAGACACTGAGGTAGAACAAACAGAAAGCCATATAGCCTATATATTCTCCATTGGGTTGTAATCAAAATTAAGTTTTAAATAAAGTTAACACGTTTTCTGAAAAATTTTGTTCCATGTGCCCTTTTTAAAAAAATTGAGCCCCTGCCCTCTCAAAGGTCTCTGCACGCCCCTGCTGGAGTGTCATTAAAACACACACACACACACACACACACACACACACAAGCTGTCTTTGTGTTTTCTCTCTATATACTTCTATCTCCCTCTCTGTCTCTTTCTCTTTACCTCTCTCTCTGGTCTGACTGCCATGTGACCTAAAATAGCCATTTATCCAGCAATGAAATGAGCATTAGCCTGATATGTTGCTCATCATAGCAGACTTCAAATGTCTCTTCTCATTAGAGTGTGGGTTCATATTTGACCTGCTGGCTGGCTGCTAGTTCAGTGTGATGGCTCACTCTCAAACACACATACAGTACACACACACACACACACACACACACACACACTGGAGAACCACCCCCACCCCCATCTCAGAAGTGTGATGTCACATAAGGTAACACTGACGGGGATGAGGGAGTGAAAAGTCACCTCTGACACACACACACAAACACACACACACATATACACACACACACACACACAAACACACACACACACACACACACACACACACCCACTCACCGACACACACACTCACGACACACACACACACACACACACACACACACACACATATTCAGTCCCGGAGCATGATGAGCTATTTGGCATTTCTGCTCTTAAATGGTGCGTGGCATTTCAATCAGGCCTGGATGCCATCCGTTACCCGCTGGCAAGCCAAGCACGCCACCCCAATGCCCTTCACCATCGCCAGCCCCCCCCCCCAACCACTCCAGTGCCTGGGAAAATTCAACATTATTTAAAACAGCACCGATGATTTAAACATGTACCAAGCCCAGATTAACCTTAATGTGTTATCTCTCTCTCTCTCTCTCTCTCTCTCTCTCTCTCTCTCTCTCTCTCTCTCTCTCTCTCTCTCTCTCTCTATCTCTCTCTCTCTCTCTCTCTCTCTCTCTCTCTCACTGCTATGTGCCTTCTCACCAGCTTCTCATTTGTGTTGATGCACAGTTAATGGTGTAGGTAACATTTAATAACAGGCTGTAATGACTGTCTCGCCTCTCCACTGCACTCTGCATAGATAAATAACGAAGACGCAGACTGTAATAGTGCAACGGCGGCCGTGTCACGCCGCAGAGGACCGTACCAATAACACACACCGATACACACATGCACACGCATCGCATGCTCCTCTGATGATACCTGAGTTAGCTACTGTAGCAAGAGATAGACTGCAGAGAGGAAAAAGAGGGAAGAAGATGGGAAAGAAGAGATAGACTGCAGAGAGGAAAAAGAGGGAAGAAGACGGGAAAGAAGAAAGAGGACAGAAGAGCACAAGAAAGAAGGACAGAAAAAGAAGCAGAGAAGAGAGGAGAGAAGAGAGGAGAGAAGAGAGGAGAGAAGAGAGGAGGAGAGAAGAAGAGAGGAGAGAAGAAGTGAGGAGAGAAGAAGAGAGGAAGGGAGAGGAGAGGAGAGAGAAGGGGAGCCCTCCTGTATGTGTGTGTGTGTGTGTGTGTGTGTGTGTGTGTGTGTGTGTGTGTGTGTGTGTGTGTGTGTGTATGTGTGTGTGTGTGTGTTTTGTGTGTGTGTGTGTGTGTGTGTGTGTGTGTGTGTATGTTTATGTGTGTGTGTGTGTGTGTGTGTGTGTGTGTGTGTGTGTGTGTGTGTGTGTGTGTGTATGTGTGTGTGTGTGTGTTTTGTGTGTGTGTGTGTGTGTGTGTGTGTGTGTGTGTATGTTTATGTGTGTGTGTGTGTGTGTGTGTGTGTGAGTGATGCAGGGAGCCTGCTGAGTGTCCACTCGAGGGACTGGCAAGCAGGAGCAGCAGGAGCAGCAGGAGGTGGCGGCACTGTCCACGCTCCCCCGGCCCCAGCAGGACTCCTCCTCCCTTAAATAAGCAATTAAAGCCAGCTAATTAAGGAGAGCATGCGGGGGTGGTGAAGCAAGGTGTGTGTGTGTGTGTGTGTGTGTGTGTGTGTGTGTGTGTGAGAGAGAGAGAGAGAGAGAGAGAGAGAGAGAGTTTGTGTGTTTGTGTGTGTGTGTGTGTGTGTGTGTGTGTGTGTTTGATAGAGGGTACACAAGTCACAAACTCCATGTGACCAGTGACCCCCGGCACAGTGGTTAACGGTTATTACCAGTGTATGTGTGTGTGTGTGTGTGTGTGTGTGTGTGTTTAATGAGAGTGATGAAAGCTAACATTTGTGAAAACTACAAACCACCGCCTGCAAGAACATTTCTTTCTGACCTCACTGCACTGTTTTCACAATAACCTTCTCAAGTTCAACAAATACTTGTTTGTTATGACCTATGTGTCAATGGTAAACGGTTACTTCCAGTGTGTGTGTGTGTGTGTGTGTGTGTGTGTGTGTGTGTGTGTGTGTGTGTGTGTGTGTGTGAGGGGAGGAATGTAGAGTAATGAAGGCAAATTGTGTGAAAATCTCCCTGCTCTTTTTTCAGAAGATAACCTTTTTGAGTTTAACACTTGTTTTCATAGTCATTACACCTTTTCACCATCCAGTTGTCACAGATCTCAGAGTGCTAATGGCTGCAGGGTATGGTGTGTCAGATTCCTCTTTGCCTTGTTTTGACTGGGACGGGACACAATCTTCACTGGGAGTGGGAGAGAAGCAGATGTGTTGACACCTGAACACCCTCTACTGTCATAATAACCCTCTAGTGTAGACAGGTTTGGGTTGTAATTATAGAATCATTCACTCAACACACACACACACACACACACACACACACACACACACACACACACACACACACAGACACACACACACACACACACAGAGACAGACACACACACAGACACACAGACACACACACACACACACACAGAGACAGACACACACACAGACAGACAGACACACACACACACACACACACAGACACAAACACACACTATAAAGATTAACAGGAAAAAAAGGTAATAAATAAAATACTTAACTCAGTAGTGAAAGGTTTAATGATTATTGTTGACTGTCAGTTTGTATTATAATTCTTTATATAAATATATTCTATTTCATATAAGAGCAAATACCCTGCCTTACTTAGAAGCAATGTATTTACTATAAGGTGATCCGATTCTAAATCAATATGTGTTATTGAATAGGGATGTATGTATACATGCAATATTGTATTTCTATGTATCCAGGAGGTCTGTTAATCAGACTCTATTCTCCTCTGCCTCGGGATGCCAAGGTCTGACTCGTAGCCTGGTTAACACCATATCAATGCAAAGCTAATGAAGATAGATAGTGCACAGCTGATGGACCAGGGGCAAAGGGGAGGGGGAATGGAATTTACTCCCCCCGTCAGGTCAGAATGCAATCGCTGCCTCAATTACAGACAATAAAGCATTCCAGTGACACACAGCTCACGGAACGAAAACGAAAACCAGAAACTTTTGATGTTTTGCTAGGAACAGAAACGAAACCAGAAACATTTACATTTTTTTATATTCCGGAAGAGAATCGTTTATCTAAAATAATGGTATCCGGTTAACACCGTTATTTTTTTGTTCTTTGACAAGATTTCTGTGCAATACGATTTGGTGAGGTTCACTTCCGGTCGTTTACTCATCAGGAGAAATGTAATAGAGAAGCTTGCCGCCAGCAAGTAGCCTAATAAAGATCGTATGCCCATAGGCTTTTGGATGGATGTAAGAACTTTAGTGATGCTTCTGTAATGCTTTGTGGTTTTGTATTATTTGATGACATAGGAGAAATAAATGCACTGATTGGGCCCTGACCAGGTTTGGTCAATTGACGTTCTCAATGACAGCTATGTAGCCTGCCCCATTTGTCATTTGCACCCATTGAGCTATGTAAGAAGTATAATGGATATGTGCTCAGTTGTTTGCCAATAAACGACATGGCAGAAATTTTCCTTGTCTTAATTCATGTATAATACTGAAACAAATGTAGGCATGTCAGAATTACAGTTATGCCGCTTACATAATGTAGCCTATAGTGTTTTTTTAATGTTTGATGATAGGATAGAGACTTAAGGAAAATTATGTAGACTAACAACAGAATTTTAAAGTCATAAGTAATGATCAGCCTACTTATTTGTATGTCCCGCAGCTGACATGGAACGTTATTAACCGGTTCAGGAACTTTATTTTTTTGTTCTTACCGGTTCAGGAACATAAATTTTAGGGTTGGACCAAAAACCGGAAACGTTAAAATACTGTTTCTGTTCGGAACGAACCAATTGGGGGAAAAATCTGGTTCAAAGCCCTGCCTCTGCTATATCTCTCTCTCTCTCTTTCTCTGTCTCTTTCCCTCTCTCTCTTTTCTTTTATTGGTTCCTCAAGGTGAGCTTGGCATCTGTATTCTAATCAGACCTGAAAGACACTCTCTCTCTCGTAGGAGTAGAGAAAGAGGTCACTTACTGCTCGTGCTCACAGAATCAGCGCACCCTCCTGACCCCGCAGAACTGAGATAGCGTGGCCATTCAGAACCGGCGATTCAGCTACAGAACTTAGATAGCGTGGCCATTCAGAACCAGCGCTTCAGCTACAGAACTGAGATAGCGTGGCCATTCAGAACCAGCGCTTCAGCTACAGAACTGAGATAGCGTGGCCATTCAGAACCAGCGCTTCAGCTACAGAACTGAGATAGCGTGGCCATTCAGAACCAGCGCTTCAGCTACAGAAGAGCAGTTGTGTTCAAAAGGTTTCATTCACTTAGTCAGAACCACAAGGCAACAGAGATGAGTCCAAAGCAGCAGCAGATCAACAGAACAGATTGAAGTACAGTCAAAGCTCACAAATAATAATAATAAAAAATTGTATATATATATATATAAATTATTAAATAATATAAATCACATTTTAAGTCATACAACTAGGCAGCAGTCTTAACCCTTGTAAGGTGTTCGGGTCTGTGGGACCCATGTTCAATGTTTTCTCAAAGAAAAATGGTGCTATTTATTATTTCTTCAAACTTACAGTCATTGGCCTTGGCCTTTTTTCTGTGAAGAACATAAAAAAATAACTTATTTTCAATGACTGCAGACGTACACACACCCCTACACATAACTATTAAATATGAGGTGTTTGGGTCTACCGGACCTGAGTGTAACTAGATGTACCACATAGCGGTACAACATATGACTGCTGCTCAATCCTGTACATCCTCTCTGTGAAAGTTTGTCGATTTGCAGGGATGCAAACATGTGTGTGGTGAAAAAAGTGTAAAAAAAACTCCAGTCTATGGATAGGCCCAGAAATCTACCTAAAACCATTATCATTATTATTGTTATGGTATTGTCGTTGCCCAATGGACTGCTTTATTACTGTAATGTAAAATTGCAAACTATTACAATGATTTCATTGCATTACTCAGCATGGTTGAATGCTGCTAGCATGATAAATACTTCCCAAAAAAACAGTGATCATAAGGTTGCCATTTAGGGGTGTAAATCACAAGATTCATCACAATTTGATACTATATCAATTCTTTAAGCCAAAGACCTGATTCTTTTCGATACTTCAACATTTGTAGCGATGCGATTCAATGCAATACTAGGGTCTGTTTTCGATAGGAATAAATTATAGATTTTGGTTCATTTTCATGAATTCAGAAATGGAAAATAGTATAGGCTAAATTATAGGCCACACTGACTGTGGAATCAGGCAGGTTACACAGAGTTTGTTCTCGGTAACACTTTATTTTAATGTGTCGCTGTTACAGTTTACCTACCTAATTAGGTACAGTGGTACAACCTGTGTAACAACATGTACTATCAGGTACTATCATTGTACTTGCATTATGTATTTGTGGGTACCTACATAGTTGTTACATTGTAATACTGAGTGCTTTTACAAAACTTTGCCAATTTGTTTAATTTTCATCAGAGGCAAAGATCTGACCTGAGACCTGCTGGATGGGGTAAATCTGGTCATGATAGATTTGATATACAAAACATTCTTAGCTCCAACCTGTGCTGCTACAACCTTGTTACTCTTTTATACAGTGGAATAAACCTATTAAGTGTACCAGTTAATTACTTACATGTACATATGACATGTATGTTGTGTTGTGTCTTCGATGTCTTGGAACAGGTCTACTAATTCACTACATAGTACATATATCAACTGTGTTGGTACACAATTATTACT
>NW_027468657.1:12267475-12279975 GCF_046254945.1 Alosa pseudoharengus
GAATTTCCCCTGGGGATCAATAAAGTATCTATCTATCTATCTATCTATCTATCTATCTATCTATCTATCTATCTATCTATCTATCTAATGTTTTGTCACAAACACTGTAAACTGAAAACTGTAAAATAACACCATACCACATAACACATGGGACGAATGATAAAACCTTGCTAATCTACACACATCCCCCTTCACAACCAAATCAATGATAAATGTAATTAGTTTTTTTTTGTTTACTTTTACTGGTAACTGTTGTAGGACTACACAAAGGCATGATCAGTCTGAGTAACTTAATGCGCTGAATATTAGTCCCACTTAATCATCTGTGTGAAAACTAAGTTGTCTGGTGTTTGCCGTTGGGAGATAATGCACTTCATAGTACTTCATTTTGAAGCTTGCAAACTCGTTAAGAAGTGTTTAAAAAAAAGATTGTCAATAAAATAAATTCAGTGTGAATAACTTCATTTTTTCTATATCCTTCTGGAGCCAGCACAAAAATGTTTACCAGCTTCTAATTGATGGAATTAAGTGGTTCGATTAGACTCTGCGTGATTGAGGCTGCAAATGGCATCAAGTTGTATGTAAAAAAAACAATGATTGACTTTGCAATCATTGCTGAAATTACAATGAGCTTGGCATTTGCCTTCAGCTTCAATTAGTCTGATGTAGTTTCCTGCGTGTCATTTATTTTCATGACTAATATTGTTGTATATGTTTGTGTGTGTGTGTGTGTGTGTGTGTGTGTGTGTGTGTGCACGCTCTGTGCAGGGAACGAGGACTGGCTGCATTGATTATAATTTTGAAATTAATTGAGAGATGCAGGGAGTGATTATTGATCTGTCTATGATTCGATTTGCCGTCAACAAGGACAATGAAGATCCTCACCATGAAAACACACGTTTGGGAAGAGATGTTGTTAATTAGAAGAAAATAGGCTTGTGATGTTGCATAGTTCCAATATTAAAAACAATTCAAACATAAGCATCTCTTTGAATTACAGATGCAGCCTATATCTTCGACCACTGATGACAATAGGTATAAGAAAAGGTCATCTGACTTTATTAGATGATTTTATTAGGATATTATTCATATATGGTATCCACAGCATTACAGAAAAAATATTCATCATTACAGACACCTAGCATCCTGCACAACAACTGTACACTCAAAAGCAAAGAAAACAAATAGACAAGTCAGGGACATAGATAAGCAATACCATCCACATTAGTACAATCAAAAAACATCTGGCCAACCTCCAGGTTATTACCCGTCACATGTCTCATTTCACATATGAAAAAGAAAGCAAACATACATATTATTCATATTCTTACTGTATCTGCATGCATATTCGGTATCTTCTTTTTGACCTGGAATACCATGTGATCAAATTATGTATAGAAAGAAAACAAGGCAAAATGTCAATCCCTAGCTTTTTCTTGTTGGATTGTTACAGCATCACCACCATTCACCCCCAGTTATCTCTAATGTAGTGTGTGCGAGTGTGTCTGTGTGTCTGTCTCTTTCTGTGTCTGTGTGTGTGTGTGTGTGTGTGTGTGTGTGCGTTCGTGCGTGCGTGCGTGCGTGTGTTCGTAAGTGTATGCGTGCGTGTGTGCGTGCATGTGTGAGTGTGTGTGTGTGATGGAGAGATTACTGTAACTGCAGCTGAGGGGGTTTTTGTTCCACTTGGTGGCATCACTGTTCAGGTTGTGTTGTGAACAGTTTGTGTTTCTGTGCATTCTGAAAAACAGACAAGCTGAAAAGCACATCTCACTTTATAGGTATTCCTGGAGTGCAGGCACGTGCAGAGAAGCGGGGCTACAGGGGCTCTAGCACCTGCCCTTTTGACAAGACCAGTTTTTTACTTTTTAAAATGTGTAATACTTCCGCTAGTTCCAACGTGGATATTCGCTGAAATGTCTCATTAATAGTTTGCAAAATTAGAAATTTACAAAAATAACAATTTTCTGTGTTAATTGAAATGCCTTGCGGCCACCAATCCGTGACGTCATACATTCACGCAGGCACAGTGCTGCAGGAGACGTTTGGGAGCATGGTAAGGTCACTTGGCAGTTAGCCTATCTGAACATGCAATAGTATTCAGCTTAGAGATAGAGAATAACATGTTTAAAGTTGTTTCATGTTTAATGAAGTAGGCTATCAAACCTGTTTTAACCTATCATGGTCCATCCATTTCAATAACCTGCCAGCTGAACGTTCATAATATATTCTGTTTAGGTTAGCCTACTATGTTATAGTAGCTTAGGTTAGTAGACCTAGTTCATAAAACAGAGTAGGCAAACCTTTTCTAAATCGTCATAAGCCGACGACATAGGCTACTGTAGTTGTTTAACTAACCCAACTCCACACGTCGTTCTCTGTTTACAGTAGGCTACATTACGCGTCATTTCACTCAGTGGCCACACGCACAGCACGTGAATCTGCAAGACACCAGCTTGCTAATGGTGGTAGTACTGTGATAAACATTAAAATTATAGCCTGACAAGCCAGACTAGGCAATAACATATTTGCTGCCGCTAGGGTGCGTCTAGATTTCTAGGCTATTAAAATTAGCTTAGAATTTAATCAATAAGATGTAGCCTTATAGCCTATGATCTGTGTGTAGACAATAGCCTAATGGAAACTGAAAAGACCTATCTGTCTGTGCCCTGGCTACAGTAGGCCTACAGTACATGCACTCCTATTGCATTTTCAGAACCAAGGAGAGAAATGAGAAAAATGTGTTTTCAGCTCTGTCTGCTATTTACACCCATTCTTCTTGATATATAATGAATAAATATGAAAATGTATAAAATGTTTATCAGTACATTAGACTACTTTGCGAATTGCTAAACCATATAATAGCCTGTCCCACCATCATCATTAAAATAGCATAATGCTAGAATTTAAATGCAAAAAAAAAAAAAAAAATGTCCAGCTCAGGTTTAGATGATTAGCTTTATAGGCTAGGGAATGTAAAACTTAAGTTCCAGTTTACACCATTCAAATTGTGTGTATCTTTTCTAGCTTTCGTATGCATTATGTTCTATAAAACATGATATTATATTATGCAGTGCAAAGATGCCCACTAAAGACAGGAAGCGAAAGCAGAGGGAGAAGGAGCTGCGGAAGGCAACAAAAGGCAGTGGATCTCTGACCAGCTGGGTCAAAAAGCCAAACACCACAGGTTGGAATAATCCTCATTACAGAATTAACAAGAACTATCTGACATGTCTTGTTATTAATATCAACTATACCTTCATATTGTTGCATCAATCAGAAAGCAGTATGAAACTTTAGGCAGTTAGCATTTCTCTAAGTCAGATAGACCTTGTCAATTCTGTACTAATAATGTACCAGTTGTTCACATTGCAGTGATAGCTGAATAGGCTATTCAATAGTAAATAGCACTGTTACTTGTTCTCAGGAGTGGAAAGTGCCAGAACAGATGAGTAGGTTGAGGCAGAAGCTGGAGTTAGTGCAGGAGACACTGAGGTAGAACAAACAGAAAGCCATATAGCCTATATATTCTCCATTGGGTTGTAATCAAAATTAAGTTTTAAATAAAGTTAACACGTTTTCTGAAAATTTTGTTCCATGTGCCCTTTTGAAAAATTTGAGCCCCTGCCCTCTCAAAGGTCTCTGCACGCCCCTGCTGGAGTGTCATTAAAACACACACACACACACACACAAGCTGTCTTTGTGTTTTTCTCTCTATATACTTCTATCTCTCTCTCTGTCTCTTTCTCTTTTCCTCTCTCTCTGGTCTGACTGCCATGTGACCTAAAATAGCCATTTATCCAGCAATGAAATGAGCATTAGCCTGATATGTTGCTCATCATAGCAGACTTCAAATGTCTCTTCTCATTAGAGTGTGGGTTAATATTTGACCTGCTGGCTGGCTGCTAGTTCAGTGTGATGGCTCACTCTCAAACACACATACAGTACACACACACACACATACACACACACACACACACACACACACACACACACACACACACTGGAGAACCACCCCCACCCCCATCTCAGAAGTGTGATGTCACATAAGGTAACACTGACGGGGATGAGGGAGTGAAAAGTCACCTCTGACACACACACACAAACACACACACACACACACACACACACACACACACATATTCAGTCCCGGAGCATGATGAGCTATTTGGCATTTCTGCTCTTAAATGGTGCGTGGCATTTCAATCAGGCCTGGATGCCATCCGTTACCCGCTGGCAAGCCAAGCACGCCACCCCAATGCCCTTCACCATCGCCAGCCCCCCCCCCCAACCACTCCAGCGCCTGGGAAAATACAACATTATTTAAAACAGCACCGATGATTTAAACATGTACCAAGCCCAGATTAACCTTAATGTGTTATCTCTCTCTCTCTCTCTCTCTCTCTCTCTCTCTCTCTCTCTCTCTCTCTCTCTCTCTCTATCTCTCTCTCTCTCTCTCTCTCTCTCTCTCACTACTATGTGCCTTCTCACCAGCTTCTCATTTGTGTTGATGCACAGTTAATGGTGTAGGTAACATTTAATAACAGGCTGTAATGACTGTCTCGCCTCTCCACTGCACTCTGCATAGATAAATAACGAAGACGCAGACTGTAATAGTGCAACGGCGGCCGTGTCACGCCGCAGAGGACCGTACCAATAACACACACCGATACACACATGCACACGCATCGCATGCTCCTCTGATGATACCTGAGTTAGCTACTGTAGCAAGAGATAGACTGCAGAGAGGAAAAAGAGGGAAGAAGATGGGAAAGAAGAGATTGACTGCAGAGAGGAAAAAGAGGGAAGAAGACGGGAAAGAAGAAAGAGGACAGAAGAGCACAAGAAAGAAGGACAGAAAAAGAAGCAGAGAAGAGAGGAGAGAAGAGAGGAGGAGAGAAGAGAGGAGGAGAGAAGAAGAGAGGAGAGAAGAAGTGAGGAGAGAAGAAGAGAGGAGGGGAGAGGAGAGAGAAGGGGAGCCCTCCTGTATGTGTGTGTGTGTGTGTGTGTGTGTGTGTGTGTGTATGTGTGTGTGTGTGTGTTTTGTGTGTGTGTGTGTGTGTGTGTGTGTGTGTGTGTGTGTGTGTGTGTATGTTTATGTGTGTGTGTGTGTGTGTGTGTGTGTGTGTGTGTGTGTGTGTGTGTATGTGTGTGTGTGTGTGTTTTGTGTGTGTGTGTGTGTGTGTGTGTGTGTGTGTGTGTGTTTATGTGTGTGTGTGTGTGTGTGTGTGTGTGTGTGAGTGATGCAGGGAGCCTGCTGAGTGTCCACTCGAGGGACTGGCAAGCAGGAGCAGCAGGAGCAGCAGGAGGTGGCGGCACTGTCCACGCTCCCCCGGCCCCAGCAGGACTCCTCCTCCCTTAAATAAGCAATTAAAGCCAGCTAATTAAGGAGAGCATGCGGGGGTGGTGAAGCAAGGTGTGTGTGTGTGTGTGTGTGTGTGTGTGTGTGTGTGTGTGAGAGAGAGAGAGAGAGAGAGAGAGAGAGAGAGAGAGAGAGTTTGTGTGTTTGTGTGTGTGTGTGTGTGTGTGTGTGTGTGTGTGTTTGATAGAGGGTACACAAGTCACAAACTCCATGTGACCAGTGACCCCCGGCACAGTGGTTAACGGTTATTACCAGTGTATGTGTGTGTGTGTGTGTGTGTTTAATGAGAGTGATGAAAGCTAACATTTGTGAAAACTACAAACCACCGCCTGCAAGAACATTTCTTTCTGACCTCTGCACTGTTTTCACAATAACCTTCTCAAGTTCAACAAATACTTGTTTGTTATGACCTATGTGTCAATGGTAAACGGTTACTACCAGTGTGTGTGTGTGTGTGTGTGTGTGTGTGTGTGTGTGTGTTTGTGTGTGTGTGTGTGTGAGGGGAGGAATGTAGAGTAATGAAGGCAAATTGTGTGAAAATCTCCCTGCTCAGAAGATAACCTTTTTGAGTTTAACACTTGTTTTCATAGTCATTACACCTTTTCACCATCCAGTTGTCACAGATCTCAGAGTGCTAATGGCTGCAGGGTATGGTGTGTCAGATTCCTCTTTGCCTTGTTTTGACTGGGACGGGACACAATCTTCACTGGGAGTGGGAGAGAAGCAGATGTGTTGACACCTGAACACCCTCTACTGTCATAATAACCCTCTAGTGTAGACAGGTTTGGGTTGTAATTATAGAATCATTCACTCAAACACAGACACACACACACACACACACACACACACACACACACACACACACACACACAGACACACACACACACACACACAGAGACAGACACACACACAGACACACAGACACACACACACACACACACAGAGACAGACACACACACAGACAGACAGACACACACACACACACACACACAGACACAAACACACACTATAAAGATTAACAGGAAAAAAAGGTAATAAATAAAATACTTAACTCAGTAGTGAAAGGTTTAATGATTATTGTTGACTGTCAGTTTGTATTATAATTCTTTATATAAATATATTCTATTTCATATAAGAGCAAATACCCTGCCTTACTTAGAAGCAATGTATTTACTATAAGGTGATCCGATTCTAAATCAATATGTGTTATTGAATAGGGATGTATGTATACATGCAATATTGTATTTCTATGTATCCAGGAGGTCTGTTAATCAGACTCTATTCTCCTCTGCCTCGGGATGCCAAGGTCTGACTCGTAGCCTGGTTAACACCATATCAATGCAAAGCTAATGAAGATAGATAGTGCACAGCTGATGGACCAGGGGCAAAGGGGAGGGGGAATGGAATTTACTCCCCCCGTCAGGTCAGAATGCAATCGCTGCCTCAATTACAGACAATAAAGCATTCCAGTGACACACAGCTCACGGAACGAAAACGAAAACCAGAAACTTTTGATGTTTTGCTAGGAACAGAAACGAAACCAGAAACATTTATATTTTTTTATATTCCGGAAGAGAATCGTTTATCTAAAATAATGGTATCCGGTTAACACCGTTATTTTTTTGTTCTTTGACAAGATTTCTGTGCAATACGATTTGGTGAGGTTCACTTCCGGTCGTTTACTCATCAGGAAAAATGTAATAGAGAAGCTTGCCGCCAGCAAGTAGCCTAATAAAGATCGTATGCCCATAGGCTTTTGGATGGATGTAAGAACTTTAGTGATGCTTCTGTAATGCTTTGTGGTTTTGTATTATTTGATGACATAGGAGAAATAAATGCACTGATTGGGCCCTGACCAGGTTTGGTCAATTGACGTTCTCAATGACAGCTATGTAGCCTGCCCCATTTGTCATTTGCACCCATTGAGCTATGTAAGAAGTATAATGGATATGTGCTCAGATGTTTGCCAATAAACGACATGGCAGAAATTTTCCTTGTCTTAATTCATGTATAATACTGAAACAAATGTAGGCATGTCAGAATTACAGTTATGCCGCTTACATAATGTAGCCTATAGTGTTTTTTTAATGTTTGATGATAGGATAGAGACTTAAGGAAAATTATGTAGACTAACAACAGAATTTTAAAGTCGTAAGTAATGATCAGCCTACTTATTTGTATGTCCCGCAGCTGACATGGAACATTATTAACCGGTTCAGGAACTTTATTTTTTTGTTCTTACCGGTTCAGGAACATAAATTTTAGGGTTGGACCAAAAACCGGAAACGTTAAAATACTGTTTCTGTTCGGAACGAACCAATTGGGGGGAAAATCTGGTTCAAAGCCCTGCCTCTGCTATATCTCTCTCTCTCTCTTTCTCTGTCTCTTTCCCTCTCTCTCTTTTCTTTTATTGGTTCCTCAAGGTGAGCTTGGCATCTGTATTCCAATCAGACCTGAAAGACACTCTCTCTCTCGTAGGAGTAGAGAAAGAGGTCACTTACTGCTCGTGCTCACAGAATCAGCGCACCCTCCTGACCCCGCAGAACTGAGATAGCGTGGCCATTCAGAACCGGCGATTCAGCTACAGAACTTAGATAGCGTGGCCATTCAGAACCAGCGCTTCAGCTACAGAACTGAGATAGCGTGGCCATTCAGAACCAGCGCTTCAGCTACAGAACTGAGATAGCGTGGCCATTCAGAACCAGCGCTTCAGCTACAGAACTGAGATAGCGTGGCCATTCAGAACCAGCGCTTCAGCTACAGAACTGAGATAGCGTGGCCATTCAGAACCAGCGCTTCAGCTACAGAACTGAGATAGCGTGGCCATTCAGAACCAGCGCTTCAGCTACAGAAGAGCAGTTGTGTTCAAAAGGTTTCATTCACTTAGTCAGAACCACAAGGCAACAGAGATGAGTGATCAACAGAACAGATTGAAGTACAGTCAAAGCTCACAAATAATAATAATAAAAAATTGTATATATATATATATAAATTATTAAATAATATAAATCACATTTTAAGTCATACAACTAGGCAGCAGTCTTAACCCTTGTAAGGTGTTCGGGTCTGTGGGACCCATGTTCAATGTTTTCTCAAAGAAAAATGGTGCTATTTATTATTTCTTCAAACTTACAGTCATTGGCCTTGGCCTTTTTTCTGTGAAGAACATAAAAAAATAACTTATTTTCAATGACTGCAGACGGTACACACACCCCTACACATAACTATTAAATATGAGGTGTTTGGGTCTACCGGACCTGAGTGTAACTAGATGTACCACATAGCGGTACAACATATGACTGCTGCTCAATCCTGTACATCCTCTCTGTGAAAGTTTGTCGATTTGCAGGGATGCAAACATGTGTGTGGTGAAAAAAGTGTAAAAAAAACTCCAGTCTATGGATAGGCCCAGAAATCTACCTAAAACCATTATCATTATTATGACAGCCGCGCAGCGAAGCGGCGGTCATATAGGTTTAGTCAGATTTTTTTTTTTTTTTTTTTTTTTTTTCTTTTTCGCATGTCCAAATTTCTGTCAATGATTCCCGGGACACTGAAAGACCGGGGTAGACGAAACTTGGTGGGCATGTAACCCCATATGGATAGCATGGAACCATCATTTTTCGTTTTGATCTGTAGCCCCCCCGCTGGACTGCACCCCCCGAAAGGAGGGTAGGGCAGACACAGTTTTCTGTGAATATCTCGAGAACCGTAAGGTTTAGGAGGACCTTTTTTTTTTTGTATGTTGATCTCAAGGGGCCATGTCAACCCATTCCATAACCACTCATTTCATGTATAGCGCCACCTAGTTAAACACAAAAAAGTAAAAATGAGGTGTTGTAATCGCAGGTATCTGTGACCTAACATAGTCAAAACTGCACGAAATTGGAAGTGTAGGATCATTATGACACCCTCTGAATGCACGCCAAGTTTCGTGGAATTCCGTTCATGGGGGGCCACACAATAAATTAATTTATGTTACTATACACCAACTGGCCTGTAGGTGGCCGGAGACAGTTTTCTGTGAATATCTCGAGAACCGTAGGGCCTAGGAGGTCCACCTTTTTTTTGTATGTTGATCTCAAGGGGCCATGTCAACCCATCCCATTACCACTTATTTCATGTATAGCGCCACCTAGTTAAAAATTAAAAAGCAAAAAATTAGGTGTTTTCATCACAATATCTCTGGCTGACATGGTCAAAACTGCACGAAATTGAAAGTGTAGGATCATTATGACACCCTCCGAATGCATGCCAAGTTTTGTGTACTTTCGTTCATGGGGGGCCTTACAATAAAACAATTTATGTGTACATTTAGTGACGTACACCAACAAGGATTCCCGGGACACTGAAAGACCGGGGTACACAAAACTTGGTGGGCATGTACCCCCACATGGATAGCATGGAACTGTCATTTTTCGTTTTGATCTGTAGCCCCCCCGCTGGACTGGACCCCCCGAAAGGAGGGTAGGCCAGAAACAGTTCTCTGTGAATATCTTGAGAACTGTAGGGCCTAGGATGACCATTTTTTCCGTATATTTGCCTCCAGGGGTCATGTTAGCCCAGTTCATGTGCACACATGTGCACAAACAGATACACACACACACACACACATTCACAGTAATCATGACACATACTCACACAGTAGACATATGTACGCTTCCATGCACAGGCACATACGCAGGCACGCACACACACACACACACACACACACACACACACACACTCACACACACACACACACCCACACACATAACATAAACATAACACAAACAATCAAGAATTTCTCATAATTATGAACAGGCAAGATGGAGGTGGGGTTGTATAAAATGAATTTTACATGTGAAATCTATGAACTAATCATGTTTTGGTACTTGTTGTCTAGCAGATACCAGTGAGAATTGAGTGTGGATAATGCAATTTAGTGAGACAGTTAGAATCATATAGGCCTTTCAGCGTGATTTCTTTTTGTGGAAAAAATGTGCTGGACTGGGCGGCGGTCATATTTTGTACCGCTCTGCGGTACATCTAGTTATTGTTATGGTATTGTCGTGATCATAAGGTTGCCATTTAGGGGTGTAAATCACAAGATTCATCACAATTTGATACTATATCAATTCTTTAAGCCAAAGACCTGATTCTTTTCGATACTTCAACATTTGTAGCGATGCGATTCAATGCAATACTAGGGTCTGTTTTCGATAGGAATAAATTATAGATTTTGGTTCATTTTCATGAATTCAGAAATGGAAAATAGTATAGGCTAAATTATAGGCCACACTGACTGTGGAATCAGGCAGGTTACACAGAGTTTGTTCTCGGTAACACTTTATTTTAATGTGTCGCTGTTACAGTTTACCTACCTAATTAGGTACAGTGGTACAACCTGTGTAACAACATGTACTATCAGGTACTATCATTGTACTTGCATTATGTATTTGTGGGTACCTACATAGTTGTTACATTGTAATACTGAGTGCTTTTACAAAACTTTGCCAATTTGTTTAATTTTCATCAGAGGCAAAGATCTGACCTGAGACCTGCTGGATGGGGTAAATCTGGTCATGATAGATTTGATATACAAAACATTCTTAGCTCCAACCTGTGCTGCTACAACCTTGTTACTCTTTTATACAGTGGAATAAACCTATTAAGTGTACCAGTTAATTACTTACATGTACATATGACATGTATGTTGTGTTGTGTCTTCGATGTCTTGGAACAGGTCTACTAATTCACTACATAGTACATATATCAACTGTGTTGGTACACAATTATTACTCTTTGATACAGTGGCAAAAAGCCATTAAAATGAAGTGTACCAGTTAAGTACTCACAATTACATATTACATGTATGTTGTGTCATTGGTGTCTTGGAACATGTCTGCCATTACCCTACATACTGTAGTACATGTATCAACTGTGTTGGTACACATTTATTACTCTTTTGATACAGTAGAATAAACCCATTAAAATAAAGTGTACCAGTTAAGTACTTACATGGACATATACATCCTGTCAATGATGTCATGCATCCTGTAATTGATGTGTTGAAACATGTCTGCTGTTACACCACACAGTACATGTCAATTAGTAGACCTGTTCCAAGACATCCAAGACATAACATACATGTCATATGTACATGTAAGTAATTAACTGGTACACTTAATAGGTTTATTCCACTGTATCAAAGAGTAACAAGGTTGTAGCAGCACAGCTGTTACATGTACACTGAAGACAATGAGGCCTTGACTGGAGCTAAGAATGATTTGTATATCAAATCTATCATGACCAGATTTACCCCATCCAGCAGGTCTCAGGTCAGCTCTTTGCCTCTGATGAAAATGTAGACAAATTGGCAAAGTTTTGTAAAAGCACTCAGTATTACAATGTAACAACTATATGTAGGTACCCACAAATACATAATGCAAGTACAATGATAGTACCTGATAGTACATGTTGTTACACAGGTTGTACCACTGTACCTAATTAGGTAGGTACACTGTAACAGCGACACATTAAAATAAAGTGTTACCTTGTTCTCTTTTCCCCCCTAAAACTTCCTGTCATTAGCTAGATGTTTTCGAATGTAACATGGTTTAAACTCATATGTTGCTGTAGAAGAGACATTTCTGTCACTGTGAAACTAGCCTATTTAGAATATTCTGTAGGCCTGCTGTTCCTTTTAACAGTTATCACTTCCGAATGACCTCATAGTGACCTGTGTACAGATCCCGCCCCTACACCACATGTACAGTTGTGCAGAAGTAGATGCATTCTAGTAATCAAGGCTGAGAGCAGCAACCATTCCCATTGAGACATCTCCAGCCTGTTTCTAGAGGTTATTATCAGTGCTGACCAGACCTGTGGCCCTGCTGAGAGACAACGTTATGCCAGGGAACAGGAGCCTTGAGAGCATTTGGCCCCACATAAGATGAAGGACACTTTTCTCTGCGAGCCCAGCGGGGCCTGTGTCTCCACACAGCCTGTGGAGGCTCAGCAGGACTAGGGACCGTTGGCCCTGCTGTTGTCTCTTGTTTCTGCTGGGTCAGTCTGTATGGTGACCGAGGCCCCGCAATGCCGAGCGGCAATCTTCTAATTAAAGCTATTGAGCCAAAAGCCTCAGGGAGAGAGAAAGAGA
>NW_027468657.1:12289975-12292475 GCF_046254945.1 Alosa pseudoharengus
ACACTGCATGGTTCCCAGATTAATCCGCTTTGTGTAATAAAGTGATGATGATGACATTATCTGACATTTCTAAAGAAGGCCAGATTTCTGCAGTCTCTGTGCTATCTGACTGTGAACCGGCACTGCCAGTAAATTAATCCACACACACAGAGCAAATGGAGAGGCTCAGCCTTCTCTGAGTGTGTGTGTGTGTGTGTGTGTGTGTGTGTGTATGTGTGTGTGTGTGTGTGTGTGAGAGAGAGAGAGAGAGACAGACAGAGAGAGAGAGAGTTAAACATGTCTAAATGTCAATGCTTGTAGGGTCCAGTTATGTGAGTGAGAGATATTAGCCCTTGTAAGGTGTTCATATTTTTGTTAAGGATGGTTGATGCAGATGGGCCCGGCTCTGGTGGACCCACCACTTTGTTAGGCTTTTAAATCAATACAGCCATAACAATTTATGTAAAAATACTTAACGGGTGTTTACTTTAGCTCAATTACCAATGATAGACATCAGTTATGGTTAATTTTTCATTATCATTTTCGTTTTTTGTGAGAAAACGACGAAATTCAATTATTAAAAAAAAGGTAAAAATGTCTTAGAACTTAATCAGAATAGGTGAAAATGTAGGCCTAACAATTTTCTAACTTTGTGTGGGAATAGCAGGGGCAGAGAGACAATATTCTCCCACACAGACACCTACACTCAGACACGCACACATACAGACGCACAGACACACACAGAGACGCAGACACACACACACAAACACACACACACACACACACAGCAGGCCCAGTTAGGAGGAGGGCACAGTCAAGGTACATGGCACCTACAATTATTACTGTCGGGTCCAGTAGACCCGAACATCTCATATGTAATAGTTATGTGTAGGGGGTGTGTACCGTGTGCAGTCATTGAAAATATGTTTTTTATGTTCTTCACAGAGGCCAATGAGTTTGAGTTGGAAGAAATAATAGTTTTTCTTTGAGCAAACATTGAAAACGGGTCCCACAGACCCGAACACCTAACAAGGGTTAAGTTAGATGGAGACTTTCACTTCTACATACATAGAAATTAAAACACATTTTTTTCCAAATCCATCCATTTAGCAAAGAACCTGCAGACCTTGAGTGAGCGTGAGACATAGAGACTGGAAATGAGTTCAGGTATAAGAAGTGTGTATGACATGAGTCTGTGTGCTGTGTACAGAGGTCATGGTGACCATTGTTAGCTATGCATGTATGAATGGGATAAGAGATACACACGCACACACTCACACAGACACACACAGACACACACACAATCACACACACATACACACACACTAACACACACACATAAACTTAGATGACATGCTAGGTGAAATTTAACACAATTATTGGTAAAGGTCAACAGTGGGATATTGGATGGGTTACACATTAAAATGATGGAGTCACCGCTTACCCTCTGTGTCCTAATCAGTCATAATTATGATAACAGGATCAGCACTGAGCTTCAGGTTCAGCCATCAGGACTTACATGCAAGTACTACAAGTAATACATGCAAGTATTAATACTTTAAACGATGGCAGATCTGGATAGAATAGACTTTGCTGGGGGAAAGAAAACAATATATAGCATGTGTGAATGACACTTGCTGATCAGGATAAATCATTATAACTAAGGCAATGAAAATCCCCTGAAAATGAGCATGAGTTATATTCTTTATAAAGGAACATATCCCAAACAAAGGCCCAGCAAAATAATAACTGATTAGTACAGTTTTCATACAGTGTGTATAGTCTTGTATCGTCACCTTCCTAAAATAATGTCATGTTTTTTTTTTTTTTTGCCTAACTCATCGTCATTTAATTTGTGTTTTTTTTCTGAAAAACCTGAAAAAAATGACTTATGCCATTATTTTATCTACTCAACAAAAATAAATATATAGCAGAGCTTTCCTCCTGAAACTTCTACTTCTTCAGTTTCCCTCCAATTTACTGTCATTTATGTCAGTGACACTATCAAAACCCCAGCTGATTACAATAATGCATGTTTGTTGAAAAGGAGGCAACATACATGTAAAACCGACAATTAGCAACCCTTTCGTTCGAAAATTCTAAAACAACAATGTTTTTTAATATTTCAAAATAAGATTTGATAAATGAACCTTACATTTTTCAGTAGCCATAGGTGTGCAGATTTGAACAAAATCTAGTTTGGTTCTTACTGGGGCTTTTACTGCCTGAAATATCCGATTTTGTTTACCACACTCGGAGCTTAGTGCTGGGCTGGTGGGTGCCTATTTCCAACTTTTCTCATGGCACATCAACGGTTAGACTGAGAATTCTCGTCGCAAATCAAAATTCCACTAGAGCTCCAAGTGGATTTGTACACGCAGCCTTACAACACTGTTTACAGCTCTTCGAGTCACGGTAAAATGTAATTTTTGGTACCTAACTAATTTAGAGACACTTATGGTGTGGGTGCCTGCGTTTCTTTAGGAATCCGCTGTCTTGGCTTGTATAGAAATGAATATAA
>NW_027468657.1:12297475-12299975 GCF_046254945.1 Alosa pseudoharengus
GAACACATTTATGTTCAACCAAAGTAGCTCTATAGCTCAGACCTTTTTTGACACTGTTAGCTGGTCCACTTGTTTACAACTTTAGCTTCTTTGACGGTGTGCAGAGTCGGTGGTGATAGCCTCTCTTCACCTGGAAGAAGGCAACTAGTGTTGTCTGCCAAGCGCCAGTATAAATGCGCTTTGGTGACGTCACACCCTCCAGTGACCAACGTGTTGTGTGTGCAAAAGCCTAAACAGAGACAGACACGAGCAGACGTGTCTTTCTTCTTAACAGGTTAACTTCAACTTAGAGTGCATAGCCATGTCTATGTAGCACACCATACACATATCACACACCCTCTCACCCAAGCATATGCATATTTCAGAACATACATATGTAAGGGATAATGTATAGAACGCCAGTCATTACTGTGAAAATAAGTCCCGACAGGGCGAACCAGACCCCGACGCGCAGCTGAAGGGACTTATTTTCACAGTAATGACCGGCGTTCTATACATTATCCCGCTTATTATACGGCTACTTGCCAAAACGAAATAATAAACTCCCCACGATATCACTTTAGCCTACATAACCTAGCCTATTTGTTACCGTTCATCGTGGCATTTGCTGAGAAACAAATAGTTCGCAACAACACACGCTGCTGAACTTGAATCAAACATTCTTTAGAACACAGCTGATCAACCGTCTGCTTTCACGTTTGAATGAAGTTCCAGTCCTTGCGTAGTGATATGAAAGACGTATCAGAAGTACAAAACCCGTTGCCATTGACAGCGGTAATTATATGTTTGCAGCGGTAATTACATGAATATATCTTACAGCTAGAACTTTGGGAAATCCCATTCAAGTCAATGGAGCGTTCTACTAGCATTGTGAAGAGCCGTATAATAAACTCTCATAAAGTATGCATGTTTGAATAGGAGAGCAATGGAGACAGTGGACAAGGCATTTCACTACATACAGTATACTCTATATACTGTAATTGTATGTGACTAATTCATTTGAATTGAATTGAATTACAATACTGTTTAGGATAGTATTACATTTGACTAAGCATTCAACTTTACTCCATAGATCCCTGTCAGATGGCTCAGATCCTATAAAAAGAAATAAATCTAGCATCCTCGCCATCACTATTGTTTTGTTTCCTGGTGCTTTCAGTCTCTGTGGTGTAAGTCCTTCTCCCCTCCACTTTCTTCCTCTCCCGCTCCCTCATGCATTTAGCCCAGCAGCAGAAGCCTTTAGTGGGCAGGAAGAACTCCACTCAGGAAGAGCAGCTTTGTTTTTTATCCAATTTTGTCTCAATGGAAACATCTTTGGACTGAGTCACTTTGGGTTGTCTGCTGTGTGTTTTTAAAGTGCTTTTGTTTTTATCCTCTATCTCCGTTCATCTGTTCCTCTGCACTACTTGTCCACAATTAAGTGGTACCAAAAAAGGGTCTGTGTTTTTCACAGAAAAATGGTAGATTGAATGGAACTTTTATCCTCCATCTAGTTTTGAAGGCGGCCCTTGAATCCCAAAGAGCGGGTCAAAAGGTTTGAGGACAGTGTCTGGGTTTTTTTTTTTTTTGTATATTTTAGTTTTTGGATGAGCACATCCTAACGTATTAGGACCACTCACTGAATAATGGAGTTTTCTCTTTTAAGATGAACAAACGTATGATAATAAACCTCGGTTTTCTTAAGGATAACACGAGATGTTAACCTTCAGGTTGATGACGTCATCCGAAAATGACTGCCCATTGGTTACCGTCGAGTGAACTTGAGAGTAAGACAACCAATAGATGTAGAAATTAAACCAAGACCAGCCAGTCACTCTACTCATTGAAGGAATTAGGGCAATTATTTATTTGAGTCACATATCAGTTTATGACAACAACAGCAGTGTCAATGAACATCTCACAGACATTTTTAGAACGCTAAGACCAGGAAAGAAGAAGGTGCAGTAACCATCACCATGACAGTTGCATTTGTCAATGATTTAGATGGTGTATGACAAAAGATGGTGTCGGGGAACAGTTTTTGCTACATTCTACTGTCATCAAGCATGTGTGATTTTCTGTGAAATTGAGTCAGCTATTAGATAAAAGTGAGCAATCTTTTTGTTTTTTTTAAGTATATTTTTTGGGGCTTTTTGCCTTTATTCCAATAGGACAGTGAAGATAGACAGAAAGTGAGTGGGAGAGAGAGAGATAGGGTGGGATCACAGGTCGGATTCGAACCTTGGTCCCCGTGGGCACTTGGACCCGTACATGGTATGGGCACTGTAGCCTGTTGCGCCACAGCGCCCCCCGAAAAGTGAGCAATCTTGATAAAAAATATTTCATAACAATAATTTATCATATACATCAAGTTCTATAATGATTAGGCTACTGTTTATGCATTGCACACTGTATGAGATGTATGTATGGTTGCCAGCAGAGGGATTGTAAAACAATGCGTCTGCCTCCCCAGACTGCTCCGTCGCATCCCCATTGCTAATCCGTGATCTTTGGGCTGGGC
>NW_027468657.1:12309975-12314975 GCF_046254945.1 Alosa pseudoharengus
GACACATACACACACACACACACACACACCACCCTCCCAACTTGCCCCCCTCCCAACACGACCACTCTCCACTGACGCAAAAGGAGAGGCAGGGGAAGGGAAGCCTGCCAGTCACACTTCCTCCTGCTCTTCATTCGCTCTATTCTTTCCCACACTCTTTCTTTGTTCCTTTCTTTTTTCTTGTTTTTTTTGTTGCTGTCTGTGTAGGCTGAGCGTCAGCATAGCGTCAGCATATGGCTGCTTGATGTCGTTAGCGTGTAAAGTAATCCCTCGCAGTATTGGGATGAAGACAGCAAAGGGAGCGCTCGGCGCGGCCGATGAAGTACGGTCAATTTGCGGAGCGCGAAACCGGCTGGCAGCCGTGTTTTTGAGGCTGCGGCGGCAGCAGCTGTGGAGCAACATCTGGGTCCAGATGCTTCTGAGCATCCACGCACAAACCCTGCGCTTTCCTGCAGAAGTTGTTGTGAGATAACTCTGTAGTGTGTGTGTGTGTGTGTATGTTGCATGTGTTTGTGTGTGTTTGTGTGTGTGTTTGTGTGTGTGTGTGTGTGTGTGTGCGTGTGTGTGCACGTGTATGCTTGTAGATTTCTAACATCAAGATGATTATTTTATCTAACTCGTCAAACTCGTCAAACTCGTGTATCTGTGTGTGTGTGCAGGGGCGTATCAAGCTTTTTAAAAGTGTGGGGGTTGTGGGATAGGAAAATGAAACAATCTTGGCAAATTATAAATAACTCCCTACAGGGACGTTGTAAGTATTTTCTGAGAGGGGTGCGGACTATATTGGTGTCCGGCAGTTTCTACCCCGAAAGAAAATGAAATTCTGATTGCTAAACACACAATTTTAATGCAGTTTGGGAGGGACAGAAGAAGCAGTGCCCCTCATATGTGTGGCTCATGTGACATGTAGGCCTACATGATCTACCTATCACTTCACTATTTGACACTAGCCTACATGGAGACATAGCTCATGTTATAAATCAAGAAATCATTTCAGAAATTATGTTTTGTGCATATGGGTTAGCAGGCTACAATAAATTGCCCTAACAGACAGCAGCCTAATTTCGAGGTATCACTAATACCTACATAAATATAATAGCCTAATAAAGAATACAGAACTGTAAGCTCAAATTAAAAAATGTTTGAAGTCTACCCAAACATATGCAAAGGGAATATAAATACATTGTGTTGCATATAGCCAGCTTACTTAATGTCAATTTAAAGATTATGATTAGCCGTTTCTATGCTTTTTCCATTAATAGTTACAGGAAGCCACGTTGTTGTTTAAACTATTGTTGCTTCTAGCCCACGTTACCTAGTTTCACTTGCTGCAGGGACACACACATTGCATGAGCGCTCATAAGCGTTCTATATGAGTTCTACATGCTGGAAATCTTAGTTCTCACATGTAGAACTCAAATGTGTCTTTAGGCTACTTGACGCCTCCGTTTGTAAGATGTTCTAAATGGAACGCGATCGTATTTAAGATCTCCAGCACCGGCCATAACTTAATTTCGCGGCTACGTGGACCAGTAGGTTAATTGTTGAGGAGGCCCATAGTTTGAGAAAAGCTGCAGATCATAGACAGAGAAAGCAAAATGCTCTGAGAACAGTAGCCAAGTAGCCTGACGAGCCAGACCCAGTAGCCAAGGTCTTTCTGCACAAACAAGTGCCTTGGTGCGCGCACCCCCGCTTTCACTTTGACTCTCTGCATTTATACATTGTGACACAAACTGTCAGTCAGACAGTGAATTTTGGTTTACTAAATTAATGCGGTAACAATTATCATTTCAATTCTATCTGAAATCTGCTCACTGCAGACTTTAGGCTATAATGCAGACCCAAGCAGCAGCACCTTGAAAGATGCACACTGAATTTGATCAGAGCGGCTCTGGTTCTTCACTGGCTAACTTGATGTGATTGGCTGGATGACCATTCAATCAAATCAACATACTTATTTGTGTCTCTTTGTGTGTGCGTTATGGTAGATACGGTTCCAACTCTTTACGGGAGCGTTTATTTCCATATTTTACTTTCATTTTAATCTGGCAAAAAGTGTGGGGGATAGAATCGTGTTCCAGCAAAAGTGTGTACGTTATAACACCCACATCCCCCACGCTTGCTACGCGCCTGTGTGTGTGTGTGTGTGTGTGTGTGTGTGTGTGTGTGTGTGTGTGTGTGAGAGTGAGTGTGAGTGTGTGTGTGTGTGTGTGTGTGTGTGTGTGTGTGTGTGTGTATGTGTGTGTGTGTGTGTGTGTGTGTGTGTAAGGGGGTGGAAAGAGCAGCTCTCAATGTCTACACTGACACTCAGGGCCAGATGTACGTACATTTGCGAATGTAGCATTATCAGCGTCATGGACACACCGCAGATTGCGAACGCTGTCAGACCCAAGTTTCCGTCATATTTATCAATGTTCAATCCTTAGTGTAAACTGCGCCTTTCTCTGCCTTTCTCCGCCCATAAACGCAATTTACGAACGTCCACAACTGAATGGCAGCGTCTATATACAAGCGCAGTTGAATGAAGTTAACTGATGACAACATTAAAAAGAATCAAACGTTTAGTGATCATGAAATAATACCATACATGATAAGACGTCAACAAGCAGGGAGATAATGAAGATCAGTAGTTCTACTCAAACTACTTGTGCACGTAGGCTATGGAAGTGTATGACGTGAAAGTGAAAGTAAGGTATTCGAAAGGCCAACGAAAGTTAATGTTGCCTTTGATAGTACAAAGACTTACAAAACTGGTGCTCTAAATAGCGATTCTGTTGTCTTTGAAAGGTTCTCTTATTGACGCATTGAACTGCAATTTGGATTAACACCTGCTTTTACAAGGCGGAAGTATTTAGGCGCAGAATAGACGTGCGCTTTCAGGAGCAGTCTTTGTACATACCGCGGAATACATAATTAGGCGCTCTTTACTCTTCCCCTCCCATCTTTTTACGCTAAACTCCCACTTTCCCCTGGATTCCGAATATCTCAACACGGTCTCTCACTTCACTCAGTGGTGTGGAAATAGCTATCTCAAACTCAACATCAGCAAAACAAAAGAAATGGCCTTTGGATCCACACAAACCCACCACCCCATCATCATTTCCAATGAAACAGTGGAGACAGTAGACCATTTCAAATACCTTGGACTCACAATTGACAATAACCTCACCTTTGAACATCAAACAACAGACATACAGAAAAAAGGAAACCAAAGACTGGCGGCAGGGCGCAAACTAAAAGGACTTCATGTTGCCCCTCATCTACTCCTACTACTGTATACCAGCATTGTCCAACCCATCCTTTTATACTGTTCCACCTGCTTCTTCAACATCCTTACTGTAAAAAACCGTAACAAACTCACCCAACTAACCAATACTGCCACCAAAATAATAGGTCTACATACCCCAAACCTACAAGAACTAAACACTAAGGCCATCGCACGTATTGCTCATTCAATATCCCTGGACATTACCCACCCACTCAGCCGTTACTTCTCACCCCTACCCTCTGGCAGGAGGTTTAGTAGCATAAGGTGCAATAAAGCCCGCTTCAGCAGAAGCCTAATCCCCATAGGAATCCAAACACTCAACAACACAAAGACCCACAGATAAATATATGCAGTGCAAAAATGTATGTTTTTCCCATGAAAACCCCAATTTTTTATGTAAAGGTCTGTGTCAATTGCCTGTGATGTATGTAAGGTGTATGTCAGTATGTCATTCCCATGTATGTGTTCATGTATGTGCCTTTTTGTGCGGTGACCATGCAGGATGAAAAACTATTGAAAATGTAAAAAAGAATTTCCCCAAGGGGACAACTAATAAACTAACTAACATCCTCCCATGAATGCATGACATGAAAAACGCAATCTGTCACTTTCAGCTCCCGCGACAGGCAGTTTGCGCTTTTACATCATTGCGGCCTCTGTTTGTACATACCTCGCAATGATTTTACACGCACGTTGCGAAACAAATACGCCTAAAGTGGGCGCAAAAGCGTTAGTACATCTGGCTCTCAGTGTTACTCATCCATCTCAAGCACCCACCACCCCTCTCCCTCTTCACTTCACTATTATGTTCAGGATGGTTTATTCTGTATGAGTACCGCTGGTTGGGCTGCAATCGTGCCCTTTCTTTTGGACTATAATGCCTTAAAAGTCCCTCATTTTTACATGCTGTATAAAACAACAGTCAAGCAAGAGGTGATGCGTCCGTGTCATCAGTAATGGACGTCTCGTAAAAGTGATGCATAAGCAAGGGAGCACGTTTAATTTATCATGTATGTCTGTCCTTGACTCCTATGTCCTCCCTACCCACCCTCCTTGTTTCCTTTCATTCATTTTTTTTTTTTTTTTTTCAAAGATAAAGAAAGGGAAATAGCGAAGCCAAAGATGGTTAAAATTAAAATGTATATTTTATATTCTCCCCTTTCAGGGCAGACTTGACTTGCTCCTATCCTATCTTCCTATCTTTCTCTTTCTCTCTCTCTTTCTCTCTCTCTCTCTCTCTCTCTCTCTCTCTCTATGAGGCTGCCCACTGGCCTGGTCACTTCAGCCATTGAAATGGGATACAAATAGCACATGCATGTAATGTTACACACACTCCACCTCTGGCGTGTGAGGTCTAACTGAGTAACCCACATGTCTAAGGTTCTCTGGTGTGGGGTGGAGTAAGGGTGGTATACTGTAGGAGCTCTACTGATTTTGTCCAATCAGAGAGTTGTCGTTGCTGTGTCTGTAACCCCCCACCCCTGTTGCCCTGTTGGGGGGTAACAGAAGCTTCTGTTCTCTATTCTTCTTCTCCTCCTTGGTCTCCTCCTCTTCTCCTTAATCTCTCTCTTTTGTTCATTTGTTCAGACGGGCACCAGAGTCCTGTAATGCATACCAGTGCCAAAAGAGGTCATGGGTGTGCCGTGCAGCCCTGGGCATCTGTGCAAACGGATGGGCATGCACTGAAAGACTAGTGTACGTGTGTGTGTGTGTGTGTGTGTGTGTGTATTTC
>NW_027468657.1:12319975-12322475 GCF_046254945.1 Alosa pseudoharengus
GTACCCAGATCTACTGTCCCCAATCAGAGCCATAGAAAGAGTGAGTTGTGACACTCTTTGATGTCGCCACCACACAATAAATAGTTCCAAAAAACCTGTGCTGAATGGCTGTATCGCAGGAGGATGGGTTGTATTTCTGGATGCTGGAGGGTGTAATCTAATAACTCATTGGCTACTGACCAAGTGATTGGCAGTTTTCAGTTCTAAAACTGTCTCCATAACCTGGAAACTGGCATGGACAAGCACTGCCATCTTTTTCCACTCTGTTTTCCTCCCTGCTCTGGCCCGATCAACTGGAATTAGAGATGCTAAACTGGGCTCTCCAGCACTCACTGACCAGCAGGAAGGGAATCAGGTTGGATCATGTGGGTTAATGGTGATAATGTCTCCAAATTCAGCAGGGATGGGCCACTCATTTGAGTAGTTAATTGGATGACCTGATACTAGCCTACTACATACTGGGCAGCCGTGGCTTACTGGTTAGCTCTTCGGACTTGTAAGCAAAGGGTTGCCGGTTTGAACCCCGACCAGTAGGAACGGCTGAAGTGCCCTTGAGCAAGGGACCTAACCCTTCACTGCTCCCCGAGCGCCGCTATAGCAGGCAGCTCACTGCGTCGGGATTAGTGTGTGCTTCACCTCATTGTGTGTTCACTGTGTGCTGAGTGTGTTTCACTAATTCACGGATTGGGATAAATGCAGAAACCAAATTTCCCTCACAGGATCAAAAGTGTATATATACTTATACTATATACTATACTTAAATGCAGAGACCAAATTTCCCTCACAGGATCAAAAGAGTATATATACTTATATATTTATACCTATACTTATAGCCATGCGTGACCAGGTCACATGACTGACTGGAATAGCAAAGTCAGATGTGTTCTGTGTTACTCCACTGGGTCCTCTGTTGACATGATAAGTATTTTTGTCTTTTTGTCAGTCCAACCTGATTCAATAATTTGGTGGTTATGCTTTGCCAAATGTGACATTCTGTTCATTGAAAAAGGTTGTTTGGCCTTGATGAAGCAATCTTGTGAGTGATGTCTTTTGTTAGCTTATTTTCAATTTACATTACACATATTGCAGCTTTGTTGCTGGTGTCTATTAAAATCAGTGAATCTGTCCATCAAGCTTGCTGTAGGTCTTTTGCATTTGCACAGTGAACTTTTAAAGCTTTGGGTTAAGCCTTTAACAGCAAGATTGGTCACCTCCTCTTTAAGTGTAAGTCAGATATGATCTTTGATATTCTGATTCATATCCATTACTCAACAGGTCAGTTGGCATATGCAGTGGGATGCTGGGGTGGTTGACCTTGTGAAATATCTGGCACATCCAGATGCACATCCACCAGGACTGTGCCCAGCAGAGGTCAACTCTAACGGAAACAAAGTCTCCATCTGGGATGCCACTGTGTTTCTCACAAGATAAAAAAGCACTGGCCAGATCTCTTCTAGCTCTGACTCCCCAGTTTGCTTCATACAAGAGGCCTTGTGATGGCAAAATGGGTGGGTTGCTTGTCTAAGGATATGCTGTTGATTGGCAGGTGCAGCACCTATTAAATTAGGGATCAGACTCATTGTCAGAGATCTTTAAAGATCTTTTTTTTTTATTGTTAAAGGGTCATCGGGTGTCTTCCTTCACAGGGTGAAATAGGCTACAGCTTTGATGGTGTTGTTAAAAAACTCGCTCATTCTCGCTCTCCTGCGGCTGGCTGTGTGAATGCAAATTGTAACCACTTTGCAATTTCGCACCCCTAATTTTACTACAGGTATTTTATTTTCTTGCACAGTCAATGTAACTTAACTGCAGTTTCCATTATAGCTTATGAGGTGCTCTCTGCTTGGTGAGTGCCTCATGGGAATGTTGCGCATGAGTGGCTTTGGGTCTGACTTGGGTCTGATATCACTAACACCTCTTTGTTAAGCAAAGTATTGAATGTATATTGTACTTTGCATTTTTGAAGGCAATCTGATGTTTGAAAGTCCAAAAAAGAGGTGATACGAAAATCATAAAGTATCTATAATTAAATAGTTGTTAACTAAGTTAAAACTTAATCATCCTTGACTGCTACATACTATTTGTTAACTGACTCCCTATACAGATCAACAATACTGTAACTAGTTTCTTATCTGGAGTCTGCAAAACCAACCTAACAACATTGCTCTTCTAAAAAAGTTATATTTAAGCAATATAGCACGAGTGAGAGTGGGGTTGGTCATGGATATTCCCACGGGTGTTGTTCGGCCATAGCCGCAGGCAACTAACCTGGCCCTAGCCAGATGAATGTCGTTCCGCTTAGCTCCGCCTAGCTTCACTCACATCCATCTGGAACCTCTTCCATTGAGAGTGATTTCTCCAACCAACTTTATGGTTTAGCGAATCAGGACGCAGGGCGGGAGTTTCATAGATGTGACATAGCGTAGAAGCGACTGTGAGACTGTTATCAGCGTCACGGGTTGGCTTCGATGAGAGTGGTTGAAGTAGCACGTCAATAGAT
>NW_027468657.1:12334975-12337475 GCF_046254945.1 Alosa pseudoharengus
ATAGTGATGTATTGTTTTGTGTCGAACATCAGTAGGCTACATCTTATTTCTCACTTTCTGGTTCTCAGAGCTTTAGAAATAGGCCTCAGTCACGATCCAGGAACTCACACACACACACACACACACACAAACCAAACACATACACACACGCACACACACACAGACACCCACACGGACGCACGCACACGCACACGCACACGTGCGCACGCACACACACACATACACACGCTTATTCTCTCTTGTTCACATTGACTCTGCTGCGGCCATTGCTCACAGTCTGCTTTGTTTCCCAGAAATACATTTTTCGGTACTGATTGTTGTGTTTATGAAAACCTTTTCCTTTTTTTATTTCTCCTCCCAACAGAAAAAAGACCTCTCTGTGTGCGTGTGCGTGTGTGTGTATGTGTATGTGTGTTTAGAGATTCTTTTTTATTTAATAACAATGATGATGACTATCCCTAGAGTGTGTGTACTCTTAGTTGGTAAGAGCAAGGTCATTTTTTCAAGAGGGATGTTATGCCAAGGATATTTTTCTATGCAATACATATTGGAGTACATTACAGAGTTTCTGAACAGACTACACAATACACCAGTGTGTGTGTTCCATATCTAAATCTCTATGGCTAATGAGATGAAAAACTAATATCTTCTACATCAAAACATATTTCATATTTCACTTTTCCTAATAGCATGTAGTATTTCAATTTCAATTTAATTTAATTTCACTTATAGAAGAAGAGAGAGAAGGAGAGAAGAGGTGTTGTATGGCAAGCCACATGAAAAGTCCATGACAGCACTATGCTATAGCAGCATAACTAAGGCATGGTGAGGGTAGTCGACACCAGCGCAGGTATGGTCAGTGACCACCATTGCACGCATGACTGGGCTGCCAGTCACACGAGGACACAGCAGGGTGGTCCATTCCAAAAAAAACCTGAGGTGGTTGAAGTTCCACACTGCACCATACCTAACTATGGGAGGCACTAAAGAGGTATGTTTTAAGTCTAGACTTAAAAATAGGGAGGATGTCTGCATTTCAATGGTGAATCTGTAGGGTTCAGTTATAAACTGTCTGTCACTGCAGAAATGTCTCTCTCTCTCTCTTTCATGCTCTCTCTCTCTCTCTCTTGATCCTGCAGCGCCATCGTTCACCTTCACTCTGTTCAGAATACAGAGATTTATACAGAAGCTTCTGAGAGACCCTAAAAAAAGAGAAAACAGCGTGCTGAAGGTTTAAAAGCTAATCTGTATAAAACACTCTCCACAGTCATTCAGCTTCCACTGAGATGGAGCAAGGAGGCTTGAAAATGAGGAGAAATGGAGCAAGGAGGCTTGGAAATGAGGAGAGGGTCCAGTCAGGTCTGGACGACAGACAGAGGGAGAGGAGAGGGAGAGGAGAGGAGAGGGAGAGGAGAGGAGAGGAGAGGAGAGGAGAGAAGAGGGAGAGGAGAGGGTGAGGAGAGGAGAGAAGAGGGAGAGGAGAGGAGAGGAGAGGAGAGAAGAGGGAGAGGAGAGGAGAGAAGAGGGAGAGGAGAGGGAGAGGAGAGGAGAGAAGAGGGAGAGGAGAGGAGGAGAGGAGAGAAGAGGGAGAGGAGAGGAGAGGAGAGGAGAGGAGAGAAGAGGGAGAGGAGAGGGAGAGGAGAGGAGAGAAGAGGGAGAGGAGAGGAGAGGAGAGGAGAGGAGAGAAGAGGGAGAGGAGAGGAGAGAAGAGGGAGAGGAGAGGGAGAGGAGAGGAGAGAAGAGGGAGAGGAGAGGAGGAGAGGAGAGAAGAGGGAGAGGAGAGAAGAGGGAGAGGAGAGGGAGAGGAGAGAAGAGGGAGAGGAGAGGAGAGAAGAGGGAGAGGAGAGGAGAGAAGAGGGAGAGGAGAGGAGAGGAGAGGAGAGAAGAGGGAGAGGAGAGGGAGAGGAGAGGAGAAGAGGGAGAGGAGAGGGAGAGGAGAGGAGAGGAGAGAAGAGGGAGAGGAGAGGAGGAGAGGAGAGAAGAGGGAGGAGAGGGAGAGGAGGAGAGGAGAGAAGAGGGAGAGGAGAGGAGAGAAGAGGGAGAGGAGAGGAGGAGAGGGAGAGGAGAGGAGAGGAGAGGAGAGAAGAGGGAGAGGAGAGGAGATGAGGAGAGGAGAGAAGAGGGAGAGGAGAGGAGAGAAGAGGGAGAGGAGAGGGAGAGGAGATGAGGAGAGGAGAGAAGAGGGAGAGGAGAGGAGAGAGCTCACAATAAAGAAGAAGGGAGTGTACCTATGTTCCCCGGGTCCTATGTTCCCCGATTAGATATGGGACCGGGGAACATAGGACCCTAACCCTAACCCCGAGCGGGGAACATAGGACCCTAACCCTAACCCCGAGCAGGGAACATAGGACCAGGGGAACATAGGGATCACTCCAAAAGGCAGAAGGACGTAACAGGGCTAAAGTGAATCTTTTCAGAGTGTTCATCAGACTCAACATTTGAATAGGATAGATGGAGAGAGAGAGAAAGAGAGAGAGAGAGAGATTTGAATAGAGAGAAA
>NW_027468657.1:12342475-12359975 GCF_046254945.1 Alosa pseudoharengus
CTCTGCATCTGCTAAGAGCATCAGGAATAGTAGAAATCCGCCACCCCCTCACTACCCCCCCCCCCCCCACCCCACACACACACACACACACCCAACCATTCAGAACAGATGTCTTGCAAGGGCTTTGTTTGTGTGTCCTTAGGCAGGGTGCTTAGACTCACACACAAACACACACACACACACACACACACACAAAAAAAAACACACTCACACACACACAAAAAACACACTCACACACACACACACACACAAAAACACACACACACACACACAAAAACACACACACACACACACACACACACACACAAACAGACACTCACACCTTCACATCCATATCTACTTAGGGGGTAGTCCCTTATTCTCGTCCACAGCCTCATTTGCAGCCTCACACAGGGTCTATAAGTAAGATGATGAAAGAGGCTGTAATCGAGTGTTTGCCCAAACTCATGCTCCTTGGACGCACTGGCGCAAGAAATTGTAATAATGTGCAGCCGCTATAAGCAGGTGTGTGGTGTGACATTTATAATTAAGTGATGTTTTTAGCTCAGTGGAACTGTAATAAGCGTGGAGTTTGGAGAGCTCCCTTGCTGACACTGTCTCAGCTTTGTAATGAAAATGGGCTGTGTGTACAGTCTCTGTTTGCATACTGTACATCATGTGATGAAAGAGGAATACCAGCACATTTAGAATATATGCACATTCACACACACAAAGATAAAGACATACACACACACATGCACACATACACACACACACACACACACCTACACACATACAGTGGTGTGCATAAAGTATTCACCCCCATGCTAAAGTTGACTAAAAAGAAGAATAAAAAAATCATCTTTTGGAAATTGATCTTAATGCCTTAATTAAAAAAACGGATACACCCCTGGTACGAATAGCCTTGGCCACACAGCTGAACTATTCACACCCTGTGACATAACAACAAAAAGATGTTGCTCACGTACACAAAAAACATGGCGGACAAATCGGGGTTTGATTCCCGTGTGATGAGTTTTGGCAGAGTGAGTGTGCATGTGTACCAACGTCTCTGGCGAGAAGGCGCGTGTCACCCATATCACCTGGTTCGCACAAGTGAGGGCGATGAGTGGAAGACGGCAACACACCAACCGGACACTATGAGTACCTGGTCATGCCCATTGGCCTCACCAACGCCCCCGCAGTGTTCCAGGCTCTGGTTGATGACATTCTGCGAGACATGCTCAACATTTTTGTATTTGTTTATTTAGATGAAATTTTATTTTTTTTCTAAAACCATGTCTGAACACATTGATCACGTCACGTCATTCCTGGGATACATAGTGGCAGAGGGGGAAAATTCAGATGGTCTCACCAGCACTAAGGTTCCGTTCAGGTGGAATCCAGCAGCAGACACGGCATTCGAGACATTGAAGGCACGCTTCACCTCTGCTCCCATTCTCCAAATGCCTGACCCTGAGCGACAGTTTGTGGTGGAGGTGGATGCATCAGACGTGGGGGTCGGCGCGGTACTCTCCCAGCGTGCAGCATCAGATGGCAAGCTACATCCATGTGCTTTCTACTCCCGCAGACTGTCCCCGGCAGAACAAAATTATGACATTGGGAACCGCGAGCTGCTGGCTGTAAAGCTTGCTCTGGAGGAATGGCGACACTGGCTTGAGGGCTCAACTGTTCCGTTTCTGGTCTGGACAGCCAGGAGGTTGAACTCACGTCAGTCCCGGTGGTCCCTCTTTTTCGCACGGTTCAATTTCATCCTCTCTTACCGCCCTGGTTCACGCAACGCAAAGCCCGATGCCCTCTCTCGTGTGTTCCAGAAGGCCGAAGCACCAGTGGAGGAACCCAAGCCCATTCTCCCGAACTCCTGTGTAGTTGCTACTCTGACCTGGGACATTGAGGAGCAGGTTAGAGCAGCTACCCGAGATTAGCCTGGCCCCAGCACTTGCCCCACTGACCGTCTCTTTGTTCCTGGAAATCTGAGGTCTCAGGTGATCCAGTGGGGTCATGACTCTCACCTTGCTTGTCATCCCGGCATCACGCGCACCATTCATCTGCTCTCCCAGCGGTTCTGGTGGCCATCACTGAGGAGAGATGTCCAAGACTTTGTGAGAGCCTGCCCCATCTGTAACGAGAACAAGACCACCAGCCGTCCCCCAGCTGGTTTACTCCAGCCCCTGCCCAGTCCCCAAGCGACCCTGGTCCCACCTGTCTCTGGATTTTGTCACCGGACTCCCTCCATCTGACGGAAACACTGTCATCCTCACAATCGTGGACAGGTTCAGCAAGATGGCCCACTTTGTCCCACTGCCAAGGTTGCCCTCTGCTAAGGAGACTGCTCAGGTGGTCATGGAGAAGGTGTTCCGGGTTCACGGGCTGCCTAAGGATGTTGTATCTGACCGGGGCCCGCAGTTTGCATCTTCCTTCTGGAAGGAGTTCTGCCGTCTCCTGGGGGCCACTGCGAGTCTCACATCAGGCTTTCACCCTCAGTCTAATGGGCAGTCAGAGCGACTCAACCAGGAACTGGAAAAATCCCTTCGTTGCATTGCTTCGCGCAACCCTCGGTCATGGGCTCAAAATCCGCTGTGGGTGGAATATGCCCACAACTCCCTCCCAAGTTCTGCCACTGGCCTGTCTCCCTTACACTGTGTCTTTGGCTACCAACCACCTCTGTTCAACTCTCAGGAGAAAGACGCTTCCTGCCCTTCTGCCCTTGCCTGTCGCCGGATCTGGTCCCAAGCTCGTGCAACCCTCCTCAAGTCTGTTGCCAGTTACGCTATTGGGGCCAACCGACGAAGGACCCCAGCCCCTATGTACCGAGTGGGCCATGTTTCTAAACTGAAGCCGGTCCATGAAAGCCCTCTGGTCCCAAACACAGCACCGCCTCCTCCTCCTCGCCTCGTCGAGGGGGGCCCCGTCTACACTGTTCGCTGTCTGCTCGCGCCGGACTCTGAACCCGATCCTGTGCCTGCGCCTGCCCCTGCCCCTGACTCTGAACCTGATCCAGTGCCGTCGGATGATGAATTCTCCACCAGCGATGATGTGATGGAACCGGTGCCCTCTGGGGATAAGGCCATGGACACTGACAGGTCAGAGGAATTCTGACCCTCCTCCGGTTCCCCCCTCCACCCACCCTGCTTGGTGGCTCTGTTCTTGGGACTTCTGGGGCCGTCCCTTGGGGGGGGGGGGGGGGGGGGGGGTTCTGTCATGAGTCTGCTCCCTGCTCCACTAATTGGATATTATTCCACCTCACTCTGCCTGTTGCCACACCCCCCTCACACTCACACTCTAACCTATCAGGAAGCTCACCTGTTCATTGCTCCTAATCACTGCCACCTGCACCTTGTTACCAGCTGCTGTGTGTGTGTGTGTACTTAAGGCACAGATCTCCAGACATTCAGTGTCAGTTCGTCTGCGATTCAGCGTGTTCCTGTTCGTTGGCCTTCCTCAACTGATCTCCGTGCTGATTCCTACCTGTTTGACCGGACCTGTTCAACCGTACAACGACCATCTTCCCGCTCCTGGTAACCAGACCTGTTTTCACTGTTTTCAAGATTTCTGTATCTTCGCTTCTGTGCCTCTACCCCTCTCAGAACACTCTGCCTGTGCCTGCTCAGAACACTCTGCCTGTGCCTGCCAGCCTGTGCCGGTGTCTGCTGCTGCTCGCTCCACTCAGCCTCTCACGGATCCCACTCCAGCCACTGGGGTCTCTCGCTCCACTCAGCCTCTCACAGACCCCACGCCAGCCACTGGATTCACTGCCTCCACTCTGACTCTCACTCTGCACTTCCCCTTTCCCCTTATTTAATAAAGATAACCTTCTGGTGTTCGTGAAACGCATCTAGTTCTCCTGTCTCGTACTTGACAGTGCGCAATTTGAACAAGAAATCGGTTCTCAAACGGAAGGGTGTAAATAGCATAGGCCTACAGTACTATATACACCAGGGTACGAATAGCATCCACTTCTAACTATACATTGATGCAAACAGCACACCTTATTCAGAGTGTCTATTACACAGCTGAGCTATTCACACCCTGTTACGTAACAACAAAAAAACATGTTGCTTGTTGCACATTGTGTGATCAATATGCCAGAGTAAATGCACAGGGGTGCAAATAGCATACACTGATATTTGTACCAGACGAGGTATTAATAGAACACATTGCTGTGTGCACCGGGGTACGAATAGCATACATTGATATTTGTACCAGACGGGGTACTAATAGGAGACATTGCTGTGTGCACCAGGGTACACATAGAATTCACTTCTAATTGCACCAGGGTACGAATAGCATACACTGCTAATAGTACCAGGGGTACAAATAGCCTTACCCAAAAAAATTAGGAAAAATCCAACCTTCAAGTTTTCCTTGTGAATTTCCAAAAGATTCGTTTTATTCCTCTTTTTATTCAACTTTAGCATGGAGGTGTAAACGTATGCACACCACTGTACATGTGCACATAGCCACATATACACACAGAAAGCACCACCAATGCCCCATGCCCCATACTGCCATGAGCAGCCAGTACAGATCTGCAGAGAATCTCCAGCTCAGCTCAGGTTCTGGAATGTTCTACCTGCCGACGGATTCCAGTTCTAAAGTGGTGACGCCGACACCGACGCCAGAGCAGGTGAAAACTGTGAGCCGCGACACAGGAAGGTGGTTGTGAGAAAAGGGTAGGGTCGATAAGGAGTGATTAAGGAAGGAGCAAAGAGAGAGAGAGAGAGAGAGAGAGAGAGAGAGAGAGAGAGAGAGAGAGGCAGGAGAATATAACTATACAGCCTGTCATTTCAGGTGTAAAAGGTGTTTGGGAGGGAGTGTGTTAGTTGTACTGCAGAGCAGGGACCTAGGCCCTCAGGAATGTGCTAACGACACACCAGTCTTAATTTAGACCATAAACACCTTTGAGGTGGAGGATTCAGTCTCTTGAGTCTCAGATGATGCAAACTGCTACACAACCAAACAACAACGCAACTGTTGCAAGCTGCATGCTGTGGATGACTGCTGAAGATGAAGAGAGTCAGGTACATCAGGTGTACATCCCTACACATACTGTGTGTGCATCAGCAGAACACGCAGTAGAAAGGAACTGTTGCACCGCCCCTAAGAACACTGGGCCAGTGTCCCAGCCTACTCCTGGACTGAAACCATTTTAAAGAGGAGGTCTACAGTGAAGTTTTCTTTTTGTCCATTTCCAGGAATGATCTAATTATGTTGTAAAAGTGCACTCTATTAGTTTATAAATCTTGAATTAAGTGCATAGTGCATCTTGTAAACCTTGTTCTTTGTGCCTATTTCTCTGTGTTCAGTTTTGATTTTTTTATGTGCATGGTTTGCCGATCAGGCCTTAATAGCTATAACAAGTAAAGAGGAGAGAGAAAGAGATACATATATATATATATAGAGAGAGAGATAGAGAGAGAAAAGGACACTGAGGAGGAAATAGTATAACTGAGGAGCTGCCTGCCGCCGGCCTCTGAGTGGATGAGAGCGGAGAGCTGTTCTGTCTGTCCAGCGGAGTTATGCGGAGGGACGGAGTGACCAGAGGCAGACGGCAGCCGTCAGGGCTGTAATGACACAAGACACAAAGATGAGGGTGACGGGTGGAAAGAGTGACAAAGATAAGTGTATGGAGAAGTGGAGAGAGAGAGAAAGAGAAAGGGAGCGAGAGGGAGAGAGAGAGAGAGGACGTCAGTGGAGAGAGACACGGTGAAGAAGAACCTGATAGAAAGAGGACAAGAGAGGGAGCATCAATGCAAGGAGAGGAAGTGAGTGAGAGAGGGTGTGAAAACGAAAGAGAAGAATAGCCGGTGAGAAAAAAAGATTGCGGAGAGAGAGAACGCATAAGAGAGAAAGAAGAGGAGGCTGGCACCACTCAATACAGAGGTAATGGAGACTCAGTCAGATGAAAGGGCCTCTCTCTCCTCCCTCTCAGGAGCCCAGACACTCGGCATCTCGCTTTGTATATTTATATAGCTGCCTTCCCCGCCGCGTCCGCTTCAACTGAATTAGCCAGGGTTGCAAATCAATCTCCAGTGTAATTAGCCGTTATCGACCACTGCCCGCTTCGCCACACCACTGGTTACGCGCTGCCCTACTGCCCTTCGCTCCGCCCTCTGGGATATGCACTTTTACTCCAAGGACTAAGCAGGGCTCTGGAATCGGTACGGAAGCAGCGGCAGCCTGCAGACACGTCCACCGGTCTCCTTCCCCTCACAACGCAGAGATACAATTAAGTTTGCCAACCTAACACCCTAAAGCTACATGCGTACAGTACATATCACCAGCAATTTGCTCATTGCTCTGTTGCCTCAAAAGTCGAGTGGCCAGTGGTTGCTTCACTTGCACTCTCTGGATGACATTCATGGAGCTGACGGGGGCTTAAAGGGACACCAGGCAAGCCTGATGCTTTTTCTCTACGAAACTCCCCCTCGCTTGGTCTGAAGCTCTTTTCCCTTTCTTTGCGTCTTCCGTCAAGGGTTTTCGCTGCACTTCTTCGCCGGCTCTGCCATTATACACACGTTTGCAACAATCTCTAGCGTTTCGTTAGCCTGCCTCTGTGATGTAAACTGATCCTGCTTCGGTCGGCGGGTAGGATACACCGAACTTGCAAGTGGGATATTCTTCGGTAACGCTTTAGAATAACATGTGCTTATTAGGTATTAACAGTGCATTATAAGCAGTTAACAATTCATTACTAACAGTTAGTTAACGGTTGTTATCCTTTAATAACATTAGCTAACTGTTAACATGCAGCTTGTAAGTGTTAACAAGCAGCCTTTTAAGTTACTTACAAGGATATTTGTTAACAGTTGTAAGTGTTAACAAGCAGCTTGTTAATGCTTGTTAATGGTGTATAAGACAAAGAAGTGGATAACTAATACGCTTAATATGACCTTTCTTACCTATTTGTAGTAAATTTTGCAGCCCCCAAATCTAAAGCGAGGACCACATAGCCTATGGCTCCACAAGCCCGAACTTCTATCTCTATATATCTACTGCAGCGGTTCCCAAACTTTTTTCCCCGCAGACCACCTTCTACATCCTGACTCGGCTTGCGTACCCCCACCATCCAACACATAAAAAAGTAACACATTCTATTGACGCATTCCAGGCATCGTTGTTTAATTAGCCGCCCTACATGATAACATAATCAAAATGTACAACTGGTCTATGAGCTCTCACGTTAAAAAAAAACAGTGTGGAGAACCACATTAGAATGATTAGATAGCACCTCACTGCAGACCACGCACTGTGGCTTTGGGCAGTCTGTCTCCCAATCCACGTGAAGCCTAGGGCTATGTATATGCCTCATCATACTTTTGTTTTCTTCGCGCAGTCTTTCTGTCTCGTTCTTTTATCCCCCTGCGCTCCATCTCCACTTTCATTAGTCTGCCCCCATCCCATCGATACCTGTGTCCTGCTCTGTTTCTCTCGCTTCTCCTCTACGATCGCTTTAATTAGACCTTTTGGACAGTGTCCCTGTTTTTAGCCACTTTTCCATGTTTACGCAGCGTTCTACCTAGCCAGTGGCGTAACTATAGTAGGTGCAGCAAGTGCAGTCGCACCAGGGCCCGTGACCTCCCAGGGCCCGTCGCTACCCCCGCCCTGCCTCCTTTCTTTTTTTTTTAGAACTTTAGAATGTTAGAGCACGGAGTGAAGTGTCACTTTGACGATCTATCGGAAGATGATCGCTTAACCGATGCAGAGAGATACTTCAAAGTGCAGGTATTTAATGCAACTCTGGACATCATAATCAGTCAGCTCTCCCAAAAGATTTGCAAGTATACGGGAAACTTGTCATGTGTTTGAGTCTTTACGTCCTATGACCCTTCAACTCGCAGGTGATGATGAACTGCTTGAAAAGGCTAGACGTTTGTCAGACCATTATAGCAGGGACATTGCACCGACATTCCCAACACAATTCCTCTCATTCAGGTTTTGCTTTAAAGCAGAGATTTCACAGAAGTCATCTATTTTTCAACTTGCCAAAATGCTGGTGGTAGATTATGACAGTGTAACATCCACATTCGGGGAAGTGTGTACTCATGTTGTTTCTGACATTGCCTGTGACTGTGGCAACAGCTAAGCGATCTTTTTCCAAACTCAAACTTATTAAGACCTAATACCTAAGGAGCATCATGGGGCAGGAGAGGCTCCGTGGGTTAGCTATCCTGTCCATTGAAAATACGAGAGCCAGAGCATTAAATATTGGGAACATCGTTGACGATTTTGCACAACGAAAGGCTCGTAAGATGGCCTTCTTCTAATGGCCTAATTCACGCATATTGGGGATTGTATGCATATGAATGATTTTATTTGGTTTCTGGACGGTTAAATAAGTTAGGCTACATTAAGTTTTGTTTCTGCGCAGTGCGAGTTTATAAGCAAACAATCTACGCTTGCAGTTTCAGCAGAGGGTTGAAAAGGCGCATTGAGTGTTCCTATAATTCCATGCGAGTTGATGTTAATGCAGTAATATTAGATTACCCTGGCCTGCAGGCTGTTTTTCACATGTAATGGATCCTATGTAGTCGTGTGTTTTATATTTGAAATTGTAATCTGTAACTACTAAACTACTTCGGTGCCTCAGGCCCTTTGCATAAACAATTGAAGTCACCCTTAATGTGTATTGCATGTATCAGAGCTAATTCATCCTGGGCCAAAGTTAGTCGGTATGGGGCCCGCGTAGCGCTCTCGCACCTGGGCCCACCATTGGTTTGTTACGCCACTGTACCTAGCCTATACATCAACGAAACTAACGCGCCAGATATTCTGGCTGCCTGCAGGAAATTACGTGTATTTTGTGTAGCTTATTTTTTTTAATGAAAACATAGCCTATTATAGAGTTTTGGTCCGGGGATCACTGGTGGTCCGCAAGCTATCCCAAGTGGTCCGTGAGCAGACGTGGTAAAATATAAGATGAGTTGTTTGCAATATTGAACCAACTTGTATGTAAAAACAGTTCTGCAACACTGTCTATGTAAGATATGCCAGTTTAAATCATACAGTATGAATCCACACAATAAGCAAAGTGCAAAGACAATAAGCAAGGTGGTTCAGTGAGTAGGCCTATTGTGTCGACTAATTATAGGCTACTGTTGAAGTAGGTCTAATCTTTTTTTTTTTTTTTAGCTAGGGTTAGTTAAGTGGTCCTGAAACTGAAAAAGTTTGAGAAACACTGTCGTAGGCCAAAGTATTAATGTTTTACTCCGCCTCGCTAGATGGCGATATGCGCCCAAACACAACACATTCCCCAAACAGACAGGCATTGTGGCATAAAGCTTAGGTAGTTAGCTTGCTAACTCTGGCAGAAATCTCCAGTGTTCTTGTTCCATGTAGTTTCGTGTTGCAGCCACAGGGTTGCAGCAACAGCACGTAGACTAGCCTACAGGAAAGCCGTTGCGTATGAACTCATTCGGAATATTTTGAAAATATAACAGCTAGATATTCTGTCTTCTCATTTTGTAGACGAAAATGAAGAAAGATTTTATCTTAGTTTTTATTTCATGCAAAACATTTTAGTCTCGTCTTTTTTTGTCAACAAGATAGTCTTAGTCAGTGTTTCAGGACATTACTGCCGTCTCGTCATCATCTCATCTTAGTCATGAAAAAAAAGGTCGTTGACGAACATATTTCCTCTCGTCTCGTCTGACGAAATTAACACTACAAGCAGGGGCGCCTTAATACCACCCGAGGCCCCTGGGCTATATATTTTTTAAGGCCCCCCCCCCCCCCCCCAACCGCAAATATTAATTATGATTAAATGATACCCGGCCCGCGATCTGACCCGACACATAGCGTGCGCTTTTGGTTAATAACATGCAGTGTAGCCTATCATTATTCAACCTATGTAGAATCACGTCAGCCTACCCATGACATCGCTTATCAAAAAGGCTAGGCTACTGCACGAAAACAAGCGTTGAACTTTTACAACACTGGTTGTAGGCTAAGTTAAAAGATGGGTACACATATGGACGTTTAAAAGCTTTTCAAAAGTGCATGTGTTTGTCGTGTCGGGGGGTTTCCCAGGAGTTTTTTGAAATTCTGTTTACTTAACACACCAGTTTAACGCAGTTTGGGAGGGACAGAAATACTTTTAGCCTACAGAACAAGCTGGCTCATGTGACGTGAACATGGCTACCTTATGCATTATCACTACACTACATGGAGACATATCTCACGTTAACAATGGAGAAAACATAACATAGACTATTATATGTGCGAATGGGTTAGCACAAACTTAGCTGTTGGTGAACGGAGATGCAGATCACTAATTCATTTCTTTGCGCCACAGCCCATGTTCTGCGTTCACTCCAATGAGACAAGTGAAATAGCCTACATGTTTTTAAAGCCGTTTCATTTCCAGGCTATTTGCTATGATATTTACCTGCTAGTGATGGGACAACCGACTCTTACACGCAAGTCGGTTCAACCGGACGGTCGTTGGTTGGCCTACCGAGTTAATAGATTCGGTCACCGGTTCGCGCGACGGGGGGGGGGGGGGGGGTTATATCGCGCGTTACTTCCCCCGCCATATCGCTCCAAGACATGTAGCCTCAAGCTGCAAATGTCATGCTCTCCATGTCTCTGAAATTAGCTGACATACACACTCATATTGACCTACACTAGACTCAAGCACTGCCCATGGTTAGCCTACATTCGGTCTTTTTCAGTAGTCAGCTGTGCGCGCGGTCTCCTCGTGAGCCTACCAATAGCCTATTCACTTCTAACATTTAACTTAACTACCAAGATAACATAGCCTATGTCATATAATATTTCCCCCCTTTGTAATTTAGGATATGAATTTCAATGAACAATTCCAAGATGCACGAAACATAAAGGCTTTCAACTTACCAAGAACCTAGACACCCGTTTGATTACTCATGCATTAGCACGGTTACGGTCTCTAACCTGTTGTACAGTCCTCGTGACAGCCTACCAACAAACATCTCATTTAACAACTACCAAGATAACATGACGTGTATTTGTATTTTATATCCATCGGTAATGTAGCCTATGAACCTCTATGTAGGCTACATAATCACCTAAGATGCACGAGAAATAAATAGGTTTCTGCGATCGGTTGATAACTCAAACTTGCGATAACACCCGTTTGATTAGACTCATACCCTCGGTTACGGTCTCCTTCAGTAGCCTGGCGCGCGGTCACTTCGTGAACCTACTATGAAGCCAGCAACATTCACCTCTCTAACATTTAACTTTCTAACTACAAAGATAACATGACGTGTATTTGTAGGCTATGTGATGAACTTCCCCATCGATATATGAATGGCCATGAACACAAGCATCTACGATGCACTAAAACAAGGCATGGTTAATAACTTGCCGCGAACCTAGACAACCGTTTTGATTACATAGACTCATAGCTTATACCTCGGTTACGGTCTCGTTTAGTAGGCGAAGTAGCCTGATGTGCGGTCTCTTCGTGACAAACGAAGCCAGCAACATTTAACTTTATAACTATTAATATATTTATCAATATATCAATATTTGAAGCTTATGTGATGTAGGCTACTTCCCCATCAATAATGTGTAAATTGAACACAATCATCAACGATACTTAGGCTTGGTTAATAACTAACTTGTCGAGAACCTAGACCGTTTGATAACATTAGACTCACCCTCGACTACGGTCTTGCTCAGCCTGGCACGGTCTTCGTGAGGCTAAGCAACATTCACTTCTCTAACATTTAACTTTATAACTTTAAGATAATATGACGTGTAGGCTAATATGAGATGTAGGCCTACTTCCCCATCGATAATGTGTGAATTGCCATGAATAAATCTAGGCTACGATGCACTAAGGCTGGTATGAATCAAACTTGCCGAGAACCAGATAAAGGGTACAGCGGTTGTTGCACGGTATTATTTAACATGACTAGGCTACTAAGATAACATTAGGCCTATGTGTATTTGTATGTGATATAATACTTTCCCATCGATAAAATGTCCATGAACATAAGCATCTAGTTTGCACTAGAAAGGCTTATGTGATCGGTTGATTACAACTTGCCGAGAACTGTTTGACTCGTGTGGCAGCCACGGTTACGAGGCCCGGAGAACCTAGCGAACTGTTTGACTCGTTTGACAGCCACGGTTATGAGGCCCAGAGCCATACAGGCTCATCATAGTTTGACTGATTATACTACCACTCCAGTAGAGGGGCTAATACGCGATACGATGAAAGAGTAGCGACGAGAACACTCGAGCACAGCCAATCAAGCCAGTGTTGCTCTGTATGTGAAAATGGATGTTAGGAACACTGAGTCGGTTTTTGACGTTTGGCACTCGATTCTCCCGGCTCAGTGACACGAACCGGGTTATTTAACCGACACTTCGTCAACACTATTACCTGCTATGCCTTCTGTTTTCATGGACAGTTACAGGAATCCACGTCATTCGTTTATCGTTGCTTCAATCCTACCCACGTTATCTCCAGAGTTTGCATGATAAGTTTGTCAGTCAGTTTAGCCTCTCCTCTAGCTCCTCTACACCCGTTGGGATCTATTACGTTTTGTTACATTTTGTTACACTTTAGAATTGGAGAAGACAAAAGGGGGCATCTGCATGGATGTAATTGTAGAGCAGTAGCTACGATGTGCTCAATTATTTAGGCTAGCTCCAGAGTAGGCTAATGACGCTGAGAATTACGGACACGCCGTTTATTATTATTGATTATCATTATTATTATTATTAGGAGGCCCCTGGGCTGAAGCCCAGGTAAGCCCCTGCATTAAGGCGCCAGTGACTACAAGATACAGTAGATATATAGAGATAGAAGGTCGGGCTTGTGGAGCTATAGGCTACATGGTCCTCGCTTTAGATTGGGGGGCTGCAAAATTTACTACAAATAGGTAAGAAAGGTCTTAGTTAGTGTATTAGTTATCCACCTCTTTGTCTTATACACATTTAACAAGCATTAACAAGCTGCTTGTTAACACTTATAACTGTTAACAAATATGCTTGTAAGTAACTTAAAAGGCTGCTTGTTAACACTTACAAGCTGCATGTTAACAGTTAGTTAATGTTATTAAAGGATAACAACAGTTAACTAACTGTTAGTAATGAATTGTGAACGGCTTATTATGCACTGTTAATACCTAATAAGCACATGCTATTCTAAAGCGTTACCTATTCTTCCAACAGGCAGTAGGGGCGGGCGAGAGAGCCTTCATTCGCCCCGTAATGAGTCATTTAACCATATACCGACTTACGAAGATGATTAATTAACACGAAAACGTTGCCTGGTGACCCTTTAAGGCCTGTGTGCTCTACAGCTCTAGCTATGGGCCCTACACAGTATGTATCCCATAGCTGTGGGACCAGAGGTGAAAATGTCCACCTTCAGAAAGTAAAAGTGCTGCCACATATTTGCTCCAAGCATTCACTAAACAAGCTGATTCTAACTGGCACAACTCCCCAGAGGGTAGTATAAGTATAAGTATATATACTTTTTTGAGCCCGTGAGGGAAATTTGGTCTCTGCATTTAACCCAATCGGTGAATTAGTGAAACACAAACAGCACACAGTGTACACACAGTGAGGTGAAGCACACACTAATCCCGGCGCAGCAGGGCCGGAGTGGGGCCACTTTTCAGCCCGGGAGTTTCAGGCCCAAGACCGGCCCATGTTTTCCACAGTGGTGGAAATTGGATAAATGAAGCAACATTTCAGCTCTTACTATCCTGTAGTTTTTATTAGTACCATGGTTCAACAAATGTGTAAAGGTTATATAATAATTCACTTCAACTGAGAAGTTAACAAAATATTCCACTATTCCACAAGTTAAAGGAACCATATGTAAGATTTTGGCCAAAACTGGTACTGCAATCACTTTCAAATTACTGTAGAGCGGTGTATCCCCTCCTCCTCCCTCCTGACTCGAGGTTGCCAACCCGGATGCCAAAACACTACTGACTTTGTGATTAGTAGATAGGTAGAGGGTGGCGCATCAGGCCAAAACACAACATGACATGACAAAACACAACATCAACATCAGTTGAGGGCTGCAACTTCACTTTTTGAATGGCAATATCCTGGCCGGACTACAGTTGTCAGTGATATAAGTATTTGAAATTAACATGATTTCTTAATGTCTAGTGACATATCAGGGCCATTTTATGATTAATTGAAATACATTTCTTACATATGGTTCCTTTAACAAAAACAGAAATAAAGAAAGAAAGCTTTTGAAATGTAGCCTATCCCACGCTTCCACAAAGAGGCATATTGAACTAATGTTTAGCCTACATGTTTTTTGCATGGGTAGGCTATATTGTTGTTTGGTGATTTAGCTTACTTCTTTACTACACCCTCTTCTAAGCAAACAAGGCATATAGGTTCATCATGTAGCATAAATATTTTGCTCTTTCACTAATTTTGGGCTCATCATTTTCAGTGGTCGACTGGTTGATCTGCTGCTCAGAGGCTACAATTTTTACCGCATAGGCCTACACAGATCAAACTTCAGTTTTGTTATTAATATTTGCATACTGCAAAGTCTATGAATCGGATACAAAAGGCTAATATTTTAAGAAATCTAATATATTGCTTGCAAATAGCTTGACAACGCTACAAACGTCCAATATTAGCCCAATAACTGCTAATAATCATTGCTTATAGGCTATCTCTCTTTACCAGTTACCTTTTGTCTGTAGGCCTAATCTAGAAGCTTATTGGCACATTTAGCAGCGTCTACCTGGCCGTTTCAGTCCCTCCTGGCCTCTTTCTACCATCCATCCTTCCTGACGCTTATGGCTACTGTAGGGCCGGCCCGGCTATCCGTATCTGAGAAAAGTTTTTGGAAAAGACGGGCTATATGGACCCAACCAACTCTTTTTGAGAGAACTCCCTCACACGGTAGGCTACAACCCATACAGAGGCAACGGTGCCATGCAATGAATGCGGAATGTGTAGCCTACTTTTTGAGAAGTTAGACTAACGTGACAAATGTCAATATTTTTTTCCTCGACCGGCCCAAAAGTGAAGCGGCCCACCGGGAATTCTCCCGATTCTCCCGATTACCCACCCCGGGCCTGCGGCGCAGTGAGCTGCCTGCTACAACGGCGGCGCTCGGGGAGCAGTGAGGGGTTAGGTTCCTTGCTCAAGGGCACTTCAGCCGCGGCCCACTGGTCGGGGCTCGAACCGGCAACCCTCCGGTTACAAGTCCAGAGTGCTAACCAGGGTACTGTAGGACTTTCACTTTCTGAGGCCAAACTTTTACACCTCTGTGTGGGACCTATGTATTCCATGGCTATGGGGCCTATGTATCCCATGCCTATGGGGCCTATGTATCCCATATGGCTATGAGGCCTATGTATCCCATATGACTATGGGGCCTATATATCCCATATGGCTATGAGGCCTATGTATCCCATATGAATATGGGGCCTATGTATCCCATATGACTATGGAGCCTATGTATCCCATCCATATGGCTATGTATCCCATATGGCTATGGCTATGAGGCCTATGTATCCCATGGCTATGGGGCCTATGTATCCCAGGCTAAGCTTTGGCTTGTTCTGTTGTTCAATTCAGATTCATCATCATCTATCACTGGAGAGTTCTGCTCAGTGGTGTAGCGTAGCCATAGATATATACACTAGATGTCGCCTTCTGCTTCTCAGCATGCGTCAACACCGCCGCCATCTTTGTACAGGGATCTGAATCGCTAAACTAGTTCTCCTGTATTGTCAGCGTTACCTATTTAGCGACGTTTGGCCATCCCCAGCGATAGAAAACCTTTTTAGCGATTAGCGACAAATTTGGGAACTTCACACAATGATGGCAGATCGGCTTCTTTGTTGTTGAAACGTAAGAAAATCACCTTTCTCATGGCTTTGTCATTTATGAATTCAGCTACATCTCGTTTGCCCATGGCACTGACCCATGATTATAAAAGTAACGACTGGCGTAGCCTATGTAGTAGCAGAGGTAAATGTTCTACAGATCTACAGCAACTTCTGGTGAGATTACAACTTACATGAGTAAACGAGACGATGGGTATGTGGCCTCAACCAGAGCCTGTCTACGAAGAGCCTGTTTACTTTCATTGTATCGAACCTGGTTGCAGTTTACTCATTGTTCCTCTAGGGGCCGCCGCTAGCTAGTGCAGAATGAATGGGAGTCTATGGGGCTAGACGGGTAAAATGTATCTTTATTATCGTCTTAAGCTTAGTTTTCTGTAGACTCAACCATAAATACATGCCTGTCAGTTGGAACAACCCAAAAAATTAGATAATTGCTTGAGATTTTGACGATTTATGGTGTTTTTATTTTCGCTAGATCTTTGCCCAGATTGACGCTAATGCATTATAGAGCAGTGGATCACTGAAGCAAGATGGCGTCTCGATTGACGCATTCGTTCCAATGAACAGCAGTAGTCAAGGCGACATCTAGTGTATATATCTATGTAGCGTAGCTATGCTGGGCCCCGCCGGTGCAAGCATTTTCATTTGCCCCCGCGAGACAAACACACGCACACAAAATTGCATGTGTGTGATGGAGATTCACCAAAATGATCAGAAAGAGCCATGGACACTGGCTACCTGACTAATCATCGCCGAAACCGAAACGCAGATAACGTATAGCCATAGAACAATTAAATAGCCATCAAGGAAAACACAGCAACTCATACGTGGTGGCGCCTACACAATAACCACACAATTGCTTAATTTAGCCTAACAGTGTGGCACAGCAGTCAGATAGCCTTCCTCAAAAAGGTCACAGAAAGTGCACCTCACAGATGCCTACTCCATAAAAAAGCAGCCTGTAACTCGCCCATTAGAAGTTCACTCTACGGGCCTTCTGTTCAGCAAAGTCATTGATAATATATCATTGAAACCCAACTGCCTGGCTCTGCTGTTCTCTATGGAGAGTATAGCCAATCCACTCCATACTAGCCTACTCCTTAGGTAGGACTTAACGTCAGCATTGCTTGCATCAACGCCAGCAGCAACATTCGAGGTGTTTTCAAAAAAAAAACTTCAGTTTCATTCATTTGGATTTAGTCTCCTCCAGTTCTCGTCTTTCTTTTCTCTTCTGTGTGCCACTTTCATGCTGATTGCACTGCGGATTATTATAACTAAGCTCACTAAACACATCCAGAAGTAGCCTCACAACGTAATGTACAGTAATCACAACTGACAGGAAGTAAGATCATTGGGATAAACACATTTTCCCCATTCCCAGCAGGCCTTGTTCCTTTGTAAAAATGGACAATAAATAAAGAAATGTAATAAATTGCAGGTATTTTTTTAGTATTATTTCTAACTCATATCGTAGCCTATGTTGTAACATCCGAACGTAAACACAATGCAAAAAATAAGGTCACCATGACTAATAGATATAGGGCATCTGAGTGGTATAAATAGCTGTCAATCCCATTCTAAAAGGAATAGACTGTAGTGTGACAAAACAAATATTGATAGTCCTGCTTGATGTTGTGCAGGACGCAGGACAGGGCATTGAAAATCAG
>NW_027468657.1:12362475-12369975 GCF_046254945.1 Alosa pseudoharengus
TCCAAGTCAAGTCAAGTTTATTTATATAGCGCATTTCATACACAGAGGTCATTCAATGTGCTCTACATAAATAAAAGCAAACAGTAATAGCAAATAAAAGCATAGAAGGGCAATAGTCACAGAATAGTTTCAAAGGTAAAGATCATAATAAAAAATAAAACATAAAACACACAATGTAAAATCATTTAAAGATAAAGAATATTACCTAATATTTTTTTTTTTTTTTAAACACGGTAGAATAAAGGTTAGAATAATTTACAAGGTAGATTAATTTAAAGGCAGATTCAGAATTTGTAACTCTGCAGTTAGCAGAAGGCATCTGAGAACAGTTTTGTCTTAGGTCTAGATTTAAAACTGGCTACATTTGGGGGCTTTTTGATGTCATCCAAAAGTTGGTACAGAGCTGAACCGCATAGCAGCTAAAAGCTGCATCACCATATTTCCAACAACACGTTTTACTAACAACTTTTTCTACTGAGACCTGAAAGATCGAGAAGGTGTGTACTGCTGAAGCATGTCTGATAGGTATTTAGGTCCTGCTACATTTACTGATTTATAAACAAGCATCTTTTAGCTTTTGTGAGATCCCTAGTGCTTCAGTGCTGTGATTTGCCCGAAAACCAGAATGAAAGTAATGAGCTCAACTCCTCCATCCTTCGTCTCTTCATCCTCCTCTTCATCCACTCTCTCTTTCAGCTTTGCTCTCTTCATCCTCCTCTTCCTTTCCTTCTTTCCACGCGTTCGTCTGTCTGTCTCTACTTCTATTTAATTATTCGACAGTCTACTTCTCATCTTCCTTTTCTCTGTCATCTCTATAACTTTTTTTTTTTTTTTACTTTTTAGCTCACCCTTTTTCTTGAAGTTGTGTGTGGGGGCCAGAGCAGTCACCCCACGTGCTGATGTAGGCTCGTTGGGCACTTGAGGTGGAAAAAAACGCAACAAGAGCTCATCCAAATTACCAAAAAGAAATATGTGATTTTTTATTCATATTTAAACACTAACAAGCTTCAAAACAAAATAGTCAAACATAAATCAATATGTATGAAGTTTAGGTATTGAGGCTTTGGTCTAAGCATTCGTTTTTAGTGTAAGCAATGGGCAAAAACTGTAATACAAACAAACACCCCTATGGACAATGGCCTACCCCTCTGCCCTGAGACGGAAGTTGGAACAACAACAAGGCAATAAAGTAAATAAGCTAAGATAAACAAGGACTCATTTACAATTTGGTCCAAGTAGTTAATTTGTTCCTATAACATAGTTTCCTTATTCTTAATGTTCGGTTTGAAACATCAAAGCATCAAACAGCAGATGCTTTTAAGGTTCCATAAAGAGGCAAATGTTCCTGTTGGAATGAAACGTCCTAAACTGTAGTACGGAAGTTGGACGGAAGTTGGACGGAAGTTGGACGGAAGTTGACCTTCTCACATTGTGGCATCTCAGTTTTGCTTCTTCTTCTACACAGACCTTTCACACACATGCCTGAACTATTTGTCTGTCATTCTTCTTTTTTACACTCTCTCTACCTCTCTCTCTCTCTCTCTCTCTCTTTTTCTCTCTCTCTCTCTCTACCTAACCTCTCCCTTGAATAAATAGAGGACTGAGTTCACAATGCTATTTCTCTCAGTGACTTCTCCACTGTCGTCTATCTGACTTTCTATGCCTCTGGTGAACATTCTCTCCATCAGTGCAGTCAATTACATGGCATGCGATTGTAAAACTTACCAGAGAACAACAGCTGAATGAAAAAGAACAAACTGGAGCTTGGTTTTTGTAGCGCACCAGATATACCTGTTGAGAGATAGTAGGACAGACACTGAGACAGTGTGGGGGGGGGGGGACAACGGACGAATGCACGAGCAACAATCACATGTTTGATTTTTCGGAGATCAATTAGTTTCATTCTGACTGCAGGCGAAGCTGTCAAAATGGAAATGAGCTGTTCTGGCGTCCACAGCTTCCATTACTCGACTAACTCCGCCATGCCTCTGCCAACACAAACACTTTTTTCTTCCTCCAGTAATTATTATCATTTCCGTGTTTTGCACACAAGGCCATGTGAACCCTTTTGAGCACTTGTTGTGTTTGTCATTGATTATCTGTGAGAGAAAACTACCAGAAACAACACAATGCAATTAAAAACACTTCTCTTGTTGAGGTGTTTGGTTAATACCCTCGAAAAACCAAAAAGCCACAGTAAATACTTCTAAATCGTTTACTTATTGTTTTGTTTTCCTTTTTGAAAATTGCATTGCTCAGTCATCATCCACACACACACACACACACACACACACACACACACACACACACACACACACACACACACACACACAGAGAGAGAGAGAGAGAGAGAAAGAGAGAGAGACACACTAATTAATAACCCGGTCTGACACTGTTAGCTTAGCTTAGCTTAAAGCGATGGTTTGGAGTAATTTCACCCTAGGGTCCTTTGCACCATGACCCCGAGCCAGCCAAACACCCTCCCAGAACCTGTTTTCCCTTGGTCGAACCCTGGTTGAGTAGCGCTGTCAGAAACTAATGAGCTTCTGCAGGCGTAATGGAACCAACTTTTATCTCGTAAATTACCCCACTAATAATGCCCTGAATTGTACGAAACTTCTACAGTATGTTCTTTACTCATAAAACGAGGCATTGAAAAGTTTTTAGGTACACCAGGAGTTTATTTAAATAACACTTGCCTGATGGATGCTATCTGCTACTATACCACTGCGTCAACGTTGCTTTCGTGATTTGGGAAAAGCCCGTAAAAGTCCTGGCAGGAAGCCATTACATCAATGTTTTTTGGTATATCCAGTTTTAACATATTTTTTTCCGAAGTGTTTACAACTTAGTGTTAACTAATAATTGTTGCAAACTGGTACTACGAACAAAATATTAGTGCATTCCTGGATCTACAACCTTATGCATGCTTCCTGCCAGGACTTTTACAGGCTTGGTCTGGTCTCTGACTCTGGTCTCTGACTAGGTTATTGCTTATACAGAAAGGAAAAGGGTGCGTATCCTCTTATCTAGATAGAAGGTATAAGGAAAACAAGGTAATTTCCCAAAAAGTTGGCGTGTTGTTTTAAAGATGTCCATCTGCATCCCCTATGAATAGCCTCTTCTAATGGCTTTGCATTTGAGTTCTTTTGGAAGAACTGCCTAGTGGAAAAGCAGCCAGTTTGTTTTGACTGTTGATGGTAGAGGATGCCAATATGTTTGGATGCCGTCTCGACGACGCTCAGGCTAGTCGGCGCTGTGAAAATCCTCGCAGCATCTGTCACTTTTCCACAGGGCCACCGTGGTAATGTAATTAAGATTTAAGGATACTCGTCCAATTACCCCCCTTAATTAAGCCTGTATTAACCCCTCTCATCCTCCCCGCGTGCTTCCCTGGGATGGCGAGAGATTGATGGGCACAGTGGTAGTCACAGTGTGCTGGCGCATCTCCCGTGCACAGTGGCGTTTGGACGAGACGTTCTCTTCTTACACACACACACGCACACACACACACACACACACACGCACACACATTGCCCCCCCAGATCCACCACACACATAGTCATACATAGCACCCCCACCCCCCACACACACAATTAATAGTTAACAGCACTGATACACACGTCAGCATTAGTCAGAATGCTGTCCACAAGGGGGTAATTGACTACAGTGAATAAACACACACACACACACACATGAATACATACACTCCAACACACCCACACACACACACACAGTCATATGTCACGGTGATGTCTCTCTGTGAAGCTTGTCGGTGAGTGAGTGCTTCTCTGTAAGCGGCCCACTGTTACAGTCTGTCCTCAGCCTAACCCCATACGAGCTGTTCTGTTACAGTCTGTCCTTACCCTAACCCCATACGAGCTGTTCTGTTACAGTGGAACCTCACCCTAACCCCATACGAGCTGTTCTGTTACAGTCTGTCCTCACCCTAACCCTATAAAAGCTGTTCTGTTACAGTGGAACCTCAGCCTAACCCTATACAAGCTGTTCTGTTACAGTGGAACCTTAGCCTAACCCCATACGAGCTGTTCTGTACTAAGTGGAACCTCAGCCTAACCCCATACGAGCTGTTCTGTTACAGAATGCTGTCCACAAGGGGGTAATTGACTACAGTGAATAAACACACACACACACACATGAATACATACACTCCAACACACCCACACACACACACACAGTCATATGTCACGGTGATGTCTCTCTGTGAAGCTTGTCGGTGAGTGATGGCTCAAAATGCCCAGCTTTCCTCAGCCCTGACCGCCGTTGCTACGGTAACATGCCATTCCACATCTGTCAGATGTCACTGATGATGATGGTGAGTGTGTGTCACACACACACACACACACACAAATACACACACACACACACACACACACACACACACACACACACACCAGCTTCTGAATATGTAGACCGGTAGAAGACTCACTCCACTGGTTGCCTACACTGGTCAGCAAGCACAGTCAGGCTTCCCTGTGTGTGTGACAGAAATCCACTTCACTTTTTTGCATTTCCCATTCAAGTCATTCAATTTATTTACCAGTTCAGGTTCAAATTAGTTTGAATCACCGCACTGGTGTCAGAGCTGTTTCCTGTTTGTGCAAACTTAACCACAGTTACCTGGCACGTACAGCCGATCGTCAAAGTTATTTTGGAAAATATCACATTTCCATTTCAAAACTGATATCAACAAAAAGACACTATCTTTTTCCCGGACAGTTTTCTTCTTTTTTATGCTCCCGTAAGCTTCTTCCAGCTTGCCGGTGCATGGAAGCTTTTGTGTGAAGTGACAGGCACCCATTTGAAAAGCAGAGAGAAAGAGATAGAGAGAGAGAGAGAGAGAGAGAGAGAGAGAGAGAGAGAGAGAGAGAAAGAAAAGGAGAGAAAATCAAGGACTGGAAACCAGTGGGGTATTGGCAATTACAGGGTCATGCGATTGACAATGAATAGCACTTTGAGACAGAGCAGATAGATTGTGGAAGAAATCACAATGGTGTTTGAATGGGATGCAGGCGGAGGCCGCAGCAGGTCCTATTTCCTGGGTGATGAGATAGCACGGGCGAAGAAAGGACCTGTCACTGCGACTCTGCTGAGAGCATATATACCCAAACAAAACTGTACAGATAAAGCCTGTCACACACATACACACATACACACACATACACACACACACACACACACACATTTTTTAAAAATGTCACTTAGGCACATTTGTTTAATTACCTATTTACAATATACTTGAACACTCACTCCCAAATACACACACATTCACATATGTACAAACACACACACACACACACACTAAATCTGAGGAGTCCCTAGTTATTTGTCTGTGACAGGACTTGTTTGTATGCTTCGAGTGCAGTCTTCTTTTCCCTGATATTTAATAACACCTTTGATAGATCCATCACCGCGGCAACTAAATAAATCTTGCTGATATTTCTCGGAAAAGACACAGAGGCGAGAGAAAGGAAAAAGGCTTTGTGTTCCTGCAAATTTATTTACTTGTCACACGCTGGGGGCAATGACTGGCAGACTGCTCGGGAACCGCACGCTCTCGCCGCTCTCTCTCTCTCTCTCTCTCTCCCTCTCTCTCTCTCTCTCTCTCTCTCTCTCTCTCTCTCTCTCTCTCTCTCTCTCTCTCTCTCTCTCTCTCTCTCTCTCTCTCTCTCTCTCTCTCTCTCTCTCTCTCTCTCTCTCTCTCTCTCTCTCTCTCTCTCTCTCTCTCTCTCTCTCTCTCTGAGGTGCTGTTGCTGCTAGAGTGGCAGGTCTGTCTTATCAGGCTAATTAGAACACAGCTATCGGTTTCACTCCCAGATGATCCATTACAGCGGTACTGTGTGGAGCGTGTCTTAGCGGTCCCTCTGCTGCATGCGTCAGCACAGACACATGGGCCACTCTGTATGTTCTTTACTCTGCACTGTGATTCATGTTCTGTGTGTTTAGAGAGAGAGGGAGAGAGAGAGAGAGAGAGAGAGAGAGAGAGAGAGAGGGAGAGAAAGAGAGAATGCATTTTCCTGTTGGAGTGATATTATCCTGCCTTCATTGTCAGAGGTCGAGAGGTCTCCTTGTCAGTGTAGTGGAGTGAGTGTGTGTGTGTGTGTGTGTGTGTGTGTGTGTGTGTGTGTGTGTGTGTGTGTGTGTTATGGGGAGGGGGCAGGGGGTTGTTGCCATGACATTGGGACATGCATCCTGGCCCTCTGGGGTCTGTGCTGGTCCTTGGTGTGTCACATGACCTGAAGGCTTTTATCAGGCATTTCATGTCAAAATGGCACTTAGCTTTTCAACTCTGTGTGTGTGTGTGTGTGTGTGTGTGTGTGTGTGTGTGTGTGTGCGTGTGTGTGCGTGTGTGTGCGTGTGTGTGCGCATGCTCATTTTTTTCAAGGTTAGCCTGTTCCTTGTTAGCTCTCTTCTAAAGGACTGAACCGGATCTCTCCTGATCTTAGATTATACACAGAGTTGACTGCGTTGCTAGGTTATGGCCAGTGATGGCATAATGAGATGATGAATGGTGGATTGGAGGAAATTGATGGAGATTTGCAGCAATGCAGCAGTGGATGAGCTAAGGCCATAAGCCTTTCTGCTGTGGGCACTGCCATCTCGTTTGACATGAATGGGGTCCGACATGTGCCACCCACGGCTAGCACTGAGCGGGGTCAGAATGGATGGGGGATGGGGGATGGGGGGGGGGGTCCTGTGGAGTATCACTAATGCATGGTGCTGGCAACAGCTTCACCTGCGCAGGTGCGTCTTTTATCACAACTGTGATTGTCGAGTCCCGCGAGGCATTGGGGATGTTCTAAACGAGGATCTGTCCATCCTGATTTGCGCTGCTGCCACTGGACTGGGTGGGTTTAGTTGGCTGGGTGATGTGTTCAGAGCGATCGCAGATTAGTGGTCACCTTTGGCCCAGTGGACAAGCTTTGCAATGCCACATTTGCTTCCTGTCTTTGCAGAGGCTAGAGAGTTTAGGTTGTGTGTGGGTTGTGGAGGGGAGGAGGGGTGCATATCCCAACGTTACCCTGTCATATCCTCACACACACATTGCTTTCTTATCAGGGTGTGTGTGTGTGTATGGGTGTGTGTGGGTGTGTGTGTCTGTTTGCATGTGTGTGTGTGTGTGTGTGTGTGTGTGTGTGTGTGTGTGTGTGTGTGTGTGTGTGTGTGTGTTAACCTATTGTTTGTCTCATGTGTGTGTCTTGTCCTGAAGAAAGGCCTATTGTTTGTCATGCGAGCCTGTCACTCCTGAGTCATCAGAGCCAGCTGGAGCCTCACATACACCCCCCACAGACAGAGGGCTCTTGTTCTCTCATTCTCCCTCTCTCTCTCACTCTCTCTCCCTCTCTCTCTTTCTCTCTCTCTCTCTCACTCTCTCTCTCCCTCTCTGTGTCTCACTTTCTCCCTCTCTCTCTCTCTCTCTCTCTCTCTCTCTCTCTCTATCTCATACTCATACGCTCATTTTCTCTTGTCATGTCCCTC
>NW_027468657.1:12374975-12387475 GCF_046254945.1 Alosa pseudoharengus
ATGTTCTGTTTCAGGGTCATTATCAGTTTCCGTGTCATTATCATTTTCTGGTTCAGGGTCATCTTCTAAGTCAACTACTGGCCTGGCAGTATTTAGCACCCTCGGGACAGGCTTTCTCCGAGTGACAAAATACTCCATGTCAGAGGACGAATCAGAAAACTCCTGAAACTCTTGAGTCTCTGGTCTGTAGTCTCTTTGACTTTTCTTACGAGTGTCTGCTCTGGTCTTGGGTCTGGCAGGTGGATCAGCATCCTGGTCGGTGGGTGGCATCCTCACAAGCTGTCCAATAGGAAGAAGGTGGTCCCTGTGTATAGTCTTTGTCCCTAGCCTTTCATCCTCCCGTTTGATCTTGAACACAGGTAGGTTTGGCATCTTTCCAACAACAATATACGGGTCAGGACTCCACTTACTTTCCAGTTTGTGCTTTCCTCTCAGGCCTAGATTCCGGAGCAGTACTCGGTCGCCAATCTCTATGGACTGAAAGGTAACTCGGCGCTCATACAACCTCTTGTTTCTCTGGTGCCGTTTGTCTGCAGCATCAGAGGCTAACTTGTAGGCTTGCTTCAAGTCTTCCTTCAGCTTTGTGACATATCGGGTGTGAGACACATCTTCTATGCCATCTGGGGATGTTCCCAAACACAAGTCAACAGGAAGTCTCGCCTCTCTGCCAAACATGAGGTGGTAAGGCGAGTACCCTGTGGCATCACACTTTGTGCTGTTGTATGCGTGGACCAAGTAAGGCACATTTTGGCTCCATGTACGCTTCTTCTCTCGGCCTAACGTACCTAGCATGGAGAGCAGAGTTCTGTTGAACCTTTCTGGCTGCGGGTCTCCTTGCGGATGATACGGCGTTGTCCGCGACTTGCGTATCCCCATCAAGGTCAACAGCTCTCGGATCAAACGGCTCTCGAAATCTCTTCCTTGATCCGAATGGATCCTCAAAGGCAGTCCATAATGTATGAAATATTTCTCAATCAGGACCTTTGCCACAACATGGGCCTTCTGGCTTTTTGTTGGGAAAGCCTGAGCGTATCTCGTGAAATGATCTGTGACCACTAACACGTTGCTTATGCCTTTGGAGTCAGGCTCCATGGAAAGAAAGTCCATGCACACTAAATCCATAGGCCCATGGCTTACGATCTGGTGCAATGGAGCAGCTCTCTGTATAGGAGTCTTGTGAGTAACACACTCTCCACAGTTCTTGATGTATTCTTCCACATGCATCGACATCCTAGGCCAAAAAAATCTACTTCGGAGTAGGTCAACAGTTCTTTCTTGTCCAAGGTGCCCTAGGTCATCATGCATGGCCTGCATAACCATCTCCCGGAACTCTCTTGGCAGGATGAGTTGACTGACCACATCTCCGGATGGTCTCTTGCTGTACCGGTACAGCAATCCATCTTTCATTGACAGCTTCCCAGCTTCTCTTTTCAATCTGGCCAACTCCGGACACAAGTTCACACCCTCTGGCCAGCTCCCATGCTTGACTGCTTGGATCGCCGGTCCAATGGCTTCATCCTATTCCTGAGCCTTCCTGAGACTCAGTTTGGACATGAGTTCCAGGGACTTTAACTCCAGATGAGTTGGAAATGCATACAGGTCAGGAACACAGTGAGGAGATGCACCAAGCTGAGCAACACAGACTGGTGTACTGCGTGCAGACTCTGGGATGTAGACTCTCTGGCAGATGGTCTTCACTCCAGACTGAGGTATAGTCACCCAGCCATTGTCGTCCTCTTCTGGCATGTTCCTTGACAACAGGTCGGCATCGATGTTCTGTCGGCCTGGGCGATACTGCACATCAAACTCATACGTCGATAGGGCAGCGAGCCAGCGATGCCCCACCGCACTGAGCTTGGCTGTGGATAGCACGTACGTAAGCGGGTTGTTATCAGTACGTACTGTGAATCTTGCCCCATACAGATAGTCGTGGAATTTGTCGACTACTGCCCACTTGAGTGACAAGAATTCCAGCTGATGTATGGGATAGTTTCTCTCTGCACAGCTGACTTTTCGGCTTGCAAAGGCAACGGGTCTAAGGCCTTCAGGGTGTTCTTGGTAAAGAACAGCACCAAGACCCTTCAAGCTTGCATCCACATGAAGAATGTATGGTTTGTGTGGATTGGCAAATGCCAGGACAGGTGCATGTGTCAGACAGTGAATTATCTGATGAAACGCATCTGTGCAGGATTTGTCCCATCTTTCCCCGAAAAGCTCTGATTCTTTCAAGTAGACTTTGTTCACATCTTGGGCATACTTCTTCCTCTTCTGAGTCGGAGCATATCCCTTTGTGAGTTCAGTCAGTGGTCTAACGATTGCAGAATAGTTCTGAATGAATCGGCGGTAATAACCGCAAAATCCTAGGAAAGATTGTAACGTCTTCAGATTTGTTGGCATTGGCCATGTAGTGACGGCCTCAATCTTGTTTGGATCTGGGGTGACGCCATCCGCAGACACAATGTGCCCCAGGTACTTGACCCTCGGCAGACAGATCTGGCACTTGTCCACTGAGAGTTTCAGCCCAACTTCACCGAGACGATCTAGGACCTTGAGCAGTCTCTCCTCATGTTCTTCGAGAGTTTTTCCAAATACGATCACGTCGTCAAGGTACACTAGCACTTGTAAAAGGTTCATGTCACCAACAGCCTTTTCCATTAACCTTTGAAAGGTTGCTGGTGCCCCAGTAATGCCTTGAGGCATTCGTTCGAACTGGAAAAATCCTAACGGGCAAATGAATGCCGTTTTCTCTTTGTCCTCTTCGGACATGGCTATCTGGTAGTAGCCTGAACGCAAATCCAGTACAGAGAACCACTGACTCCCTGTTAAGGCATTCAGTGCATCTTCAATGCATGGTGTTGTATACTGGTCTGGTATGGTTCGGCTATTCAACAGTCTGTAATCTATGCACATCCTAATAGCGCCAGTCTTCTTTCTGACTACAACTATTGGGGATGCATAGGGGCTTCGCGACTCTGTTATGATCCCTGCCTGCAGCAGTTCTTGTAAATGCTTTCTCACGTCTTCGATATCTGCAGGGGCCAGCCGGCGTGATCGTTGACGGAAAGGCCGGGAATCAGAGAGTCGGATTCTGTGTTCAACTCCTCTTGCTAATCCCACGTCCCACTCATGTGTTGAGAAGACATGAGACTTCTGGGCCAGTTTCTTACATAATCTGTTCTTCCATTGTTCTGAGATAGGAGAGTCTCCAAAGTTGATCATGCTCGCATCAAAGTCAGAGGAAGCAGTCTCCTTAGGGGGAATCGTCGCAACCGAATCAATGTGGTACACACATCCAATCACTGTTCCCACCGGTATGGAAGTTTCTCTTGAAGATTCATTCTTCAGTAGTATTCTCAAGCCATTGACATCCAATGCCCCGCTGGGCACAACCATGGGGTGAAAAATCACATCAGCAGGTAGGGCGGCTGCTGGTGATGAGTCTATCATCAGGATTTCTTGATCAACAGGCTTCTTCAACTCAACTTTACACACAACCTGAGTGTCACCATCTGGGGGTAAGACCAAAGGGCCTGGACCCATCCATCTGACACGTCCAGCCTCATCATCATGGACCGGGATAGCAACACCCTTGAGTGCAGGTTGATCTTCCTTGACACAAACACGAAGGCCTAGTGTTCGGGTGACATCAATGCCATTGTCTTTGCATTGATTCACCAAGCGCCTAACATGGCTCGCATTGGTGCCCACAATGACAGATGTCTTATCTTCAGACCTGGGGTTAGGACATATGAGAGCTAGGACAGTTACAGTCTGACTGGTTCCTAACACCTCAGCTGGATACTCCACATCGACTACCACATAGCCACGGTAAGGGTAGCTAGCTCCAGACTCACTTAAACCCCACAGGGAAAGACCAGATACGGGCTGAATGGGGATATCAGACAAGTACTTCTGGTACCAGGGTTCAAAAATGATCGTCACCTGAGAGCCACTATCTAATAAAGCAGTGCAGGGTTGTCCATTAACCTTCAATGGCACCAGACTAGGCGGCCCAACCAACCCGTCAGGAATACATACATCTTCAGGTACGTCGGCAGCACTTTTCTTAACAGCACAGCTAACTGCATTAGTGGTGGCGTCACCTGACGGCTGGTTGTTCTTGGACAGCTTGAGAGCCTGAATAAGTCTCTTGATAACTTTAGCCTGGTTTTCTGTGCTTTGGCACTTCCTTGCAAAATGCCCACTCTCACCACATCGATAACAGAAGTGTTCCTCCGACACTTTGAATGATTGTTGTGGGGAGCTCGCTACTGGTTTTGAGGTATTCACAGCTGAAACGGCAGCTTGAGGTTCACCTACTTTATTCGTGACTTTCTGTTGCAAGCGCTTCATTTGTTTTTTCAAAGCAGCTACATCACTGTCCGAACTGCACTCACTGTACACTACATTTGGGGAATTTTTTCCACTGCTAGCTGACGTGTCTTGTGCTGGCTTAGACACAACAGCAGCAACTAATGCCTTAAGTTCTTTGATCTCAGACTTCAAGTTCTGAATGTCAGTCTGTTTCACATCAGCATTCTGTCTTACATTTCCACTTTGCACCACAGGAGTAATCTTCTTTCGTGAGGCCTCAAATTCCTCTTCTGTGCGTATCTCCTTCAACAGCTGGAGAAAGGTCGGGGGCTTTGCTTTCCTCTCTCTCAGACGAAGGTTAACTAACATCAGATCAGAGGCTATCGCACCACGTAACAACTGTTCAAGTCTTGCTTTATCTGCACACCCAAGGGGGAGACCATCTCTCTGCACAACCCTATTCAACGACTGTTCTAGACGTCTGAGGAAGTCAGACAGCTTCTCACCTGGTTTTTGCTGCAGTAAACGAAATGCAAAAAACAACTCTTCTCCTGACTCTGCTGTCCCAAAAGCATGCTCAAGTGCCTCTAAGCAGTCTTCGGGGGTCACATCAGGATCACTGGCTCGTGCTGCGTTTACAATGTCAAGTGCCGGGCCTCTAAGACTTTCCATCAGTCTCCGCCTCTTCTCTTTGCGAGAGCAGTCACACTCTTCCACCATGAGCCGTGCTTGACCCAACCAGTGGTCGAACTGCTCTTCTCCAGCTGGAGTGGGCAACAACCCAGAGAAAGTTCGTAGGCGGCGATAGCTTCCATGCTCACTTGAGGACTTTGACGTCTTGCTAAGTAAATCACTCACAGCTCGCAGAATGGCCTCTGTTGACTTGGCAGCAGCCTCATCTCCAGGCGACAATGGGCGATGGCCTTCAACACGCTTACCTGGAGCTTGTTGCGTTCCGGATATCTGAACTTGTGTACTGGCTCGTGTAGCTTCATCTACTGTGATAACCTGCCAGGGGCCTCCACCCTCAATTGGAAACACATCAAAAGGAACCTTTTCTGCTCTAACAGCTTCTTTGCATTCACACAAGGCCAGGTATCTATTGAGCCGCATGTTGAAATTCCGGCCTCTCACACGCACACGCCCCAAACACTTCACCGTTTGCATTGTCTCTTCAATTACACTTGTGTCTACGTCTTCTTGAAGGAGCACCATGACCGCATGAGTCTCATCTAATGCCTCGCCACAGCACCATCCCTTTAATTCTGACACTAACTCTGCCCTGCGTTCCATATTGTGGTAAAAGTTATCACTATAACGTAAATCAAATAGGCTAATTTTCACTGGTAAAGCGTACAAAAACAATAAACCCACACTAATATCCCAGCGGTGCCTCCAATTTATGTAGCGCCTCTCTAGCGTGTTTGGCTATAGTGAGAGGTGGCTATCCTGAATTCTTTAACTATACTATCAATCAAATAAGTGGGGTTTCACTAATAAACTTATCAGTGTGTAATCAGTGTTTAACTTTTGTGTGTATAATTGATAACTTATCATATAGAATACTCTTTCTCTTTAAATCACGTTTTAAGCATTAATATGTACACTTTAACATCAAATGAAATGTCTTGGACTTACCTTTATCCTTTAAACACTCACTTTTTAACCAAAACTACTCTTTTTCTTAATTAACTTAAAATATCAAAATAGTCATTCACCACAACTGTTTTATAAAAAAGTATAAAGAATTTACTTAGAAAAAGAAGGTAAGTATTTAAAGGTGTCTTTTCCAAAATCACTTTTCAAAATCTTAAATGCATACACATTCACATTGAAAACATAAGGGCCCAAGAAAATAATATAGCCGGCAATAACCTAGTCTTATAGTAAATACCCTTCAAATGTTCAAACGATGCAGGCCTGAATGCAGCTCGGGTGCGTTGTAGCCCTAAACAAAATGGCTGCTTCACCACGAAGGCAAAAACAAAAGAAAATGGTACCTTTACTCAATGGGAATGTAGCCTCACACGCGCAGGATCAAAGGCAACAGCAGCAGGCGATATGACGAGAAGATTCACCACGAAGAGGAGACGTTTGAAGAGAAGCTTCATGCAGCTGACGACCTCGCAAAGTCCACCACTCGGCAACGCTATCCGGCTCCGTCGGGTCTTTGGTTGTCGGTCTCGCAGTTTCACACAGGCTTAACTAGTCAAGGTCACTGGTTGCTAGCTTGTTAGCAAAGTCCATGCAAAGCACTAGCCACTAAGTCAGCAGCTAGCTTAAACTTCTTTCTGTCTGTGTGTGCTGAGTTGTCCACTCAACCGGACATAAACTATCACCATTTACGCTTTTTATAAGAGTTCTTGTTGAACACTTACTAAACTGGTGCATTACATAAACAGTTCTCTATCCGCAAACATGCATCTCGACTCGTACTCTCTCGTGCTTTTTCCCAACTCCATTTCACGTTGTCTTCACGTTTTTTTCCCCCACCACTCACTTCCTTGTCCTTTGAACTTGAATGTGATTGGCTCATTCACAAAACTTTCAGAAATAAAATAAATTCACAAAACATTTGTGTAACTCTTTTTTCCTATTCTTACAGGCATTTTAAAAACATTTTAACATATTATTTAACAACAAATATTTAACATTTCAAATGCTATTCTCAGTAAACATGAACATTACCCAATATGCCTTTCTCTTATTGAGCAAACTCATAACTTCATTGCTGGTCAATGAATCTTAACTTTTTAACCTTACATTCTATTTATTAAACTATGAAATTATGTATTCAAATCTTATGTTAATGTATACATTTTCAACAGGGTTACAAACACATGACACTGTCATGACACATGAGCCCTAACCCTAACTTGTCATGACAAAAACCGAATGACACTTAATGACAGAAGCGTTATGTCATAAATGTTTATGACTTGTTTATAATGTTTTTGACATGTTCATGACGGTGTCATGTCACTCTTATGTACGGTGGCGCATTGCATTCACATCACAAAAAAAAAAAAACAGGTTATCTCGTAATTATGAGATAATTATCTTATAATTACGAGATAGTATCTACAAGATAGTAATTACGAGATAATCATGATTTCCAATTCTGCCTCCACTTGTGTGAGGCAATGACATGGTCTATTAGAGAAGAGACCTAACAGCTTCCCAAGAGAAAGTCTGAAGCTGAAGTTCCTTTCAAATCTTTACTTAGGATTCACTGTAAAACTATGTAGACCAAAAGAGTACATCTCAGTTATTTTCTTTCGATGTTTTGTTTAAGAGCAATCATGTAGACTAGCATTTCAAGTTACAGAATAGAAACTAATGTGTTAGCTTATGGCTAATGTATATGAGAAATCCCATAGAGATGCTAACGGTTAGCATAATCAATAAAAGTAGATATGTAGAGCCAACTTCAGTCCATTTACGAAAGGGTCACATAAGAAGAGTTCTTTGTATACAACTAAATATTTTCTCTCAATATAATACGTGTAGGAAAAATGTGACTGTTTAACTCATCAATGCCACTTGAACAAGTAGCCTAGCTGCACAAAATAAACAATAGGCCTGCGTGTGACAACATGGATGGAGGTAGCCCTATGCGTAGTAGTACCTCCACCTACTGGTTAGGACTGTAACATGCAACATTGTAGTGCCTTTGGGCAAAGAGTAGCCTATAGAGGCTTACTCTTTGCTTTGGGGTTGTTGGCGATTTGACAGGCTTATTTTTCATGCCACTTAAAGACAAGTACGAAAGTCATTCAAAGCAGGAAGTAGGAAATATGTGCTTGCTTTTATTGAAAGGCTGTTTAGATCCTCAGCACGGATCCTATCCTTATCTCATAATTACGAGATGATTATCTCGTAATTATGAGATAATTATCTCGTATTTATGAGTAATATGTCATAATTATGAGATACTATCTCGTAATTATGAGATAATTATGAGATACTATCTCGTAATTATGAGATAACCTGATTTTTTTTTTTTGTGATGTGAATGCAATGCGCCACCGTACAAGTAAAGTGTAACCCATTTAAAATGTGTGCAGTGGTCTTTTATTTTTTTTCTCCAGAGCTGTATACAGTCAATAAATGCATATGTGTGCATATAAGATGACTTCTTTTTTAAGATACATTTATTATGACCGCCGCGCAGCGAAGCGGCGGTCATATAGGTTTAGTCAGATTTTTTTTTTTTTTTTTTTTTTCTTTTTCGCATGCCCAAATTTCCGTCAATGAGTCCCGGGACACTGAAAGACCGGGGTAGACGAAACTTGGTGGGCATGTAACCCCATATAGATAGCATGGAACCATCGTTTTTCGTTTTGATCTGTAGCCCCCCCGCTGGACTGCACCCCCCGAAAGGAGGGTAGGGCAGACACAGTTTTCTGTGAATATCTCGAGAACCGTAAGGTTTAGGAGGACCATTTTTTTTTTGTATGTTGATCTCAAGGGGCCATGTCAACCCATTCCATAACCACTTATTTCATGTATAGCGCCACCTAGTTAAAAATGAAAAAGCAAAAAATTAGGTGTTTTCATCACAATATCTCTGGCTGACATGGTCAAAACTGCACGAAATTGAAAGTGTAGGATCATTATGACACCCTCCGAATGCATGCCAAGTTTTGTGTACTTTCGTTCATGGGGGGCCTTACAATAAAACAATTTATGTGTACATTTAGTGACGTACACCAACAAGGATTCCCGGGACACTGAAAGACCGGGGTACACAAAACTTGGTGGGCATGTACCCCCACATGGATAGCATGGAACTGTCATTTTTCGTTTTGATCTGTAGCCCCCCCGCTGGACTGGACCCCCCGAAAGGAGGGTAGGCCAGACACAGTTCTCTGTGAATATCTTGAGAACTGTAGGGCCTAGGATGACCATTTTTTCCGTATATTTGCCTCCAGGGGTCATGTTAGCCCAGTTCATGTGCACACATGTGCACAAACAGATACATACACACACACACATTCACAGTAATCATGACACATACTCACACAGTAGACATATGTACGCTTCCATGCACAGGCACATACGCAGGCACGCACACACACACACACACACACACACACACACACACACACACACACACACACACACTCACACACACACACACACCCACACACATAACATAAACATAACACAAACAATCAAGAATTTCTCATAATTATGAACAGGCAAGATGGAGGTGGGGTTGTATAAAATGAATTTTACATGTGAAATCTATGAACTAATCATGTTTTGGTACTTGTTGTCTAGCAGATACCAGTGAGAATTGAGTGTGGATAATGCAATTTAGTGAGACAGTTAGAATCATATAGGCCTTTCAGCGTGATTTCTTTTTGTGGAAAAAATGTGCTGGACTGGGCAGCGGTCGTATTTTGTACCGCTCTGCGGTACATCTAGTTCTCATACAAACAGTTGTGTTCACAGCCATGCAAACCCTCTTCTGAATACAGTAGATATATGCACAGATAGAAGGATACCTTCTCAAATACACTCACACACACTGACACACACACGTTGAGGTTGAGTGGCAAGTTAAGTCATAATTGACCATTGACCCTTACATTCTGCGTAGGAATAAGAGGCTGAGTCATTCAGCCGTGGTAAGGCTCACACACACACACACACACACATATATATGCACGCACACACACCAGAGACACACACACACATTGCTGTCTGGTGTAGCACATTGCATAAATAATTCACACAGTTGTGCAATCCTCTTCAAATCATCCCACCACTGACTTGGAGGACATCGATGATTAACCAGGAATAGTGCAGCTACTGGTGACGACTGGAAACATTGAGTAGAAGTCATTACATTTTCCAGGAAATCTGCAGATATTCTTTAACCTCTTTGAAATATTTATGGGAATGTGTATTATGCAGAACCAATGTGTATTTTCAAAGAACTAAACCAGTATCTGTCTCTATTGGAAACAGTTTATCTATTAAATGATTAAATGACAAACGTATCAGACAAACACCTCAGACAAATCAGTAAAAGCCAAACCTTTGGCCTCGTGCTTGAATTTGAGTGTTTTTATGCTAATAGAACACACACAAACACACACTCACACATCCACACCTGCACACTCCCACACACACACACACACACACACACACACACACACACACATTGTACACACACACACACCTACACACCTACATACACACACACACACCTTTTTTTTTATCTCTCCTCTTTCTCACCTGTTATCTCCACCCTCCACTTTGTCTTCTTCCGTGAGGCACATTCCTCCTCCTCCCTCTCTTCATGTCTGTGTTTTTAGTATCTCCAGTCTGGAGTTTATATTCCCCCTGCACATGTTTCTCTTTTTTTGCCATACAAAACACTTATTTGTTTTCATTTTATTAAAAAAAACAATTCCTTTGGCAGTTTCTTTGCTTCTGTGTTCTTCATGTCAGTCTATCTGTTCCACTGAATCTCTTTCTCACACACACACACACACACACACACACACACACACACACACACACACTGTACCTCTCTTGCTCTTTTTGTCCCTCTCTCTTACCTTTCCTCTCTCTCTCTCTCGCTCTCTCTTTCACACACACATACACTCACCTCCCCTCTCTTCTCATCCACCCCCTCTCTCTCTTACACACACACATAGACACATCTCCCCTCTCTCCTCATCCACCCCCCTCTCTCTCTCTCTCTCTCACACACACACACACACACACACACACACACACACACACACACACACACACACACACACACCTCCCCTCTCTCCTCATTCACCCCCTCGCTCCTCGCTCTCTCACACACACACACACACACACCTCCCCTATCTCCTCATTCACCCCATCTCTCTCTATCACTGTCTTTTTCTCCTTCCCCTCTCTTCCTTGCTCTCTCTCTCTCTCTCTCTCTCTCTCTCTCTCTCTCTCTCTCTCTCTCTCTCTCCCTGCCTTTCCCTCCCTCCCTACCTCTGTCTCTCTCCCTCTCTCCCTCCCTACCTCCCTCTCCCTCCATCCCTCCATCTCTCTCTCTCTCTCTCAGCTGGTAGGCGTGTGATGGAGGTGTTGTGTGTCCTCCCTCATCTCTCTGCGGCGGTGTCGGAGCCCTGCACTCATCCCTCACTGTTTCCCTCCATCCTGCCCTCATCCTTCAATGCTTCCCCCCATCCGCCTGATGCTCCATCACCCAGCTGGTCTGAAGCAGGGGACAGGGGCAGGAAACACGAGCCATGCTTCACTCCTCCGCTCAGCCCATCTCTCTCTCCCTCTCTCTCTCTCTCTCTCTCTCTCTCTCCCTCTCTCTCTCCCTCTTTATTTCTCTCCCTCTCTCTCTCCCTCCCTCATATGCACACTTGCTCACGGTCTCTCACACACTTTCTCTCTCTCTTTCTCTCTTTCGCTCTCTTTCTATCTTTCTCACTCTCTCTCTCTTTCCCTCACTCATTCACTATCTCTCCCGCTCGCTCGCACTCTCTCTCACATTTTCTCTCTCTTTCTCTCTTCCCCCCTCTCTCTCTCTTTCCCTCTCTCTCACTCACTTGCACGTGCTCTCTCTCACACTTTCAGAGACTCATTTTTCCCCCTCTCTCTCTCTCTCTCTCTCTCATCCTCCCTGTTTCTCCCCTTCATCTCTCTCTGTGCACACAGCTCAGCATCTTCACACTGAGCGCTATTTCATTTTCTCCTCCTTGGTATGTGTGTGTGTGTGTGTGTGAGCCTCTCGTCTGTGTTTTATCACGTCTTGCTGAGTTGTTGTGAGTCGTTGCGTTACTGCTTAGCTCCCTTAGTCTCGTCTGTGTCTCTCGCTGCGTCTAGTTCTGTCTGTTGTCACTTAGTTCAGCTTCTGTTTCCAATTCAAAACCCTTTTGTGTCGTTCAATGAAAAACACTCCCACAGTATATGCAACAACAAGCATGGTTAGCAACAAACAAACAATTAACAAGACAAAAGATGTTTACAGAAAAAACACATCTTGCTCGCTCTGTCATTCTCTCTTTTTCTCAGTCAAGTCAGATTGAACAAGCTCTTTTCAATTTTCAAGCATGCAGAGAATATAATTGCCATTATTTTCTGATGTACACTTCCTGAAAACATTTTAGAGTTAAATAAAGAAGGTAACAATTAATCAAACATGAATAAGTAAAATAGAAGTCTGTATTTCT
>NW_027468657.1:12389975-12394975 GCF_046254945.1 Alosa pseudoharengus
GTCATTTGAGAAACATTAGGGTAAGTGTTGCTTTTTCCAGCCTATGTTTTCGATGGTAACCCATTGTCAGTCAATAGTGAAAGTAACTGCATATAACTGTCTTGTCGTTGACTGACTCCTTGGTGAAGTTAGTTTCACTTTGCCAATGAGTTCAAATAATAGACGAGTGCAAATGCGTGAAGGCTATGCTAGGTTTTAGTAAAGCATGGTTTAAGAATGACTATTCCATACGGTCTCGCAAGCAGCCTCCTTCAAATGCGCCGTTGAATGCCAAAATACCGATGCATTTATTTGACATATCGCGCGTTGCGCCATTAAAGGGAATGACAGATGTCATTCTCATTGGTTTAAAATGATGTTACGCCCCAAACACACCCATATGACTGATTAAAAGACCTAGGAACACCTTGTTACGCCATGCGCTCCACTTTTGAGAACGAAACCCCTCCCAATGTGAACTGGACATCCTACTAAATTTGAATAGACTTTTGACGAGTGACGATGCACTTTGGAATGTCATGATAGGGCCCTTTGTGTGTGTGTGGGTGTGTGTGTGTGTGTGTGTATGTGTGTGTGTGTGTGTGTGTGTGTGAGCATGTTACTCGTCTGTGCTCCACCTGCATACTTTTGAAAAATCAAAAGACAGCTTTGAGAATGATTATTTCGAGCGACGTCGGGGGACAGTCAGTCAGATGTTTATTGAGTCGCCCTCAATTGCTTAGCAGCACAGAAAAACAACAACAAACACCAACAGCAACAACAACAACAACAATAATAATAAAGCTAAAGTAATGCAACAAATGGCATAGTTGAGGGATTAGGTGGGTGAAAATGCTAGGTGCAGATCACCAACTCCCCCGAGCCTTTAAAAGTGCCAAGCCTCCGGCTCTAATAGCAGAGCAGCACGCCACCAAAACACAGACCAACCCACCCGAGAGACCCACTGCAGTCAATGTGTAGAAATACAAAAGGCTTTTTAGCCAGACGCAATGTCAACGCAGGAGCCGTTGGTGGGTGCAATGCGAAAGCCAACAGCGAAAGCATAGAAGGTCAGTCGTTAGTATTCAAGTCCAGCTCAAGGCGAAGAAAAAGAGGGGAGAATGTATTTCTCAGGGCACATATTAAAAGGAACGCAAAGTGAGGACAAGTCGATGGAATGCAAATAGCATTTAAAATCGGGCAATTAAAGCATTGCAAATATCAAGTCTTGGATGTGTTTACACGTTTCCCACTTCTATGGGAACGCTTGAAGCATTACTGTCAGGCAAACACTCAGAAAGGGCTTGAGAGTATGTTGATTTGAGTATGCGGTACGGATAGAGAAGGACCTTGAGACACTGAAAGAGACCGATGCGACACTTAGGAATGCACACACACACACACACACACACACACACACACACACACACACACACACACACACACAAACAAATCTAGACTTCACATAGAGACAAAGGCACCCACAGTTCTCTGTAAGAAAGCACTTTGACATCAAGCCTTTGTATTGTGTTTAGTACCTGGCCTGTTGAATAGGACTACCATATGCCTTAAATCTCCCCTGTGGTCCTGACGCCAGAGCCAAGAAAGTGACTTGATTTTTCCTCCCTCTCTGCACTTTCTGTGGCCTCATATTTTTCATCTTACATCTCTCTTCCTGTTCTTCATATTTGTTTTTCGTACAGAGGAGAGATTTTAATGGGATGTTATGTTTTAAAGTCAGACATCTCTATGAATCTTTCTCACCCTCATTCCACTCCAGGCAAGTGCCAAGAGAAAGCAGAGTACTGGTCTTTTTATATTTAAAGGGACATACCACACACACACACACACACACACACACACACACACACAACCACACATGCATGAGCATACAGGACATGCGCACTCCACTTTATCCTGTGATTCATTCCACTTTAAAGTTCAAAGTAGCAAGTATCCCATTTAATTACATTCAAATTTGCCTTATGTGCAAGAAAAATCAGGCCTAATTTTATATTCATGACAAGAGAGAAAGAGAGAGAGAGAGAGAGAGAGAGAGAGAGAGAGATGCATCCTTAATGCATATACTTTAAGGGCTAATTTTACCTAAGTGGCCAGATTTATGCATTTGGAATAATGAACATCAGCACTCATTACCTCTCTCTCTGATCCTCTCTCTCTCTCTCTCTCTTTCTCTCTCACACACACACACAAACACACACACACACACACACACACACACACACACACACACACACACATATATACAGCCTCATGTAGGAGTTAAACAGGAAGTAGGGTACTAAAATGCTCCATCATCTCCAGCATATGCAGGGAAAGAGGTAGAGGACAGAAGGAGGAACACAAGTAAGGGAAAGAAAAAAGGAAATGAAACAGAGGACAAGAAAGGGGGGAATACAAGAAAATGAAAGAAAGAAAAAAAAGAATGTAATAAAGAAAATAAGCATAAAAAGGCAGTCCATAAGTGAGCATCAATTCATCTCTGTGTGTCACACCTACATGCTGGGCTGTGGGGGACATGCTCCTCCCCAGAGCCATATAGACTCTGTGTCTCTGCTCTCCACCAATCAGGACAGCCATATAGACTCTGTGTCTCTGCTCTCCACCAATCAGGACAGCCATATAGACTCTGTGTCTCTGCTCTCCACCAATCAGGGCAGCCTTAGCTGGGCACTGGTTTGCCCACTCTCTCCCCCTCTCCATCGATGCATCAGATCATATTCGTAGATCGCCTGCATTTTGGTGGGGGGGGGGGGGGTGCCTGGCATCTGTGTGTATGATCTGTGTGCTATATTCTGAATGGCCAAGGCAGTGTGCCACAAGGGTTGGCGAGTGCCCGGACGCTGTAACTGTGCCACCCAGTAAAGGGGCTCACACACACAGACAGCGCGGGCATGGAGTCTCTGTTGTGCTGCTGCCAAGGCCTTGTTATGGTCTCTATAGGCCATTATAGTCAGGGGGCCAATTCTGAAAAGGGCTTCCGTTAAGACTTTTGCGGACAAGTTTTGGTACAAGCTGTCACCCTATTTTTTTAGGTAGAAGACACCCATAGGTAAGAAATCAGGGTGGTTGTCAAGCTGAATTTTTTTGTGTGTGACTTGTACAAGCAATTTCAGGCCAATTTTTTGGTTTCCTGCTCAACACGACATGCCAGCAATACATTTTGAATATCTCCACAACCACAAGGACCATATACATAAAAAAGGTATCAAATGAAAGCTAACACTCATGGGCTGTCTGCAGAAGTGTCAGAATTTACATTTATTGTACAGTGTAAGAGACAACAGAACTAGAACATGAAAAAAACAATCTCCGCCTAAAGAGAACCAGTTTTCAAAGTGAATATCAGCTTGGAAACATAGCATAGTATCCCAAAACCTCTATCAATCAGTACCCCTATCTATGGGAATGAGTCAAGCCAAGTTTCAAGCTTTTAGGGAGAGACAGTGCAATACTGCACAAGTTATAATTCTTTAATTTCAAGGCGGAAATGTAGAACTGTAGATGGTGGTCTATGGTGCTATTTTACTTATTAATTCCATCCTAACATAACTGCTCTTTCACTTCTTTAGGGTTAGGGGTAAGTAACTAGATAGTAGTAATAACTATAATAGTCGTATGGCAAAGGTATGTTTTTCCCCATCCAAGCAGTGACTCTCAGGTAGGCAGCCAACAGAAGGCACCCAGGGACCATGTCCATGTGCTCAGTCTGAGTCCTGGTCAGGGACACAAAAGAAGAGTTTACTGTTTTGATAATGAATACCTTCCCAATACAAAACATGCATGCATGCATCCAAGGGCATAATATAAATCTAATCTACAAAACAGGAGAAAAAAATATAATGGCAAATAATCTGAAACAATATAGTTGCTAGCCTAGAAATCTAGACGCAAATTACATTTGCTGCCAGGGCTAGTCTAGCAACTCTCCGTTGGCTTGTGAGCTGGAAAAATTAAACTTCTATCAGGCCAATCAAATTGTTAGGCGGGCTTAACATAATGATTGATGGCAGAGTTGCAGCGGTTTGGCTTGAGTTCCCTGCTACTTGAAAACAAAGAAGATGGATCTTGCTGTTGGCAAACAGCTTGACACGAGTTAAGCTTTTTTTAAGTTGGCAAAAGTTTGAACTAGCAAACTAGCTCCGCTGGTGGGAAACGCATGGGACTCGTTCTAGCGCTGTCCTATTGTGTGCAGAGGGAATTTGAAAGACAACCGATTATCCCGCCCCTCGAACTGAGCACTGCGAACGGTGAGTGCCCAGACCCTACATTTTAATGTGGGTCTGGCTCGTCAGGCTATATAGTTGCATAGAATGTGGCAAAACTCAATAATAATGATGTGAGTACCTGAGTATTCTTGCACCGAGCTGCACAGGCACATCCACATGCCCCACTACAAAATATTCCACTTTTTTGACATTGCCTGGTACTGCACTGACTTCCACTTTCCTTGCATCCACATATCATCAGCTCCAAGCACCTGGCCTTTACAGGTTCTTTGGTTAAAAGGTGGGAGACAAGCATTCCATCCTTCATGTGCCAACCACAACTGGTTGGTAAGGGCAACTGTGGATGGGTCACTTGTGCTTGACAACCACCTTAATGATCATGCTTGCACATAAATCGGATTATATTGCACATTTGCCCAAAATTACAGTAGGTAACATGGAAGAAAATGAAACACTTTGGGAAAAAAATCTACTAAAAAAAAAAGCTAAAAAGCAACTACTTATAAGAATATAGTGTTAAAATGGACAAAAAAACATTTTCTAAGCTGACAACCTGGCTAGAACACATGTTAAGGGGTTAAATATTAATACTGGATAGGTTGTATGCTTGTACCAAAAAGTGTCCGACAGAGTTTTAATATCAGTTTTGGCCCCCTGACTATTAGCTCTGTCTCATGGAGTCCCTTTAGCAAGGCCTTGTTATGGTCTCTCTATGTCACTAGCTCTGTCTCATGGAGTCCCTTTAGCCAGGCCTTGTTATGGTCTCTCTAT
>NW_027468657.1:12412475-12417475 GCF_046254945.1 Alosa pseudoharengus
TTCTTTTATTGACATACTGTTGACACATTCAGAGGCATAAACAATTCAGAGGAATGAAGTAGGAATCATAGCATGGTTTTAGTTGAAATGTAAATGGCCGTTTATGTAAACTAATTATGGAATTATAGACAATGCATGTAAAAACCTTGTAAATACTAATAATAGAACAGTTTGTTCTGATCAAATTTGATTGGTAACAAAATTGTGTGGTAACTGGTGTTTCTTCTGGCGATATAATTGGAGACGGAGCTGTGAAGAGTTCTCTGGTCTGTCCTTGATCAGAGAACGACTAAATCTGGGAAGTTAGTTTTGGAAGGCATGTGTGTTTCTCAGTTCTTCACATGACCATAAACCATCAAAACTATATTCTAGATGATACCACTAGCACTGCAACACCAGCTGCCTTTAGGACCATGATACTGTCTCTGCTGCATGGCTTGAGCTCGCTTGATGGCTTGAGTTGTTCCTAGACACTGCCCGTTGTTGGACAGGCACCCTAAAGGCACCCTAAAAATGCCCTCTTATTTACAGTTTGTTTATTTGTTTGTTTGTTTTTTCGAGTGACAGCTACAAATTATTGATATATGGATGGAGCCTGGCTGGCACATTTGGACATTGTTGCAAACAGTGCAACCACCACTACAACCCCTACCCACCCCCAGCCCTACCCACGCCACCCAACCACCACTACAGGACCCTACCCACCCCCAGCCCTACCCACGCCACCCAACCACCACTACAGGACCCTACCCACCCCCAGCCCTACCCACCCCACCCAACCACCACTACAGGACCCTACCCACCCCCAGCCCTACGACCACTACAGGACCCTACCCACCCCACCCAAACTCCACTACAGGACCCTACCCACCCCACCCTACCACCACTACAGGACCCTACCCACCCCACCCTACCACCACTACAACCCCTACCCACCCCACCCAAACTCCACTACAGGACCCTACCAACCCCACCCTACCACCACTACAGGACCCTACCCACCCCACCCAAACTCGACTACAGGACCCAGGTTTTCTCCATGGGCTGGTTTGGTTTACTCGCCTTGTATCCCACGTATAGATCTCCCTGTAAACGCAGGAGTTTTATCCCTCCAAAAGAGAGGGATCTAATCGAGGGGAGAGAGGGAGCAAGAGAGGGAGGCAGGGATGGAGGGAGGGAAGGAGGGAGGGAGGGGGTGCCCAACGCTGTGTTGCCCATGGGCTCTCCCCGCACGTTCTCTCTCAGTGAGTCCGAAGAGGAGGTTCACCTCATAAATATACAGCGCCTGGGCACGGAGATATTGGAATGTAGCTGAAGGGTGAAATATGAGCCTTACTGAGTAGCCCAACGTGAGGCCACGTCTCCTAGAGCCTTACTGAGTAGCCCAACGTCTCCCAGAGCCTTACTGAGTAGCCCAACGTCTCTCGGAGCCTTACTGAGCAGCCCAACGTCTCCCAGAGCCTTACTGAGCAGCCCAACGTCTCCCGGAGCCTTACTGAGTAGCCCAACGTGAGGCCACGTCTCCTAGAGCCTTTCTGAGCAGCCCAATGTCTCCCGGAGCCTTACTGAGTAGCCCAACGTCTCTCGGAGCCTTACTGAGCAGCCCAACGTCTCCCAGAGCCTTACTGAGCAGCCCAACGTCTCCCGGAGCCTTACTGAGTAGCCCAACGTGAGGCCACGTCTCCTAGAGCCTTACTGAGCAGCCCAACGTCTCTCGGAGCCTTAATGAGCAGCCCAACGTGAGGACGCGTCTCTCGGAGCCTTACTGAGCAGCCCGACGTGAGGCCACGTCTCCTAGAGCCTTACTGAGCAGCCCAACGTCTCTCGGAGCCTTAATGAGCAGCCCAACGTGAGGACGCGTCTCTCGGAGCCTTACTGAGCAGCCCGACGTGAGGCCACGTCTCCTAGAGCCTTACTGAGCAGCCCAACGTCTCTCGGAGCCTTAATGAGCAGCCCAACGTGAGGCCGCGTCTCTCGGAGCCTTACTGAGCAGCCCGACGTGAGGCCACGTCTCCTAGAGCCTTACTGAGCAGCCCAACGTCTCTCGGAGCCTTAATGAGCAGCCCAACGTGAGGCCGCGTCTCTCGGAGCCTTACTGAGCAGCCCGACGTGAGGCCACGTCTCCTAGAGCCTTACTGAGCAGCCCAACGTCTCTCGGAGCCTTAATGAGCAGCCCAACGTGAGGCCGCGTCTCTCGGAGCCTTACTGAGCAGCCCGACGTGAGGCCGCGTCTCTGGCTCTCAGCTCCCTCCTCATTTAGCTTTGTGTATTTCTTTCCATTTGCCATGTTTTATTTCTTTCTTTTCGTCTTTCCTCTCATTTCTGTCTTATTGAATGGGTTTGACATATTCACCGAGTTGGCAGTGCTCTCTTTCCTCCCTACACCACACTCTCTCTCCTTCTCTCTCTCTCTCTCTCTCTCTCTCTCTCTCTCTCTCTGGATGTTCCTCTCATCCCTGTCTTTGTCTGTCTCTCATCTCTCCTCCCTCTCTCTGTCTCTTGTCCTTTCTTGTGTGTCATTACAACCTGTATGACTGGGAGTCCACACACACACACACACACACACACACACACACTAACACACAAACACACACACACACACACACATACACAAACACACGTACACACACTCACACAAACACACTCACTCATACAGACACTCACGCAAACACACATGCACACACACACGAGCACACTTGTGTGTACTCTGAGGGGTAGTTCAGACTCGCGATGTGTCTCTCTGCCCAGACTGCCAGCTCTCGGCAGTAATGATGCACTCTGGGATCCGCCGCTCACCTGGACGCTGGAGTGCAAGTGTGTGAGGGCGACTCGCACTGACCGCCAAACACACATCTCCAGCATTTTTTGCTTCTGCCTGTTTTTTCACCCCCTTTACAACAAGACAGGTGTCAGCTGACACCTGGCCCAAATCTGGCCCATGTCTGGCTCAGTTAAGGCACCGGTCTGCCACAGATTCGCTCAGCTCTCATCTCTGATGTTACGGCAATGTTGCCTGCCCATGAGAAACACTTAAGCAGAGAGTGTGAGAGGAGAGTGTGTGTGCGCTGCGCTGCGCTGAGTTCCGCTGGGCAGGAGGCCTTGACTGTTGGCGGGTTTGTTTTGCCGTAGTGGTTGGCGTTGAGCTCGTAGGCTCTGCGTGATGCGGGTAGGTGGGAGGTTGGAGCAGGGACCAAGAGGGCTGTTTACAGGGTGTGCCAATGCCAGCTGGCAGCCTGACGTGAACCACCACCTCTTACCTCCTTCTCGCTCTCTCTCCCTCTTCTGCTTTCTACCTGCTTATCTCTGTCTTTCTCTCATTCTCTCTCCCCTACACGGTTTCCTCTGTCTCGCTGTGAATCTAACAAGTCAATACCATCATCCCATAAAATCAGCCACGCACTGGTTAACAATAATGGCGAATGGTGCTCAAATGTATCATTATCATTAAGCGCAGTCTTTTGGGGTATGGTATGTTGAGTTCACTATGGCATGGTTTAGTTACTGCCTGACCCACTGTGATCTGATGCTGTCTCTAAGGATAATCTCAGACTAAGGTGTCACAGGCAATTAAATCTGTTACATGCTCTGCCTCCTCTCATCCTCCCTCTCTCTATCTCTCTCTCTCTCCCTCTCTCTTTCACTCACTTTCTATTCATGTGGTTCAGTAGGTAAGAAGTCATTTGTCATGATGTAAGCTTCACCACCCCCTGTTGAGAGTGAGGTATGTTTGAAATGCGCAAGACTTTTAAATAGCTGCGCTGTGGTTTCCCTAACGAGGTGTTCTCAAATAATCAAGCCTTAATGTTGCCCGCCCATAGGGAAATATGCAGTTAGTTCTTTGTTTTGACATAGAGGAACGGTGAACGCGCAGACTCCCCTGTTATAGCGTATAATTGCATCCTATTTCCATTATGCCTCCCCTCTTGCACTTATTAAAGAGCAGCCGTTACAGGTGCATTAATATGCATAATCAGGTCAGTGTGCACTGTGTGCAAAATCGAGGAATTAGGCCTAATGTGTTCCATGTGTAAATGGTTCCATATGGCGCAAAGTTCTTGGTGCTGAATGTCGATTATTGTCCGGGTGAGTTCCGTAGAAACTTAATTGCTTTAAGACTCGTTTCTCCCCACCTCCATTTCGATGAGATATTGACTTGACACGGCCATGAACCCGTAGCAGGAACTTGGAGACAGTGCATCACGTTTCTGACATAATTTCTTTAAAACAGGTGCATGTGTGCGCGTGGCAGATGATGAGGAATAAGACCGTTTTTATTTTTAGAAATTAAAGGGCACCTTGAATATTACATATTACACCATGCAGGATAAATAAGTCAAATCTTATATTTGTTTGATTGATGATTGGTTTGTTTGGTTGAGATTGGGGGATGACCGCAGTGGACTGTGTGTAGACTAAAGGGTCAGCTCTCCCTAACCGCGAATGGTAGCTTCCACTTTCAATCTGCCTGGACAGCACGCAGCCCAGAGCTGCGGATTGAATGTCGCTCTCATTCAGTCTGTGCCCGCGTTTTGGGTCTAATCTGAGGTAGTGCAGACGTGCGATCCTAAATGCTACGTGGTTTTGCTTTGAACCGACTTCAAAGAGGGAAAAAGAGGACTCTCGTGAACGGACTTTGCCATTAAATCGCCTGCTTATTTATTTTGACGCTTCAAAGCCCTTTTCTCGTTAATTCCACCCCCCCCCCCCCCATCTCGGCAGCGTTCTCTGCATGCCTTCTTGCCGAAGGCGGCTCGAAGTGGAATCGAAAGAGTACATCCGTAGGGGGAAGAAGACAGCCGTCGAGTTGGCTATCGGAGCCGTCAGCCTCCGAGGCAAGGAAAAGTTTGTGGAGGGAGAGGAATATGCATTAGACGAGCACCGCATCATACAGGTAAGGTGTATCTTTTCATGATATATGTGCGCGCTTCCGTCGCTGTCGCACGTTACCTGTTTAGCTTCCCACACTTGTAGGAGCATTGCGATAGAAACTACGCATAGAT
>NW_027468657.1:12422475-12429975 GCF_046254945.1 Alosa pseudoharengus
TCTCCTCTCTTCTCCTCTCCTCTCTCCATTCTTCTTCTCTCTTCTCTCCTTTCCACTCCTCTCCTCCTCTCTCTTCTCCTCTCCTCTCTTTTCTCCTCTCCTCTCCTCTCCTCTCTCTTTCCTCTCCTCTTCTGTCCTCTCCTTTCCTTTCCTCTCCTCTCCTCTCCTCTCCTCTCCTCTCTCTTTCCTTTCCTCTCCTCTCCTCTCCTCTCCTCTCCTCTCCTCTCTCTTCCCTCTCCTCTTCTCTCCTCTCCTCTCCTTTCCTCTCTTCTCCTCTCCTCTCCTCTCCTCTCCTCTCCTCTCCTCTCCTCTCCTCTCCTCTCCTCTCTCTTTCCTCTCCTCTCCTCTTCTCTCCTCTCTTTCCTCTCCTCTCCTCTCCTCTCTCTCTCCTCTTCTCTTGTCTCTTCTCCTCTCTCTTTCCTCTACTCTTGTCTCTTCTCCTCTCCTCTCCTCTCCTCTCCTCTCCTATCCTCTCTCTTTCCTCTCCTCTCCTCTTCTCTCCTCTCTTTCCTCTCCTCTCCTCTCCTCTCTCTCTCCTCTCCTCTTGTATCTTCTCCTCTCTCTTTCCTCTACTCTTGTCTCTTCTCCTCTCCTATCCTTTCCTCTCCTCTCCTCTCCTCTCTCTTTCCTCTCCTCTCCTCTCCTCTCCTCTCCTCTCCTCTCTCCTCCCATCTCTCCTCTCTCCTCCCATCTCTTCTCTATTTGTCTCCTCTCCTCCTCTCCTCTCTCCTCCCATCTCTTCTCTATTCGTCTCCTCTCCTCCTCTCCTCTCTCCTCCCATCTCTTCTCTATTCATCTCCTCTCCTCCTCTCCTCTCTCCTCCCATCTCTTCTCTATTCGTCTCCTCTCCTCCTCTCCTCTCTCCTCCCATCTCTTCTCTATTCGTCTCCTCTCCTCCTCTCCTCTCTCCTCCCATCTCTTCTCTATTCGTCTCCTCTCCTCTCCTCTCCTCTCTCCTCCCATCTCTTCTCTATTCGTCTCCTCTCCTCCTCTCCTCTCTCCTCCCATCTCTTCTCCTCTCCTTCCATCTCTTCTCCATTCATCTCATCTCTGCACCTCTCCTCTTCTCTCCTCTCCTCTCCTCTCTCATCCCATCTCTTCTCTATTCATCTGCTCTCCTCTCTCCTCCGATCTCTCCTCCTCTCCTCCCATCTCTTCTCCTCTCCTCTCTCCTCCCATCTTGTCTCTTCTCCTCCTCTCCTCTCTCCTCCCATCTCTTCTCCTCTCCTCCCATCTCTCCTCCTCTCCTCTCTCCTCCCATCTCTTCTCCTCTCCTCTGTCCCTGCCAGTTGCCAGATGCAGACATCCATTCCCCCGGCTTCAGCAGATTAGGGGATTATGGTCTAGTGGTGGTGCGAGGGCTTTGGACAATGACTTAAATGCATTGCCAGCGCCACCCACACGAGGGGATAAGGCTCCAAAGTGTCATCTTTCTCACACCCTGTCTGCTAAACACACTGATTAACACACCCACCACCGCTGGGCTGGACTGGGCTGGGCTGGGCTGGCTCCCTGACCCCTTCTCACTGCCATGCCATCTCCTTAGTACCTCCACCACAGAGGTTATCTTTTCACTATCATCTGTCTGTCTGTCTGTCTGTCTGTCTGTCTATCTGTCTGTCTATTTGACTGTTTGATTGGCAGCAGGTTTTCATATGTGCTAAACATGACTTGATGGTTTTTCATGAGGCTTGGTGGAGTATGGGTGAAAGAAGGGCCCATCAAATTCTGGACTGCTGGATCCAGGAATGATTCTACACTTGCATTAGCATAATTTGGCCTTGGTGGATGTTGTCCATCTTTGTCCTTGTAGTTTTATTTCTTTCTGTAGTCATTGAAGTCTATTAATTTAGAGACCTCAGTGTTTACTCATTATAAAAACACTTTTATTTGTTTGATGTCAACAAATTGGTTTTTTTCCATTCTCCACTGATTCACACTTTCATCGCCATTCAAAGCTACAGTAGGGGAAGCCATACATTTCAGCTCAGTGTGTGCTCCTTTAGATGCGATGCTGCATTTGCAGCCATTTTGGCATGATGTCACTGAGGTTAGATCATAGGAAGACTCTGTGTCTGAATTAAACTCACTTGCGTATCTGCCTCGCAATGAGAGGCCTTACTAGGCCAACGTGTGTGTGTGTGTGTGTGTGTGTGTGTGTGTGTGTGTGTGTGTGTGTGTGTGTGTGTGTGTGTCCTCAGTATGTAGGTTAAGGTGTTGACCGTTCCACCCCAGTTAAGGGAAGCCTTTAATCCCAGAGCGCTTGGCGGAAGCGGCCGTAGAGGCTCGGTCGGATTTGCCGCTGTGATCGCAGCCACCTCCTCTCAGACAGCTAAACTTGGCAAAGCTTGTGTGAGCTCCTCACCTGAGCCAACCTCTCCACACACTAACACGCTACACACACACACACACACACACACACACACACACACACACACACACACACACACACACACACACACACACACACTGGCAGAATTAGCCCCAGGGCAGCCTTGGTGTGATGTGATGAGATGGGATAGGGGCTAACAGGAGACTGCAGCTTTGCTTGCAGGGGAGCGGTGAGGCTCTACTGGGGCCTTCTGCTCATGTGTGTGTGTGTGTGTGTGTGTGTGTGTGTGTGTGTGTGTGTCTGTCTGTTTCTGTGTGTGTGGGGGTCTGTTTATCCAACAGTGGATCCCCTGATTGATGGGCCATTGTTGTGGAGGTAAACATTATACCTTCTGGAACGTGGACCGAGCGTCTATCTTGCCTCACCATCTTTAACGCAGGAGGAAGACGAGGAAGACGAGGAAGAGCCAGGGGCCGCCTCAGTCTCTCCTGACCTCACGCCTGAAACTCCAGCCGCTGCTGACGGAGGATCTGTGTCCTGTCGCAGGAATCGTGACCTTCACACTGACGTGCTGGAGTCTCCCCTTTTGAAAGGGCTTTGTGTGTGCAGATTGGCATACTGGTGAAGGGACAATAGGCAATAAGCAGGCTTCGCAGGTCAAACTGGAATGCAACCTGTATCTCTGTATTGTACATACACACACACACACACACACACACACACACACACACACACACACACACACATACACAGCGACACACACACACACACACACACACACACACACACACACACACACACACACATACACAGCGACACATACACAGTGACACACACACACACACACAGTGACACACACACACACACACAGTGACACACACTTCCCTCCTTTTCTCTCATTTTCTCCCCATCTCTGCCTGTTGTGTGTGTCTGTCGTTTCAATCTCCCCTATCCCTTTCATCCTCCCCTTCCTCTCTCTCTCTCTCTCTTCCCTCTCTCTCTACCCCTGTTCCTTTCTGTCTCTCTCTCTCCCTCTCTCCCCCTTTCTCTCTCTCTCTCTCTCCCCCCCCCACCTCTCTGTCTCTCTCTCTCTGCTGGCTGCCGTGTCCTTGTACCAGGGAGTGTGTGCAGTCTGGCAGGCGGTGTGGTAATTGCAGTGCTTAGGGCCCTGCCTCTTCACCTTGGATTACACTTGTGTGTTCTGCTTGTGTCGCCCCGCACTTCCCTCCCTCCACCACTGCTTTTTCTCTCTCTCTCTCTCTCTCTCTCTCTCTCTCTCTCTCTCTCTATCTCTCTCTCTGTCTCTCTCTCTGTCGGTTTTCGTGAGGAAAGGAAGAGGACAGAGCCCCACTGTTACATTTGATGATAAACAATCTTTCCCTCAACTCCATCAAACAGTCCTCGACAAGCCAGAGGTGACGGAATGTGATGCTAGCCTTGTGCGTGAGATATCTATGATGTAGCCTGTAGCATGTCTGTTGTGTGTGTGTGTGTGTGTAGCACTCACAAGTGTTGTGTGTGAGTTGCGTGTGATGTTCGTGTGTGTGTGTGTGTGTGTGTGTGTGTGTGTGAGTGTTGCAAACGTAGTGTGTGGGTCATGTGTGAATCGTCAGCCTTGCATGTATTGGGGCAGCAGCTTTACTTGTGGGATGCATGCGGTTCCATTTTCGTGTGTGTGTGTGTGTGTGTGTGTGTGACTGTGACATACATTATCTGGATGCTCATGGGAGAGACGGAGAGAGGGAGAGATGGATAGAGAGAGGGAGAAAGAGAGAACGTGGAATTGAGGCACCCTGGGCGTGATTTGCCCTTTCTGACAGAGGGGATGAGGTCACATGGAGGCCTTTGATGTGGAGTAATTAAACCCTCCTCTGATGTCACCATGGCAGCCAGATACTGCAGTGACAATCACAGCTGAGTTCACTTTTCCATATGGAGACTTTTATAGTAAGTCATTTTCTGTTAGCTCAGATAAATCCAGTTGTCATGTACACTGACTGACTGAAGGTAATAAAAGTGAAGAATATCAATAGCTCATTTATTGGCTGTAACTCTTGTTGGATCACCTAAGGAAGGTGTGTTATAATTTTCAGTTAAAAAACTTAATATGAAGTAACTAACGTATTATGAACTAACTAACTTACAGTTTTTTACAATTGTTTACACACGTTTTCAAAACTCTGTGTCTATTTTTCAAAACTCCACACACAAAACCCACAACTGCTCACACAAAATGCAAAATGCCTCAAATCTCCAGCAAAATGACACACAACATTCAAAATGTCAAAAACACATCTTTAAAGCAAACATTCGCCTCACATTACAAACACTTTTGTCATAATATGACATTTTGGATAGTTTGCATGGTTTTGCAGATTTGGTGTCGGGTTATGATGTTTAGAAAATTGTGTGACAAGCAAAGATTTAGTGTGTAAACAGTTGAAAAAAACTGTAATATGACCCCCCCCGCCCATACCCCCAGTATTAACAATCACAAAAAGGATCAAAAACAATACATCATGAAGCGTATACCTTTTCCAGTCATGATGGTTGACTATAACAAAGGTAATTTTACTAGACAATGTCATGCACGTTATAATGCATTAATACCTGTTTATGCTCACCTCTGTGCTCCTATAGTTATAGCGAAGTCCTTTTAGGCAAGTCCCTCCACTCGGTGGCCATATTGCAACGCTTTTTGGGCACTTATCGGGCATCTATTTTGGCAGAAATGCATGTGCGCAAGGCTTCATGACACCAACCTTGATCCAGCGGCGAGATCATAACACATGATTGGCATGATTTTTTCACAACTCACCACATGATTGGCACAATGTATTCACATGTCGACTTTTTTGCCGCAGAAGGGGTGGGATGGGTAGACAACTGCCATATTGGCATTACAAACTAACTCCATGCATTTCTATGGAGGATTGTTTGAGTGCTGTGTCTCCTCGTTAGAAAGTCTCTGGTTATAGTACGCCAGCCTCCATGTGGAGCTTCACCGCTCTAATCACTTGGAAAGCCGGCAAACCGGGAGAGAGAGATGTGTCCAGGAGCAGCGGGGCCTTGGGAAGGGTCACACCCTGGTCATTTATACTGCGGAGAGGGAAGGCTCTCACCCTGGCCATTTATACTGCGGAGAGGGATGGCTCTCACCCTGGTCATTTATACTGCGGAGAGGGAAGGCTCTCACCCTGGCCATTTATACTGCGGAGAGGGAAGGCTCTCACCCTGGTCATTTATACTGCAGAGAGGCACTATGGCTCCCCCCTGCGCTGCTCGTGGCTATTCCTGAGCACGGGGGCGGACATTTTGAGTGGTGTCAGAGGTTTAGTGCCCAGAGATGTTTCCGGTGCCTCTGACATCCTTGAGTTTGACATTGGGAATCTGCTGACGGAGTGGGACAGTAATGAACCTGTTTATTGGTGACCGGCACTGCAGCGGCCGGTCGGTGGGGTTTATGTGTGTGTGTGTGTGTGTGTGTGTGTGTGTGTGTGTGTGTGTGTGTGTGTGTGTGTGTACGTGTGTACGGTTTGGAAGGCTGTGATAAAAATGATAGATTAGCACGGGCAGGATTAGTTTGCGTGAGGACAACGGGCACTGACGTGATTTGCGACGGGCTCGCCGGGCTGAACGAGAGTAAGTCCGTGCTTTGTGGAGCGATACGAGTTCAAGCAGCGTATTGATCTGGGTTGAATTTGGTGTAATGGATATGATGATATGATGTCATTGTTCAGGGCCTCTGATGGGAGGGGATTGGTCCCTGAGGACTACACTGGTGGAGCTGGATTGGCATTATTATATGTAGGGCTGTCAGTGAGATGATTTGCACACAAAGATCAGAAAATTAAGTAAAGTGTATCGTATATATTGTACATTTCTTGATTAAATTGATCCAAAATACACTTTGATTCAGTGAGCCTGTTACAGTTTTTTACAATTGTTTACACACGTTTTCAAAAACTCTGTGTCTATTTTTCAAAACTCCACACACAACAATTGTCAACTGCAAATGCCTTCAATGTCAAACTTTTTAAACTGTTTGCTGTAAAATACTGTAATTCACTTTTGTTCAATATTGCTTGCATTTACTGTGTATTCAACTTCTCTTGTTGATAACCGTAACTTTCACTCTTGTATGGAAATACATATAGAAAGCCTAAGACACCTAAAGCTCTTCTGTCTTAGGCTTTCTATATGTATTTCCATACAAGAGTGAAAGTTACGGTATCAACAAAGAGAAGTTGAAATACACAGTAAAAATGCAAGCAATATTGAAACCAAAAATAGTGAATTACAGTATTTTACAGCAAACAAGAAAAAAAGCAAAGAAGAATACAGTGACCACCAGATGTACATGGAGTTTTGAAAACACTGATTTTGTTTTTTTCCAAAGACAAGTGTGTGTGTGTGTGTGTGTATGTGTGTGTGGGGGGGGTCAAACAAAAATAGAATAAAAAGAAAATGTTTACATAAAGTCAACTTTTTGTAGAACATTACTGTAAGCTAAAGTCCGATTACTGTAATTTTCAAAGTATCTGCATTGGTTCTGAATATTTCAACCGGAAATCCTCTAGGAGCAGATTGAAAGGGTCCATACCTATATAGAGAGTATATCTATTCATAGACCTATACTAAGGCAATGATTGGATGGTGTTCAGTAAAGTAAAGAGTGTTTACACATGTGAAGAGAAAGAGTGAAGCACTGGTGATTTAGTGTGGCATTTTGATGGGTTGTGTTTGAAGAACGAAATCAAGTTACTTCCTGTTAGATTTTTGTGTGTTAGGTAGAAAATTGTGTTTGGTGTTTTGCAAAATGTGTTTTAGTCAATTGAAAACTGAGTCAAACACTGAGAATTAGCAAAGATTTAGTGTGTAAGCAGTTGAAAAAGAGAGAGAGAGAGAGAGAGAGAGAGAGAGAGAGAGAGAGAAGGGGCTGATGTGGAGAGGACTACAAGTGCCTGAGATAGCGAAGTGAGAAAAAGAGCAGGCAAGACAGCAAGACGGGGCAGATAGCTGGAGAGAAATACAGTGCTGGAAATGGAGGAAGGGGTGACGCAAAATGTCTACAGGCAGAGAGAGGGAGAAGGGGATACAGGAGAGAGAGAGAGAAAGAGAGAGAGGGAGAGAAAGAGAGAGAGAGAGAGAGAGAGAGAGAGAGAAAA
>NW_027468657.1:12434975-12437475 GCF_046254945.1 Alosa pseudoharengus
TTGTTTTTGGTTCTATCTGACTGCTTCCTGTTCCAGTGTAGTGGCGGTCGTTTTCTGGTTGTTTTTCCCTTGTTTTGTAAGGTGATGATCCTGCAGCAGTAGCCTAGTGATCATTTTGTTTAAATGTTTGTGATTACAGCTGGCTCTCTGTTACCAACCGAGGGCCATGATTTGGGTCTCCATCTTACCCTACAGTCTAATCCAATGGCATGTGTGTGTGTGTGTGTGTGTGTGTGTGTGTGTGTGTGTGTGTGCGTGTGTGTGTGTGTGTGTGTGTTTGCGCACACATATGTGTGTGTGTGTGTGTGTGTGTGCGTGCAGGCATGTGTATGTGTATGTGTGTGTGTGTATGTGTGTGTGTGTGTGTGAGCGCGCGCCCGTGTGTGTGTGTGTGTTTGTGTGTGTGTGTGTGAGGGGAATTGGTTATGTGAGCTTGGATAGCGGCTGTGTTGGCATCAGTGCCATGCTGTGCTGTCCTTGTCCCAGCTCAAGCTCTGTCCTTGCCAACCCCCCCCACCCCACACACACACACACACACACACACACACACTCACACTCTGTCTCGCTCTCAATCACTCTCTCTCACACACACATACATACACATTTACTCAGTCACACACATACACACACACACCACAGTCCACACTCAACTGCGAGCTTAATTCCCAAAGAACTCCACATCACATCTCCAACAAAGCCTGCTGTCCTTTAACAAATTTGCCGATTGTGGAGAGAAAGGGGTGAAATCTAATCCCACTTCAATGCTGCGCTGTCGCATCAGACTAACCCCTCCTCACCCATGCTGTCCGGCGAGAGAACAGATTAAACATTGCCGCTTATTATAATCTGACCCTTGGGCAAAGGCCATGCCATTCAGAATATATACACACACACACAGGGATTATTGGGGGGTAATATGGAAGGAAACCCATGCCAGGATATAGATGCCCTATGTGATGAGCATTAAGAGGATGTACAGAGTGCTGACTGGCCTCTTAGTGATAGGGATGAGAGAGAGAGAGAGAGAGAGAGAGAGAGAGAGAGAGAGAGAGAGAGAGAGAGAGAGAGAGAGAGAGAGAGAGAGAGAGAGAGAGAGAGAGAGAGAGAGAGAGAGAGAGAGAGAGAGAGAGAGAGAGAGAGAGAGAGAGAGACTTTGTTATTGGAAGTATATGAATGGCAGGATGCTGCTTCTGATGGGTTGAATGGTTGAAGGTGTCAGGCTACCTTATGTGGTTGTGTGTTGTCCTGAATGAACAAAGAGCGTGTGTGTGTGAAAGAGAGGGACAGAGACTGAATATGTGTGTGGGGGCGTTTGAACGTGATTAATGGTGATATTTAATAATGTGCTTTTTTTTATAGTCCATAGCGTAGCCTTGAAGAGAGAGAGCATCTCATCCCGACATGTGGCTAAAGTAAACACTTGCATACTGTAGATGTGAAGTCCACACAGGTAAAGTCTGCTAGCTGGGTATCCACACAGGTAAAGTCTGCTCGCTGGGTATCCACACAGGTAAAGTCTGCTATCTGGGTATCCACACAGGTAAAGTCTGCTCGCTGGGTATCCGCACAGGTAAAGTCTGCTAGCTGGGTATCCACACAGGTAAGATCTGCTAGCTGGGTATCCACACAGGTAAGATCTGCTAGCTGGGTATCCACACAGGTAAGATCTGCTAGCTGGTAAGATCTGCTAGCTGGCTTTATTAGGACTTAATTCTTGTATGCGTTGAGACTTTTAGCACACTCAGCGATGTGTCAGTCATGTCCCTGAGTGAGAGAATAAATTCTGTCCTCACGCAAGGGACGAAAGGACGAAAGGACAGTGGTGAAGCCTCCTTTGGCGTTGGTGGATTGCAATTTCAGATGGCTTTGAGTTTGGAGCCGTAGCCCTGTGTTTTAAAACCGCAACCCCTCTATTTGCAATGAACTCACCAGAAATTACTGGAATTGTGGAAAATGCAGTTACAGTGATAAAAGATGTATTTTGTGAGACGAGTCTCCAGTGGCGTTCTCGTGTGACATGAGGTGTGTTTTGGTTCAGTCCAGTCAGATCCTACTGTTCACTGTGACATTTCTGCATTTTTTTCTGTCTTTTTGCATGTAAGATAGATTGTGTGTGTGTGTGTGTGTGTGTGTGTGTGTGTGTGTGTGTGTGTGTGTGTGTGTGTGTGTGTGTGTGTGACAGTGGGAAAGTGTCACAGTGAGTTTTGGTCCTTGGCGGGGAGAATAGGGATGTCATGACACATCACGAAGCTGACCCCCCTGTCGTTCGGTGCCCGCCCGCTCTGAAGCGAAATTAAAAATTAATCCACGCAGCCCCATCGCCAAGGTTAATGAGTTAGACGCCGCTGCCAATCTATACGGAATCAAATTGAAAACTATTGTCAACGCACTCCGCGTTAATTGTGTTTTAATACAGTGGGCGGAAATTTCCACTGACCTCTTCAGCGGGCGGACTTGCCAGGAACTCAAGGCTGTGTTCCAGGGATGGAGGACGGGACAG
>NW_027468657.1:12442475-12457475 GCF_046254945.1 Alosa pseudoharengus
GTGTGTGTGTGTGTGTGTGTGTATGTGCATACGCATATAGAGGCACACATTCTGCAACCACTGCCTTAGGCACTCACACACACATACACCTAATTTACAACAACTTTTCGTTCACCTTTTGTTTCCGTAACTAGACACATAAATTATATTTTGTAACATAACGAGAAGTGGGCATCTAATTCAACCAGCCCTTTACCATTATCATGGCTCATGGAATCTTGGAATAAATGGACTCTCTCTCTCTCTTCTCTTTCACACACACTCACACACACACACACACACACACACACACACACACACACACACACACACACACACACACACACAACAGACACACACACACGTGTATCTGCTACCACATACATTGCGCAACTTCATACAAATGGACATGCACACTCACACAAGCACAAACACAAACAGAAAGCCCCCTGCAACTTCATACAAATGGACATGCACACTCACACTCACACAAGCACAAACATAAAGCCCCCTGTCCATCTGATGGCTAATCACTCACCGCGTGGCAGAAACAAAGCAGATGGGGCGCATACAGAGAGAGGGAACGATGGAGTGATGGAGAGAGAGATGGAGGGAGAGAGAGATGGAGTGATGGAGAGAGAGATGGAGAGATGAGGGAGGAAGGGAGGGAGGGAGATAGAGTGTATACAGAGAGAGGGAGAGATGGAGGGAGGGAGGAAGGGAGGGAGGGAGGGAGGGAGAGAGTGTATACAGAGAGATGGAGAGAGAGATTGAGAGATGGAGAGAGAGATTGAGAGATGGAGAGAGAGATGGAGAGATGGAGGGAGAGAGTGTAGAGAAATGGAGAGAGAGATGGAGGGAGAGATATACAAAGAAATGGAGTGAGAGATGGAGGAAGAGAGAGTGTATAGAGAGAGATGGAGGTAGAGAGAGTACATATATAGAGAGAGAGGGATGGAAAGAGGGCAGGGCATGTTTGCCTATGACTGATCCGTACGGATTACAGCACCATTCTGCTCTGTGTGACCCTGGAGGGACCCTGTAGTGCCCGCTCGCCAGGCTGATTGACAGCGGCTCTGGGGGGGATTTCTGGAAGGGTCATCAAGTGTGAGTAGGGTTCTCAAGGCGAGTCACCAAGGCCAATACAGGCCAGGCTTTAATCCTCTGAAGTGTGTATGTGTGTGTGTTTGTGTCAATGTGTGTGCTTGTGTGTGTGTGTGTGTGTGTGTTTGTGGGCGTGTGTGCGCGCTTGTGTATGTGTGTGTTAATCAAAGCATTAAGCTGATGAGAAAGCTGAGCGCTGAAAGCTGGGAGTTGTGTGTGTGTGTATGTGTGTGTGTGTGTGTGTGTATGTGTGTGGTGTGTGTGCGTGTGTGTGTGTGTACATAGCTGTGTGTGTGTGTGTGTGTGTGTGTGTGTGTGTGTGGAGTTGTGTATGTTTAAAATTGCACTGGAAAACTCTCACCAAACTCCAGTCTCCAAAACTCCAGTATCCCAAGATGAAAGCAAACCACAGAAAGGGGAAACAGGAAGCAGGAACAAAACAGTAATGGCCTCTCCACCTGCAGCTGGTGCAGTAAAGCCTGGCTACCCCTCCACCACCCCCCCCCCTCCCCCCCACATACATACACACACACACACACACACACACACACCCTCCCTCCCTCTCTGGCTAGCTGTCAGAATCAATGGAAAGTTCATTAGGAGCCCACTTAAGCCTTCACGGCAGCCTCAGGTGCCCAGTGCCTGCTGGGGTCAGTCCCCCGAACTTCCCCCTGTCTGGGCCCCCCAGGAAGTGGGCACACTCCTCGAATCACCCCCCCCCTTCCCTTCACCTCCTCCACCACCACCACCACCACCTCCACCACCGCACTCCTCCAACACACAGTCAGTAATAGAGTCTACAGTAAGTGGAGAGATAGGAAGTAGAAAGTCGACGTTCGTACAAAGGACTGCCGTGTCAGGAGTTGGAGGTCGCTCTCTACGCTGATGTGATTTAGAAAGCGTTGATTTTATCAGGTTTAATCCTTTAAGGAGAAGGAATTAACTTGCAGAGTGAGTTATTGTGCGTTTACATACACACTGTGTGCGCCTGTGTGTGTGTATCTGTGTGTTTGTGAGTGTGTATGTCGGTGGGTTGCAGTTTTTGCTGTGCATGCCCTAAACACTGGTCGGCATGCCGCCCGGTCCACCTGGGAAGAGGTCCAGGGCTGGAGTTGTTGCCACGGTTAAGCTGAAATAACTACTGCCGTTGCCTCTTGATCAGCCGGGGAATAGCCAGCGCTCCAGTAAAACACAATTCATGGTGACATTCATTTGGAGCTTTTGTGCTTCTGCCTCCCTTGTGTTCGCTGCCAAGCTGCGTGGAATTTTAAATCTTTACTCGTAAGTGCTTGTGTGTATGAGTGAGTGAGTTACATATGTACTTGTGTGTGTATACTGTAAGTGTTCTTGTGCGTGTGTGTGTGTGTTATGTAATAGTGTGTGCGTGTGCTTGTCTGTATTTTTCTGTGTGTATGTGTCTGTATTATTCAGTACGTTTATGTGTTTCTGGTTGCGAGAGAGTGTGTGTGTGCGTGTGTGTGTGCGTGTGTGTGTGTGTGTGTGTGTGTATTTTGGTGTCAGCTGAAGCTAAAATAGGGTCTCCATTAGCTGCAGAGCTGCGCGGGCGGAGGGGTCAGTGGAACAGGGCCGAGGCCAGCCGGGCCCAGCAGCACAGACGAGACGCCGCTCGGAGTCTGATCTCACCGTGACCTCTGACCCCGCAGCAGCACAGAGGCTAATGGCTCCTCTAACTGCTCTTGACACCGGCTGGAGCGCTGCCAACTCACTCTCTCTTTCTCACAGTCTCACTCTCTCTTTCTCTCTCTCTCTTTATCACTCTCTTTTTCTGTTTCTGTTTCTTTCTCCCTTTTTTTGTCTCATCTTTTCTCCCTCTTCCCCCTCTCTCTCCCTCTCTTTCTCTCCCTCTCTTTCTCTCCCTCTCCCTCTCTGTCCCCCCTCTCTCTCTCTCCCTCTCTCTCCCCCTCTCTTTCTCTCCCACTATCTCCTCTCTGATTGTCCACTTCACTTAACACACAACTTCCCACAGAATATTCATTCCTGCCAGGAACCCACCATGGCCAGCACACACACACACACACACACACACACACACACACACACACACACACACACACACACACACACACACACACACACACACACCATGGCCAATGAAGTACCTCTTTGCATAGCATTCTGCTCCATAAAGTGTGTGTGTGTGTGTGTGTGTTCAGTGTGCCTGCCAGAGCTCCACGCCTTAGACTGTATGGCCTGAGGCATATGTTGTGGAGGCATGCTTAGCACGGGCAATGGCACTTTTCAAACACCGCCCCCTCTCTCCACCCCATCCCAACGTTTAGAAGCGCACACCAGCATTATGCCTTGAAACATATGCGCTGCAGCTAGCTGTACCATACTTAGCCCACTTCATGGTTGAGAGTGCAACTTCTCCAGGGCTCCAGGGCTGTAAGAGTCCGATCGATCCCCATCTGAAGCAGACTTGGATGCAAACATGATCGTCATGAGGGAGAGACCAATCGCTCGCTCAAAGGGAAAAGGCCATTGGAATCTGTTGACACTGTTGCATGTGTGGCTGAGTCTGTCGTCATGGTGATGTTGCCTTCCAGTCACCAAAGGTGTGTCCATCTGGGGGTGGATATATAAAACAACCTGGCCAGATGGACCTTTAATTGATAAACGAGTAAGATACTGTAGGTACTGTAGATGGATGATAAACGAGTAATATAGGTAGATGGACCTTTAATTGATAAACGAGTAAGATAGGTAGATGGACCTTTAATTGATAAACGAGTAAGATAGGTAGATGGATGGATGGATGGATCAAGGAGGAAGAAGAAAGAAAGGAATTAATGACACACAATTTATCATTTTATCTCATGCAGCTGCTGATATAAGCACCTTTTCTGTGTGAAGCAGGGCCATATCAGAGCCATATCAGGGCAATATCAGGGCCATATCAGAGCCATATCAGGGCCATATCAGAGCCATATCAGAGCCCTGTTATTTGTTCCAGAGCCAGCCATTGTCAGAGATGTCTCCAGCCGTCCTTGTTTACTCAAGGCTTCCCCTGGTGTGTGTGACTTTAAAAACAGCCCTCTCAACAACCTACACATACACGGCATCGATCTCCACTGGTAAACAGCCTCAGAGCGCAGGAAGCAAGCGGTTCACAACTCGACACAGATCGACAAACAGCAGCCTAAATTAAAACGACCGGTTGCTGTTTAACCAACAAACAGAGTGTTGGGGAGGGTGTGTGTGTGGGGGGGGGTGGGGGAGAAATGTCAATTCCCCCCTTGCGGGCATAATCTAGTTACATCTTTCCATATGCAGCCATTAGCTGGAGTGTATCGATCCCAAATTACTGTTGAATTAGCTCAATGGCCACGAATGGCAGCCCATAGCTGGGTCAGACGTTAGGCCTTTGATATACAAACCATTCCAATCAGTGCCTTGGGGATAAGTCAATTCATCGAGAGCATGAAGGGGGAATTCAACAGCCATCAATCAGATCTCGGGCGGACAAGCTTACAGCATGGGAAGGCAGAGGCTTCAGCCTCAGGGCCAGTTCTCTTGACGGGTCATTATTTGAAGAGTGAGATTTCTTCTTATGGTCTTATGCTTTTTTTCCCCGGTGGGCTTGTGAAGGCTGGAGGTTGAGATTATGCACAGTCTGTTTGCTGTTGCAGATTTATCACCCAAGGGAGGGAAAGGGCTGTGAGCCAGAAATATATTTTTTTGGCCAGCTTATTTATTTATTTATTTATTTTTTGAGGAATTATCCCCAAATATTTCGAAAGTGAAGCATAATCCGAGGATTACATCTTCGAGGAATACGCATTATATCCTTGCCAATTCATGGAATACATAATTCAGCCGCATTGCATTTCTTCAATCGAACGCCTGCTGTTTCAGATTGATTTCTTTTTAGCCGTTAATTCACAAGCCCAGAAGATCGTGCCTTTGGTTTGATTGTCTTGTCATTTGTTATTTGTTTGTTTGTAATACACTTCAGAGTATTCTGTGTATCTCTTTGTGTTTGGGTATTTGGAGATCCTGAGTGTTAGTACGTGTTTATGTGTGTATGCGTCTGTGTTTGTGTGTTTGTGTTTGTGTGTGTGTTTTTGTGTGTGTGTGTGTGTGTGTGTGTGTCTGCGCACACGCGCTGGCAGGAATCGAGTGATATCCATATAAAATAACTGTTGTGATTGCGAGATTAAAACACCGGCTCTCTCTGCCGCAAATCCTTTATTACGACCCAAATCCTCCACAAAATTGGTCGTCCCTTATTAATTTTTTTTCACTGAGGCCGTGGTTGCAATTTAATTTAAAACAGAGGATTTATGAAGCGCCGCAGCTCTCCTCTCTCCGCTGCGCTCCACTTTCGCACCGAGGAGAATATGCCATTCGTTCCCATCACTCCACGTCCAATAGGATCACGTCGCCGAGACAGGAGGCGGACTCTCACATTGGAGGCGGACTCTCACATCGTCTTTGAGAGGCCACCTGCACTGTGAACACATCCGTTCACTGCTAGAGTTGTCATGCACTTCACCTACTGTGTGACTGTGGACCATACAAACCTCCCAGCATGCAGCAGAGCAGCGAGACTTCTCCTGGGCCCCCTGCTCGTTGGGGATGTTTGACACATGCACCTCTCCCCCCCCACTGTGTGTGTTCTGATACAAGGCCTGCTGTGATGTAGTCGGGTGCAAGGAGCAGAGTCTGGCACTAGCACTAACCCAGTGACTTTGGCATGTCTTCTACATTCCACAAACTGCATGGAAAACAGTGTCATTTTATAGATTTCATTATTTCTCTCTCTCTTACAGTCTCTTTTTTCTTTGTTTGCATGTGTGCAGGCAGGGACGGATTAAACAAATATGGGCCCCTGTGCACAATATCAAAAAAGGCCCCCCCTCCCCCTGACCGCAACTTTTATTTTTCACTAAACGGATCGGACAACAGTTGTCATATTTCTGACGGACCGGTAGCAGGGACGTTGATAGTATTTTGTGAGAGGTGGTGCTGATCGTATTACGGGGGGTTCTGGCTGTTAAATATACCCTTTTAACGCAGTTTGGAAGGGGCAAACAAACAGAGCAAGCAGGGCCTGTTTTCTGTCTGACTCAGGTGACGTGAACATTGGCTACCTGCATGATAAGGTTTTCACTTCACTGCTGCTTGACACTACCTTGCATGGAGACATATTTCACGTTAACAGTGGAGATGTAAGCAAAACTATAGCGTTTGGTAAATGGAGATGCAGATCATCTCCCTAATTAATTTCTTAGCGCAACAGCCCACATTATGCGCTCACTCCAGCACAGCGAGACGAGTGAAATAAGTGTAGGCCTATCTGTCATCGGCATCGCCATAGGCTATTTGCTACGATATAAGCTACTGTTAGGCCTACAACAAGTCGCGATTTATTAGGCTATCCAATCGCTATGCTGTTTTCATGAACATTGCAGGAATCCACTTCATTCCCCTACCCACGAGTGGTTCAGTGTCAGTTTCACTTTCGCAAACACATTGAATGAGCACTCATAGCCTACCACTTCCACCTAATGTTATGCCTCTATATTTTATGAATTAAGAAGTATTTATTGATCAGGAAAATCATAATTTATTTTTCTTTCGGTCCGCGGTTCCATAATACCATTCAGTTGTGCCGCAAATTAACAGACAAAAGCACCGGGCATAATCTAGCCTAAATTCATGGCAATGTTTTTTTTTAATCTGAGGGCCCCCATTGGCTGAGGGCCCCTGTGCACGTGCACACTTGGCACAAGCCATGATCCGTCCCTGTGTGCAGGTTTGTGTGTGTGTGTATGTGCTTCACTGCTTGTGTGTGTGTGTGTGTGTGTGTGTGTGTGTGTCTGGAACCCCACGATAAGTGCAATTCACTTCACTGTCAGCGGTGTGTCTGTTTGTTGTGTTGAGTGGGACAGATCGTCTGTTCTCTGATAGTACAGATTACAGATCAGTCACTCTCTGATTTACTGTGATCAAGGAGGGAAAGGAAAAAAGCTGCAGGCAATGGAAACCAGATTCTACAACAACCCCCACCAAACACACACACACACACACACACACACTACACACACGTGAAGCACGCTTCATCTACACAGACGCGGAACATAAAGAGCTCAGTCGTAAATGTGTCAGAGCGCTTTATTAGAATGCACGGGGCCCCACTCGATTGTTTGTCATCGCCGTGGTGATCTCATCAAGGTTGCTAACGCTACTCCTGCCTCCCGAAGGGGTTAAGGCTCCAATCTCGAGGCTCAGGATCTCGTTAAAAAAAAAAAAAAAAGCCGTTGACGTTGGGTCCTTCCGGCACGTGCCTCGCGCCGTCGCGCTCGGCTGGGTCCTGTCGCCGTGTCAGTGCAGAGGGTGCTGGGAAAGAGCTTCTGCCTGATTAAAATGATGATTTATTGCGCCGATGTCGGAGTTATTCCCCGATTGCTCCTCAAATGAAGTCTTTTCCAAATGAAGTATCTCCTGTTCGCCAGGAATGAGCTCGCCATAGTACTCACACTTTAAATATGAAGAGGGAGGTGGGGGGGGCACACATGCAAACACACACACACACACACACACACACACACACACACACAGAACCTCTCAGAGGAAAAAGAAGATGAGTTTGCTCAGGCGTGGCCTTACTGTTGTGTCCCTGCCGTTCCTGTATGTCATTAGAAGTCTCTTTCTGGCGTGCTAACATTGATGCCTTTAATTCTCTCTGACTCGGCTCCCATCTCTCTCTCTCTCTCTCTCACTCTCTCTCTTTCTTTCTCTCTCTCTCTCTTGTAGCCCTTTTCAGGATTAGCATGCTAAAATAGTCCTCGACTTGCTCAAAAGCACCTCTTCAACAGGCTTACGCTTTAACACCCCGCCCCCATTGGGTGCAATCCTCCTCACGAGAGAGGAGGAATATAAAGAGAGAGAGAAAGAATGGGGAAGAATAGATGTTCTATTTACAAGTCAATCTAAGTTACTCTTCACAAGCGGAGAGTGTCTTGGGAGGGGAAGAGGGGGATGGGATGAGAGAGAAGGAAGAAGAGTGAGTGGTGGGGAGTGCTGGAACGCAGATGGGTTTCACCACTCTTTCAATTCCCCCCTTCTATTCTTCCATCTCTCCCTTTCTCCCTCCCTCTCTCTCTCCATCCATCCATCCCTGGCTCTGTACGCTTGGAGGTGTGAGGCTTGGAAGGCTGCTTAACATGCACTCTCAGGCATTCCACTCCATCTCCCAAACCATGTGGTAATGAGGGAGTTTGAGAGTGTATAATGGATAGAGAAAGGAAGGGATGAAGAAAACAGTGAAAGAGAGAAGGAGAGCGAGAGAGAAAGAGAGAGGAAATCCCTCTGTTATTTTTCTCTCTTCCTCCCTCCCTCGCTCTCTTACAGGCTAATCAATGACTGAATAATTCATTCTGAGACCAAGTCATAAATACACAATAGCATTCATTTGGTCTTTGAGCCTACTCGCAGGTGTCTACTGTGTACATGTATGTGTGTGTGTGTGTGTGTGTGTGTGTGTGTTTGTGTGTGTGTGTGTGTGTCCTGGAGTTGAATGAATGTGTAAAATCAGCTCAGGAAAGGTCATCCCAAGTCCACTGTGTATAAGACGAGTTGTTCAAAGCTCACTTGCTTGTCAATTTGTAAGTTAGTAACTAGGGTTCGACCGATATGGATTTTTTAGTGCCGATACCGATACCGATTTTTTTCCCTCAGCCTTAGCCGATGACCGATACAGGCTGCCGATTTTCTTGAGCCGATATTTGGAGCCGATACTGCTTTTATTTTGCTCCCTCAATTTACATCATAAAAATGACACATAATTACACAAATTATGATAACAAATGTTATAAGTCTCAATTTAAAAAAGGAACATTTATTGAACTTATGGATGGGTGCACTGGATATGGTTAACTGTGCAAAATGCTTTCATCCACATCTTACAGCCTTGATGATGCATTGCTTGCTGACTATAAGACATAATTCAGGTCATCACAAAATGTCCTTTGTCAACACATTTAAATACTTTAAGAAAACAATAAGCCTGAAAAGCTATTGAAATAAAGTGCTTGATTTGTAATTTAAGACTGCATGGTTTCATTTTTTCTATGTCTATATTTTTCTAAAAAAAGCTGCAAGATTTGTCAATCACAGAACATAAATCAGCCGAAGAAAATAACGTGGTGTCAGATGTTTCTGTTCTAAACGGCATCAACGTCAAAAGGTATAAAACATATCTCTCAAAGTTTTAAAATCTCTTCTTCCGGTAGCGCAGCACTCTCATATCGCTGTGATGCGTGTGTTTCACAGATGCACACACAAACGTCTGTTTGGTAGCTGACGAACAACTATTGAACTGGATTGATAATGATAACGTTAGCAAACGGCTCTAAACAAGTAAGGCATACACGGTATGTCTGGTACATGGTAAACGTTAACACGAATTAATAGTTAACTACATATAACACGTCTCATTATTAAAGCTTTTATCACTGTGATGGCAACTCCGCCCAGCTCCAAGGGAGAAGGGGAGGGAGACGCACACGCCACACGCGTCCAAAACTCAGCCAGGTGGTCGCTGAATAAAACTACCACAAATATCACGGAACAACGTCGGCATTACTTAATCATATGATTGACCAGTGTTCGTAACAGCTACCGCTACCATACGGATAGCCTACAACTTAGCTATTTACAGCTCCCTAAATACAATGGCAAGCAGTTTTATAGAAGAGGCATTCAGGGAGGGAGACACACACACACACACACCACACGCGTCCAAAACTCAGCCAGGTGGTCGCTGAATAAAACTCCCACAAATACCACGGAACAACGTTGGCATTACTTAATGACCAGTGTTTGTAACAGCTACCGCTAGCCTAGCCTACAACTTAGCTATTTGCAGCTCCCTAAATACAATGGCAAGCAGTTCTATAAACGAGGCATTAAGCATTAAATAAAGTACCTATCTATCTATCATTCGTGTTTTCCATTTGGACCCACAAACTGGCTTCCACCTTCAAAGTGTATGGCAATATTTAGCTAAGTCAAGTTAAAAGATGCTTTGAAAGTTTAAATATACTGTTGTCTTGAAGAGCAGGCTTTCAGCACTTGTGGGTGAGGGGCAGTCTGCACGTGAATTGCAGCTTCTCCAGCAACACAGAGCTGCCTGTGGACGCCTGTATGTAAATAATGCGGGGGAAAAACTATCGGCGAACGCAGTCGCTTATCGGCCGATGCCGATACACGTAAAAAAACGTAAATATGGACTCTGATATGACCTCTACTGCTGGACTCTGATATGACCTCTACAGCTGGACTCTAATATGACCTCTACTGCTGGACTCTGATATGACCTCTACAGCTGGACTCTGATGTGACCTCTTCTGCTGGACTCTGATATGACCTCTACAGCTGGACTCTGATGTGACCTCTACTGCTGGACTCTGATATGGCCTCTACTGCTGGACTCTGCAGAGGTGCACTGTCCTGCACTCTGATGTGACCTCTACAGCTGGACTCTAATATGACCTCTACAGCTGGACTCTGATATGACCTCTACAGCTGGACTCTGATGTGACCTCTTCTGCTGGACTCTGATATGACCTCTACAGCTGAACTCTGATGTGACCTCTACAGCTGGACTCTGATGTGACCTCTACAGCTGGACTATGACGTGTCCACTTCCTGGCCGTCTGCATCTCGCTGGCAGCCACAATGTTTGATCATGTCGTGACTTTGTGACTTTGCGCTTTTTTGGTATTGGTATTGGTTCCGTCTGGAAGAGACTGCTTTTGATATATCCCGTTGGCACATAACAGCATATTTTTAAGAGTAAATGAGGACCAAGGTTTTGGACCAAGATGTAATTGCTGAATTGGAGATAGAAATGGAAGTTTGTGAAGTTCACTGTATCTTGTCCTCCGAAGGAGTTCAAAGGTTTTCTCTGAGTTTGATTATGGGAAAAGTTTGTCAGTAAAACAGATAGGTCTAGTCATATCAGAGCGTCCTGCTCCTGAACATGATATAAATAGCCCCTTAGATCATTTTGTATGTCTTTCAATGCACCTCATTTAATCACAGCAGGTGCCTCATCACAATACACATACTCTGACTCAGAGAGTTTACTCGACTTTAATCCAGCGGTGGCAAAGTTTGTCTGGTGAGGGGAGCCGTTTTGGCGTAGCAAGTGCTCCAACAGTCCATCAAGTTAATGAGACGAGAGATGCAGTTTGGCTGGTGAGTCCCGGGGAGAAAATCACTTAATCCGGGAGATATCCATGAAATGTGTTCTTTTCTGCTAAATCCCTGTGTGTTTTCCTCTAGCCGGGCTGGCGTGTGTGCAGTAAGTTAAAATCATTTCTCTCTTCTCATGTGAATGCTCCCGGTGAAAAGCTCTCTCTCTCCTCTGCTTTGATTGCACACTGCAGTGCTGTCAAGGACTCAGTCCAGGAGACGATGTGGTTAGTGCTTCAAGTGCTACTTGTACAGTTATTTATTTATTATTTTGTTATTTATTTTTATTTTTATTATTATTTATTGTGTTAACTGAAGAAGCTGGAGATCAGTGTGGAGATATGTTACTTTCAGTCTTCATTCCGTACAACCCATCTGTTTATCTTGACAAGGTCAGTCAGACCTGGCTCTTGACCTTGAGCACAAGCCCCTCCCCCTCTCCTCTCTCTCTCTCTCCTCTCTCTCTCTCTCTCTCCCCCTCTGCTCTTTGAACTGAGAGCAGTGCATATTTGACACAGCCCAGTTCATTACTGAGGGAAGGGTCAGGCCGTAGCCCGGGAGCAGGGTGTGAATTATGGAACCTTTGGGTAGTTAGTAAGTGCACATCATGAATAATGAAGGCTCTTTGGTATATTTGTGTGTGTGTGTGTGAGTGTGTGTGTGTGTGTGTGTGTGTGTGTGTGTGTGTGTTCACTCTTTAAGGCTGGTAGGGTCCTCATGTTCGGGGCTGAGTGGCGAGAGGGGGGGTTGTCCCAGGGGGCCAGAAGGTCACCCAAGTGAAAACTCTGGATGTGAAAGGAGACCCCATGGGAAGCAGACTCGGGTGGGAGGAGTGTGTGTGTGTGTGTGTGTGAGTGTGTGTTAGGGCGGGGGGATGTCAGCACAGAGTCTTCACCTCTCCTCTGCACCTAAACATATGTATGTATTCATGCCCAAACCTGACATACATTCTCCAGTCCTCCATTCCAACCTCTCAACTTCTCTGGTTTATGCTTCTTTCTTTCTTTCTTTTTCTTTCTTTCTTTCTTTCTTTCTTTCTTTCTTTCTTTCTTCTTTCTTTCCTTATTCTTTCTTTCTTTCTATTATTTCTTTCTTTATTTGTTTCTTTATTTTTTTCTGTCATACATTTCTGTCTGTCTGTCTGTCTGTCTCTCCTCCTCCTGTGTATTGTGTGTGTGTGCGCTGTTTGCTCTGTACTGTGTGCTCTGCACATAGCTGTGTGGTCTACCTGGCACATATATTATTTAAATAGCCTCTGGCCTGTTGTCTGGATCTCCCTAATGGAACAGACAGGCAGTGGTATTATCCTCCTGCTGTTTATTTATTCATAGTAATAATCACATTGAGATTGCAATCTTATGTTTAAGACAGTCTCTGTAGACTAGCGGCAGTTCAGTATAAGACAAAGAAAGAAAAACAAAAACATACATGCAAAAAGCTAATGAGAGGCCCATGGGACTGTATCAAGACTGTTTACACACTCATATTTTATTATCTATATCTATTTTGATATTTATCAGTGATATGGTGTTGGCTCTCGTCATGTGGTGGTCTAGCAGGCGCTGGCTGATGGTGCTAGGAGCTAATGGCGTGTGTGGGCGGGCTCTAGAGCAGGAGGAGTTGCTAATTGGTGGGGAGCGAATGCATGGTAATTGCCCCGGGCTGAGAGGCCTGCTGAGGGGAGCGCGCTAATTGTTTCCCTGTTTAACCGAGTGACTCCATCAATATCCATTAGCACGGCAGATCGCAGGTGTGTGTGTGTGTGTGATTGTGTGTGTGTGTGTGTGTGATTGTGTGTGTGTGTGTGTGTGTGTGTGTGTGTGTGTGTGTGTGTGTGTGTGTGTGTGTGTTTTCCCCTTGCCTGTCCTCTCGTTAATTTCACTTGTTGTTAGAACGTTATCATTCCTCGGAGGCAGACTTCATCCTTCTTTCACTTTGTCTGTTTTTCTCTCACTCTCATACTTGCTCTCCTCACCTGTCCATTCCGCTTATCCGCGTGACTCAGTGACCCCGTGGCAGAGATGCTTGACTTTGATTGGGCTCTGTATTTTCCGATATCCTGTGCCTGCTGTCCTAAGACCAGAGATAGCTCATATTTCCGTTCAGATGGGATATATATAGTTGATAGATATAGTTGACATATTAACTTTAGCTCCGATATTTCAGTGAAATCACATACCATGCCACGTGCCACAGCGGTCTATCTTTTTTCATGACAAACGTCTGTTCTTCATTTACAAACGGCCGACGGGCAGTGGTAGGCTAGTGGCTAGGGAGCTGGGCTAGCATGCAGGCGCCTGAATAGTTGTGGGTTCAATACCCACAGGCTGCCACCGTTGTGCCCTTGAGCAAGGCACTTGACCCCGAGTTGCTCCTGGAACATTGGCCCTTGTAACATAATTGACATATGTAAGTCTGCTGCATGAATAAATGTAAGTGTGATGTACATGTATTGTACAAAGAGATGAGTTGAGCCTTCGCCACTTCCTCTGTGCCTGACTGGTGTAACACTTTGAATGACCTTATGTGGTCATGGCCAAGGCTGACCAAGCCTGCCCGTGTCTAATGTATAAGACCTCATGACCATGTCTCTCTGAGCTCTGCTGGCACAGCTTCCTATGCTGAGTGCTTTTGCCATCCTCAATTTAAGAGAAGTCAGAGAGCGCAGGTTGTTATAGCGATCGAGAAATTCTGCCGTGTGATTTCACTTCCTTGTTTAAATTGCCATTTTGAGGGCCTGCGTGTCTAATGACGCTTCAACTCAAACAGAAGTTGGGGGAGGAAAGGAGAGGAGAGGAGAGCATTTCATTAAGTTGGAAACGTTGGGTGTGGAGAAGTTGTTGAGCTGAAGTGTGTGAGCTTTCTCTCTCTCTCTCTCTTTCTCTTCTCTCTCTCTCTTTCTCTCTTTCTTTCTCTCTCTCATAAGTAATATAAAGGTATTATAGCGTATTATGCAAACACATACGCCCACTCCAGACTTGGATCTCCTGTCATTAAATGCCTTGATTTTCATCTTTTTTGCGTTATGACTTCTTCCATCCATTACAGCTCTCATTTCTCTCACCTATTGTGTTGACTTTTCTCTTTGAGTGCCATCCCCCACGCTCTTTTCATTTCTCCTCCCTGATTGCTTTTCTGGATTTTTGTCTATTTACTGTCTCTGCATAGTCCTCACTCATTTGCCTCAAACATACTTTTCTTTGTCTACTTAATCCGTAGAGGAATCCCAGCTGAAAGGCCATTCTTTCCTTGTTTTTGTCGTTGTTTGTTTGTTTGCTTATCTATTTTTTTTTCCTGCCGATTTTCTTTTAGACATTGAAGGACAGAGGAGCACGAGGATGCTCAATCGTTTAGGTGTGCCAGGGAGCTTCTGAAAGTGTGTGGTGTATGGATAGGGCTTCAGTCTTTTGATGCTTTCCACATCGTGTTTGTTTAAATGCCACCCAGACGTGGGCAGCACAAATGCTCTGCCACCCTGACTCTTGGTAGTGTATGAGAGAGAGGGAGAGAGAGTGCGTCGTGTGTGTGTGTCGTGTGTGTGTGTGTGTGTGTGTGTGTGTGTGTGTGTGTTGTGTTGTGTTTTGTGTTTCCGTGGTGGGAGCTGGATAAAGATTAAGAGAGAGAGAGAGAGAGAGAGAGAGAGAGAGAGAGAGAGTTTCAGGTGGTGACAGCAGAGACTGGTGGTGCAGGCTG
>NW_027468657.1:12467475-12474975 GCF_046254945.1 Alosa pseudoharengus
CTAGCCTGTCTCTTTGTTTCTCCCTCTCTCTCTTTCTCTCTCTCTCTCTCTCTCTCTTTCTCTCAGTCTCTCGCACATGACCTGTGTGTAGGTGTGACTAATGCTTTCTTAGCCCTTTAACTCTCCCCCGTTCACTCAATCTATCTCTCTCTCTTTCTCTCTCTCTATCTATCACTTTCTTTATTTCTCCCTTTTCTCTCACACACACTCCCTTACAGCATGTTCTGCTTTTCATGCACTGGCATCAAGAAATGTCCCTTTGCACCCCTGGCTCTCTGAATCTCTCTCTCTCTCTCTCCCTCTCTTTCTCTCCCTTTTTCTCTCCCTCTCTTTCTTGTGTTCTACCTGCGTGTGATGGTGCAGGTCATGACTCTTTGACCCCTGTGGTGTAATTATCTGAGCTCTTTGTGCACACACAGGATTGTGTACTCTCTCTCTCTCTATTTCTACCTCTCTCTCTCTACCACTCTCTCTCTCTTTTGCTCTCTCTCTCTACCTTTCTCTCTCCTTCTCTCTCTCCCACTCTGTGAATGGGAAGAGCATCACCCAGTAGGTCTAAGTGCTGCAATGCAGTGTGTGTGTGTGTGTGTGTGTGTGTGTGTGTGTGTGTGTGTGTGTGTGTGTGTGTGTGTGTGTTTATGCCTGCACGCATGCCCTGCTGACAGCATATGTGTCTGCAGGCGCGGTGCATGTGTGCATGCTGATGTGTGCGTTGCAGCGCGGCACGAGCTCCAGGCTGTGGGGAGGCGGGGCATCTGAGTGGCGGGGCATCTGTATTACTCACAGGTAGCACAGCGCTCGTCCCCTGCCTCAGCTGGAGCACTGGCCCCAGGCACGGAGATTAAAATACCCACAATTCTCAACGAGACGCCGCCCCCCCCCCATCGCCGAAGGGAGGATGAGTAAGAGCTCTGTCCGTTCCTCTCTCTTCTGTCTCTCTCTCTCTCTCTCTCTGTTGTTTCCAAAATCCATTTGTTTGCTTACACACACACACAAACTTTAATACCTGGCCAACCTGACCTACACATATGCACACACACACACACACACACACACACACACACACACACACACACACACACACACACACACACACACACACACACACACACACACCTATCTCGTTGCCTCCCCTGTCTACAGGTGAAAGGTTATTGAACTGGTGAGTGCAGCTGATGAATCATGAATGCTGACTCCATGATTTAACATCAGGTTGCGTGAGTCTCAGATTTCTCCTGGTAATCCTCCATTGTGCTGTGCCTGGGACTGGGCCAGCACTGGCAATCAGCAGCACTCTGAGGGATGGGTCTGGTGCATCGTGTGTGTGTGTGTGTGTGTGTGTGTGTGTGTGTGTGTGTGTGTGTGTGTGTGTGTGTGTGTGTGTGTGTGTGTAAGGTGAGGAGCGTATGTGTGTGTGTGTGCGTGTGTGTGCGTGTGTGTGTCTGTGTTTGTGTGTGTGTGTGTGTGTGTCAGGTGAGGAGCTCCTGTGTATGTGTGTGTGAGTGTGTGTGTGTGTGTGTGTGTGTGTGTGTGTGTGTGTGTGTGTGTGTGTGAGAGAGAGAGAGTGTGTATGTGTGTGTGTGTGTGTGTGTGTGAGAGAGGTGTGGAGCGTCTGCACCAGCTGTGGCCAAGTTCTGTGAGTCCCTGCTGGGATGGGGAGTTGAGTTGAGTTTCCAGGCTCTTCATTGATTCACTGGGCCTGCAAGTTTTGCTCTGCTTTTTCTGGAGGATTTAGTTCTCTCAGCCAAACATATTGTCAGCCCTTATGCTCCCGCTGCTGCTGCTGCTGTGTGTGTGTGTGTGTGTTTGTGTGCGCACACACGTGTGTTTGTGAGAGAGAGAGTGTTTGAGTGTATGTGTCTATGTGTGCATAGCCGTGTGTTTATGAATGTGTGTGTGTGCGTGCGTGTGTGCGTGTGTTCGTGCATGTGTGCGTGCAGGTGTGTATGCAGGAAAACCAGAAATCAGAGCACGAATCTGAAGTGGGGCCTCTGGAGGAGCCTGTTCTGTCCCGAGCAACACACACACCGAGGCATGCTGGGACACACACACACACACAAAGTTGAGTTTTGGAGGAGTGTTGTAGAGAGACACACACACACACACAGTTAAGTGTTGGTGGAGACGGAAAGTTCCAGCAGCCTGAAGTGTTGTTGCCGTGGCAGTGTTGAAGTGTTGTTGCCGTGGTGGTGCTGAATTGTTGTTGCCGTGGCGGTGCTGAAGTGTTGTTGTCGTGGCAGTGTTGAAGTGTTGTTGCCGTGGTGGTGCTGAATTGTTGTTGCCGTGGAGGTGCTGAAGCGTTGTTGCCGTGGTGGTGCTGTCAGATCAGCTGCTGTATCAGGTGGTGGGAGAGTGGAGTAATTGGACTCCAGTTTCCTTCCTATTGCAGGACAGATAGACTGGTGTGTGCATGGGCCTGGACCAGGGAAAACAGCTGTCTGATCGCTCATCTTCTTTTCTTCTCTCCTCTCTGCCCCTCATATCAGTCTTTCCCACCTAGACACGTAATGACTGCCACAACAGCAATGCGCAATGTCATTTTGTCAATCGAAACTTTGACTGACACTAGTTGGTGTGTGTGTGTGTCTTTGACTGACACTGTTTGGTGGTGTGTGCAGTATTGTTCCTCTCATTTAAAAAAAAGGCATATTTCTCAAATATTATCAAACTCTCTTTTATTGTAGACCAGTCTTGTCTTGAATGCAAATGTGCGACATCGGTAATTGAAGTCTCTGCCATGTGCTGTGTGCATGTGTGTGTGTGTGTGTGTGTGTTTCTGTGTGTGTGTTTACTTAGAGCATTAGCTCATTAAAGCGTGCAGCTTCAGTGTAGGAGTGAGCCATGACCGAAGAAGCAACAGACTAGCCATCCATCCAGCCACTCATCCAGTTAGCTAGTCAGCCACTCATCCAGTTAGCTAGTCATTTATTTAGCTAGTCAGCCACTCATCCAGTTAGCTAGTCAGCCACTCATCCAGTTAGCTAGTCATCTATTTAGCTAGTCAGCCACTCATCCAGTTAGCTAGTCATCTAGTTAGCTAGTCAGCCACTCATCCAGTTAGCTAGTCATCCAGTTAGCCAGTCAGCCATTCATACAGTTAGCTAGTCAGCCACTCTCTCCCCCTTTCTCTCTCTCTCTGTCTCCCTCTCTCTCTCTCTCTCTCTCTCTCTCTCTCTTCCTCTCTTGTGTAAGACAGGTTTTAGGACACCCACACTGGCCACATATGTGCACGCAGACTACCCAAGAGAGAAGATGCAGGCATCTAGGGTGTGTGTGTGTGTGTGTGTGTTTGTGAAAGGAGGGGGGGGGGGGGTGGATTAACTGAATTTAAAAAACTGTTGCTTGTGTGTGCATCTGTACCACCAGAGCCTTAAGTGTGTCCGTGTGTGTTATGCTAATACGATTAGGCTACTCCTCAGACACTATTTTATTAATCTGTGTGTACCGCTCAAAAACGGATGAAGGGTGTATGAGTGTGTGTGTGTGTGTGTGTGTGTGTGTGTGTGTGTGTGTGTGTAATCTTGTGACAGCTCAGCAGAGCTCAGCACTGCAGGGGATTTTAAAGAGTCGTGGCAACCATCAAGACTTAATTGCAACTTCAAATGACAGCACCCCTGCCATCTAGTATCCAGCTGTGACTATGTGTGTGTGTGTGTGTGTGTGTGTGTGTGTGCGCGCGCATGTGTGTGTGTGCGTGTATGTGTTTGTGAGACCGTGTGTGTGGGCGTTAAATGTGTCAGTGATTGTGATTATGTGTTTATTAAGTGTGTTTATATTCAAATGAAGGCACCTGTGCTTCCTAGTATAAAGTGTTTTGTGTGTTTGTGTGTGTGTGTGTGTGTGTGTGTGTGTGTGTGTGTGTGTGTGTGTGTGTGTGTGTGTGCGCACTGCATTCACAGCCATCCAATAGAGTATGGCCTTACAATAAAAGAGAAAGAGAGTGAGACCAGAGAATAGAAATGAAGAGATTGTGTGTGATGATCTCAGTGGTGCGTCATGGTCTCACTTGTGTGTGATGGTCTCACTTGTGCGTGATGATCTCAGTTGTGTGTGATGGTCTCACTTGTGCGTGATGATCTCAGTTGTGTGTGATGATCTCAGTTGTGTGTGATGGTCTCTTTGCGGTGTGATGGTCTCAGTTGTGCGTGATGGTCTCAGTTGTGCGTGATGGTCTCAGTGGTGCGTCATGGTCTCAGTGGTGCGTGATGGTCTCTTTCTGGTGTGATGAATGCCATCAGCTCTAAGTCCCTCTCTTCTCCCCATTCAGGGCATGAGAAGGAGCCCAATTACTCACCTATTCTGCGTCCATCTCAATCCTGGCTGCTTTTTTGCCCCGCTCTGCTCCTACCCTAGGACTTTATAGACACGGCCTCTCTGCTTCTCAGTGACACACACACACACACACAAACACACACACACACCACTTTATATAATCAGTGTTATAATACATCTATGATAATCTAACAGTGGCGATGGCAGTGATGATTATGATGATGTTAAAGTGTGAGACAGGTGAAACAGGTGGTTTGGCGAATTGACACTCACACAGCGGACCCTTCTAACCATAAATAAAATGGACTTTTATAATAAAATAAGTGAATTAAGGGATGTTTACGATGATGATGATGATGATGATGATGATGATGATGATGATGATGATGAAATGTGAGGAAATCTAATGGTGGAACAGAGCAACTGTTTTTGGTAATTGACGCCCACACACCCCCACGTCTTTGGACTCTTTGGGTGTTGCCAAACGGTGGTGTTGATGAAGTCTCGGTGCAGGTGGTTCGGCGGCCTGCTGTTAACTGCCGCCTTCTCCGTCACTGAGGACTAGATGCAGGTGCGGAGCCGCGGATTCTCCTCCCACCTCAGAGCTAAAATGGCAGATTATGGGCTGTGGAGACGTGCAGATGGCACCACACCTGTTGGAGGTCCAAACTTTACCTGCAGCACTGGGTTTTTAGAAAACTCATCAAATCCATTATTGACTCCTGCTGGCTTTGATAAGGAGATGCCTTGTGTCATCAAATGATGAAATGAGGAGGAGGTATTGACCTAGTGTCCGAGATCGCAGAGCGTGCGGGGCTGCTCTGTCTGGATGTAGTCCTTCAGGGGATCTCTCGGCACTCTTGATTCCTGCCATGGGCACTTTTGTTTTTGTGGAGAACAAAGAGAATGTGAGCAGCAAATCAGCCGTTGTCACGGCACTGTCTCGCACAAGTCCAGTTAAACAGCAGTTTCTACACATCCCGTCAGCAGACCATGTAACTCGTTCCTTCCCTGATTTCCTTTCTTCCCCTGCTGTCTTTGTAATGATCCCTTCTTCACTAAGGAGAGAGAGAGACTCAAAAGACGCTTGTTCCTCAGCGCTGCATTCGCACATCTGCCAGCAAACGTTCTTAAGCACACACCCCAGACTCTTAATTCCACAATCCTGAGCCAACGCCACACAACGTCAACACGCAACAGACAACTTCATCAAGCATTTATTCCCTAACTACACTCCTTACTTACTTAGCCTACTTTAGCTGAAGCACACGCAAGCGAACACATTCCAAACACACTTCCTGATAAGTGAGCTGAGCTGCTCTTTTAGCAGGACCATCAGAGCAAACACAAGGCTTTACACTGGCATGTATTACCCGTGGTTACGATTGATTGAGTGTTTACAGGGGCGAAATAATTGTTCGAGGGCATACAGTAACTAAGCAATAATTCCATGTGCGTCTTACCCAACACAATTTGTGGGAGGTAAATCACTGAAATGGTGCATGTAGCCAATTCATAATGAGTACAAAGCACTAATGGTCCAGTGCATTGGGGCGTTATTCTGCTAACGTCAGCCACCTTGCGCTGATAAATATTGGTTTCATCTGACACGCTTTTCGTTTAAGAGTGCCACGCCCAGGATGAATGCCTCCCGTGATATATTCAGGAATACTTACTCATGCACGCATACACACAGACACACACACACACACACACACACACACACACACACACACACACTCTCTCTATCTCTCTCTCTCCATCTCTCTATCTCCATCTCTCTCTCTCTCCATCTCTCTCTCTATCTCTATCTTTTTCCATCTTTTTCCCTACTCTGTACTCAACCACAACATCTTAACAAAAAAACCCATTTAGTTCATTTTACAGCCAATTCACTGTCCATCTGCACTTATCCTAAATGTTGGAGTGTGTGTGTGTGTGTGTGTGTGTGTGTGTGTGTGTGTGTGTGTGTTTACACTGTTGCTTCTGCAGTTCAGTGTGCTGTTTGTCTTGTTGCCTTAAGCTCTAGTACCACTTCTATGTGTGTGTATGCGTGTCTGTGTGTGTGTATCTGTGTGTGCGTGTGTGTGTGTCCCTCCTGCGTAACATTCTGGTAAGGCTAATAACATCATCAGGAGTCCCTTATCGCAGCATTCCCACTGCCAGCCCCCCAGCACCTGAGGACATGCCCTCCGCCTCCAACTATGTGTGTGTGTGTGTGTTTATGTGTATGTGTGTGTGTGCGTGCGCGTGTGTGTGTGTGTGTGTGAGAGAGAGAGGGGGGGGGGGGTGTGATGGGACAGTCTCCACACATGCAAACTCTGACTCTCAGCGTTCCATTAGCGTCCTCCCCAAAGGACACACTCACAGAGTGAGAGACGGAGGAGAGAGAAAGGGAGGTAGAGAAACAGAGAAAGGGATACAGAAAAATCATGGGAGGAGAAGAGGGATGGAGGGAGGGAGGGAGGGAGGGAAGGCGAGAAAGAGAGGGCGAAGTGCAAAGAGCCATGTGCTGCCTAGGAGTGATTTTTACAGAAATAGACTAAATGACTGGCCAATGAAGAAGAGACTAGTGGATAAACTGGCCAATGAAGAAGAGACTAGTGGATAAACTGGCCAATGAAGAAGAGCCTAGTGGATAGAGTGTACACACGGCTGTCCAAACGTTTAGCTTGTTTTCAGAACCTTAAAGATCAATGTGTCAGTTATGTACAATGTGTGGTATTCCGTTGTGATGCAGCAACATTACATTTTCTGTAAAATAAATAAATAAACTGTTGGCACAATGCCTGATGACGTCTCATCAAGAGCTGCATCGTGTTCTTGACCCCTCGTTTTATAGATCATCGCACTGCCTCCTCGCTCGCCCTGTATTTTGGGCTGGTCAGGGTTTTGACAGCGTGCAAGTTATGTTGGGCTTTATCGATCCTTGCTGCGGTCGTGGGGGGGGGGGGGGGGTTCTGCAGTGGAGGTCTATAATGGGAGCGCTTCGGCTTGGCAGAGGCATGGGCTATGCTAACTGTTATCACTCTTCTACCTCCATCAGCACAGCATTTTACTGAGACTCATGAGAGAGAGAGAGAGAGAGGGAGAGAGAGAGAGAGAGAGAGAGAGAGAGAGAGAGAGAGAGAGAGAGAGAGAGAGAGAGAGAGAGAGAGAGAGAGAGAGAGAGAGAGAGAGAGAGAGAGAGAGAGAGAGAGAGAGAGAGAGAGAGAGAGAGAGAGAGAG
>NW_027468657.1:12477475-12484975 GCF_046254945.1 Alosa pseudoharengus
GGAGACGGCCGACCAGTGCTGAGTCTGCCTCCTTACACACACACACACACACACACACAGACACACACACTCACACACACACACACACACCACAGACACACACACACACACACACACACACACAGACACACTGCACAGAGACACACACACACACACACACACACACACACACACACACACACACTCACCACACAGACACACACACACACACACACCACAGATACACATACACCACAAAGACACACACACACACACACACATGCTCTCTCTCTCTTTCTCTCTCTATCTCTATCCTATCTTTCCCTCATTCTATTTCTCTTTCTGTTATCTTTCAGTCTGCTGATCTGTCCATCCTGCTTGCTCTACAACTCTCTATTCCTCTCTCTGTTTCTTCCTGTTTCTGTTTCTCCCCCCCATCTGTCTCTTTATCTTTCCCTCCATCTCTATCTTTAGTCTGCTCTCCGTATCCTATTTTTTTCTCCATTTCTCTCTTTCTATCTCTCCATCTCCATCTCTCTCTCTCTCTCTCTGTCCCTTTATCTGGACGCATCTCTGTCCCTTAGACATCCTCATCTGTTGAAAGGCCGTCTGTGTATTACCGTGTCAGCTGCGGAGTGTCAAGCCCAATCTGCGGGGCTGCTGCCAGGAGACAGCCTGACCTTTTGACCTTGACCCCCTATAATGACACACTTCAAAGGGTACACAATCTTAAGTCACACTCTCAGAGCAACACCCATGTCAGAAATAGTTCAGAGACATCCAATCTAAATGATTGTTATCGCAATTGTCACACAATCCTCACGTCTACAGTGTGTGTGTGGTACTTGTGCACGTGATAGCACTGCGAGGCTGAACAACGTGGCAGTGTTCTCTTGAGTGTTCTGGGTTAAACATGGGCCCCATTTGCACCTGGGTCTTGTTCCCCATGGTGGAGACATCTTCACGGGAGATTGCCATTCTTTTTTCATTCTCAATTTACAGTCACAGGGTCTTCTCTAACTACTTACCCCTGTTTTCTCTCTCTCTCTTTCTCTACATCTCACCAGTCACTTCCCTCTCTCTTTCTCTTTCTCTCTATTTCTTTTTCTGTATTTCTCTTCCCCTCTTTTCTAGCCATCTACCCCTGTTCTCTCTCTTTCTCTCTTTCTCTCTCTCTCTCTTTCTCTCTCTCTTTCTCTATCTCTCTTTCTCTACATCTCACCAGTCACTTCCCTCTCTCTTCCTCTTTCTTTCTATTTCTTTTTCTGTATTTCTCTTCCCCTCCTTTCTAACCACCTACTCCTGCTTTCTCTCGCTCCTCTCTACATCTCACCATGCAGCATTTATCCCTCTCCCTCTCTCTTTCTTTCTCTCTCTCTCTCGTTCTCTACCCCCCCCCCCACACCTTCACCAGATTGGCTTTTCTGTCCATTCAGAGTGCATGGAGTTGCCGTGCTGGGCTGTGCCTTGCGCTCTGCTGTAATGAGCTTGTGTCGATTGCCTTAAATGTAAGTATGCAGCCCGCTCTCGTGGCTTGTGGCTTGTGGCTTGTGTCCTGACATTGCAAACACACAAAGCCAGGCCTCCGCAGCCCCGGGGCTCCCACGGGGAACTAATGCACTGAACCAGCGTCCTGACGAGCGTGCAGCACGCATGACAAACCCAACAGAGCCCAGAGCGGGAGCTGGTGTGTGTGTGTGTGTGTGTGTGTGTGTGTGTGTGTGTGTGTGGGTGGGTGGGTGCTTGTGTCTCTGTATGTGATGTGTGTGAGAATTGGATTCCAAGTTTGCGTGTGCGTTTTTATGTGGTTTGTGGATATATTTATGTCCTTTCATAATGTGTGTGTGTGTGTTTGTGTGTGTGTGTGTGTGTGTGTGTATGGTGTTTGCTTGTGTGTGTGTGTGCTTTTATGTGTTTCTCCATGTCTATGCTTGTTTGTGAGTGTGCACATATCCTCCATTTCTAAGTTAGTGCGTGTGTGTGTGTGTGTGTGTGAGTGTGTGAGTGTGCGCTGAAACATTGCTGTCTCCACCTCCATCACCGCTCGCTGGCCCACCGATACCCACAGTGGGGCTTTAAATCTCCGTAACCCCATTACCATGGCGATGAAATGGGATGGATGCACCGCCTGCCCGCCCGCTACAGCATCTATCCCAGCTACAGCACCACCCTGCTGCTGCTCTCGCTGCCATCGCTAACACCACCGCTAGCCTCGTAGCCATTACTAAATAGCCCACTACTGCCACCAATGGAGCCAAGGTGTACATTAATGTCCCTGCTTTGTGGATGTAAATGCTTAGCAGAGCTATTGTAACTCTCAGTGTTGTTGTTAAGGGGTGAGTTATGCTATGCTATGTGTAGATAGTGCTGGAGTTTGAGGGCTACTCCAATCATTGTGTTGGCTTTTATTTGGAGTTGTTTATAAATTCTTACCTCATGCTGTGGGGTGTTTTGTTGTGTGTGTTTTTGTGTACATAGGTATTTGTGTGCGTAGGCTCTCCAAAAGTCCATTAGTTAGGAACATCCTGCTGAGACAAGTCTGTCTCTTAAAGGAGAGCAAGCATGGGATTTATGAGTAGGCCTACGGATCGGGATCAATTTCTTGTTTTTGTTCTTACTTGTCTACTGCTTTGTGTGGATTGTGTGAGAGCTGTGTTAATGTCCTTCAAGCCAGTCAAAACACATAATGGAACTTTTGATGTGATACCATTGTCAGTACCTCTTGAGGCTTAACGTTAACGTAATCACATGAAGTGAAGCCAGTATTTGGACGTTAACCTAACCACATGAAGTGAAGCCAGTATTTGGACGTTAACCTAATCACATGAAGTGAAGCCAGTATATGGACGTTAACGTAATCACATGAAGTGAAGCCAGTATATGGACGTCCAAGACATGTCTGTCACCCTCAACTCCAGTCTAGATGTTCGGAGGGAGATCCCTTCCTCCCTCCCTCCCTCTCTCCCTTCATCCATCTCTCCACTCCTTCCTCCCTTCCTCCCTTTCTTCCTCTCTGTCCGCTGCCATCGTCTGCAGCCTGACATGGAAACCCCTCGGCTTCATCCTTCATTTGATCGCGAATCTGCGCCTTGCCAAAGATGTCTCTGCTAATGACGCTAAATCTAGCATGCTTAATTGGACCAGTGAACTATGTCATTGGAGCCAGAGAGCTGTGCGTCTATTGGCCCCCGAGGCAATCTCGGCCCTGCGACAACTCGCTGTGAAAGACAACGGACATGGGAATGCGTGAGAAGACAGGACAGGGGAGGACATTGTGAAGTTAGGGACAGTCACGGAGGGTAAACAATGAGATTGGGTGGGACAGGAAAGACACAAAAGGACAGAAACACTTCTATACTGTAAGTGTAATATGGACAGAAACACTTCTATAAGTGTAATAAGGACAGCAACACTTCTATAAGTGTAATAAGGACAGCAACACTTCTATAAGTGTAATATGAACATGTACTCTATTATAGCAGTAGTGCACAAATATATAACTCTATATATTGCTATATGCTGTATCTATGTACATAGTTATCAGTTTGTTTATTGTGTATAGGAAGAATGAAAAATATAGAGATTTTGTACTACCAAATGTGAATAAAGTGAAAGGACATAGAGTATATAAAAAGACAGAGGAATGGGAGAGGTGGGGAAAAGTCCAGAAGGAAAAGGAAGAAATAGATGGATGTGTGTGTGTGATAACAGTGTGTGTCAGTGTGTGACGGTGTATAAAATGTGTGTGTTTGTGTGTGTAGATTAAATGGAGCATGGTTAGGTCTGGTGTTATTGTTTATTTTCTGGACGGCCCTTGGTGATTTGAGCGTGTGGAGTGTGTCGCGTCATGTGTAGAGAGCACCATGCCGTACGACGGTACCAAGCGGGCGTGTCGAAGAGTGAAGTGGCCCTCAGGAATCAATCCTCACACTCAACGCACATTGAACAGCATTCTCCATAGTCTGTCACAGGCTCCACCATTCATCCTCTCTACACAGGGGCAATGGCTCTATTTCTCGCCCTTTGACAGTGGAGTCATGCAGGAAGCCCTCAAGATAAAAGAGAGGAAGACTATACTTTACACTGCGTAGCCATTTTTTACGCTAACTGTGCTGCTTTGGTTGCATTGTAAAAAGCTACTGACATACAGTAACAGCATGCAAAAAGTACTAGATATAGCGGTTGGCATGTAGGGATGTGTAGTGTGATTAAGTCCTTATTTTACAATGATAATGACTGTTGTGTTATAAAACTACAGTGTAGTTTTGTTGCTTCCATCCACACAGTGACATCTGAGAACCTGTCTTGTACAGTATGTGCTACTTCTGCTCCACTGTTTCAGAGCTGTGCCTCAAGTTCTGATCAGAGGGTCAGCCCACTTGGCAGGTCACTGTAAAGGTTCCCTGTTAAAAGACAGCCACGCTGCGAGCTAACAGAGCAGCAGTGTGCTCCAGACAGGCCATTAGAGAGCCTCAGTAGCAGCAGTAGCCACAGCAGCAGCAGGAGTGTAACGCTAGTTGTCTTCCCCAGGTGCACTCCTGGCCCTCCCGCATGTGTTCCCAGCCGTCCCCGTCATGTGACGGGTGTTAATTAAGTCCCCCCAGACTCGTTTGTCATGCCCCCATGCGCCCATTGTGATGTCATCTGTGCCGGAATGTGCGGTGACCCAGAGCCCCAGGGCATCCTGGGAAGGCAAGCAGAGGACGGAGTGCTTTGAGATGTCTATTTTCTCAATGCTCTCTCTCTACTCTCTACCTCCCTTTCTCCTTCTCTCTTTCTCTCTCTCTCTCTCTCTCTCTTTACTTCTTGGCCTCTCTCCCCCATTGGCTCTCTTATTGATGAGTTAATTTACTAGTTCCTGTAATCATAAGATCACAGGGTTCACTCTGTTGGTTTGGTCAGACAGAGAGAGAGAGAGAGATAGACAGAGAGAGAGAGAACTCATTACTTTCTTCTTATGACCCTGAGCAGTGGGATCCCAAGACTTGTTTACAGCAAGACAGCCGGGCCATTTGAGGTCTCTACACACACACACACACACACACACACACACACACACACACTCAGACCTTCCTCTGCCCCCTTCTGTAATCCACCTGATGAGTCTGAGGGCAGCTGACGTCGCATGCTGACATCCCTCGTGCCGGACACTCCTCTCTGCCCGTGGCATTTATTTTGCACGCGGAGGTCGAGGAGCCCCGTCCAGCTGGTCATTTCCTCTCGCCGTGGTTAACCAGCGTCGTCGCTCCCCCCGCCTGCGGAGCATGTTTGGAAGTGCGGGCGCTCTGACCTAATAATTCACCCCGTTAAGGCGGGAAAGAAAAGTGGCCTTCGGCGTGTCACCTCTGATCGTCCTCCTTAATTACTCCTTGTCACATAGCACCCCCCGCCACACACACTCCACACACACACACACACACACACACACACACACACACACACACACACACACACACACACTCTCCAGCCCTGCAGCATCACCACCCTTGCGCTGGCATTTATGCCGAATTTGAATATTTCTCCTGGCAGATGGTAGGAATGTCACGTTCTGACGATGATTTATTAATCTTTAGCCTCCTCGCTCTGGGCTGGGAAGTCTGGGCCTGTCACCAGCTTATTGTTTTAATAATGCTCCGTCAGTGGTACTCTCTCCCCAGGAGGCGGCGCACACACACACACACACACACACACACATACACACACACACACACATTCACACACACACACACACACACACACACACACACACACACACACACACAGACACAGTTATCTCCCTGTCACTGAAGGATGTCAAAGTCTCTGCGACCCTCGTCAGGGTGCCTTTTACCGCAGTGTGTCTGTGTGTGTGTGTGTGTTTGCGTGTGAGAAAGGGTGTGTGTGTGTGTTTGCGTGTGAGAAAGGGTGTGTGTGTGTGTTTGCGTGTGAGAAAGGGTGTGTGTGTGTGTTTGTGTGTGAGAAAGGGTGTGTGTTGGTGTGTTTGCGTGTGAGAAAGGGTGTGTGTGTGTGTTTGCGTGTGAGAAAGGGTGTGTGTGTGTGTGTTTGCGTGTGAGACAGGGTGTGTGTGTGTGTTTGCGTGTGAGAAAGGGTGTGTGTTGGTGTGTTTGCGTGTGAGAAAGGGTGTGTGTGTGTGTGTTTGCGTGTGAGACAGGGTGTGTGTGTGTGTGTTTGCGTGTGAGAAAGGGTGTGTGTGTGTGTTTGCGTGTGAGAAAGGGTGTGTGTGTGTGTTTGCGTGTGAGAAAGGGTGTGTTCGCGTGTGTTTGCGTGTGAGAAAGGGTGTGTTTGCGTGTGTTTCCGTGTGAGAAAGGGTGTGTGTTGGTGTGTTTGCGTGTGAGAAAGGGTGTGTGCGTGTGTTTGCGTGTGAGAAAGGTTGTGTGTTGGTGTGTTTGCGTGTGAGACAGGGTGTGTGTTGGTGTGTTTGCATGTGAGACAGGGTGTGTGTTGGTGTGTTTGCGTGTGAGAAAGGGTGTATGCATGTGTTTGCGTGTGAGAAAGGGTGTGTGTTGGTGTGTTTGCGTGTGAGACAGGGTGTGTGTTGGTGTGTTTGCGTGTAAGACAGGGTGTGTGTTGGTGTGTTTGCTGTTTGCGTGTGAGAAAGGGAGGGTGTTGGCGTGTTTGCGTGTGAGAGAGGGTGTGTGTTGGTGTGTGAGGTGAGGAGGAGTTACGAGTCTTTTGTCTCGCCTGCTGTTTTTAAAAACCCTATGGTGCCTTTTGGGGTGTGTTAGGGTGTCTTGGACTGCAGGGCTGAAAGTGGCGAGTGTGTGCGGGGGTGTGTGTGTGTGTGTGTGTGTGTGTGTGTGTGTGGTCTCTGTGCTGACGCACACCATATGTTAACACCTGGAGATGGGCTTTGCAGGTGAGAACCTTGAGCTGTTGTGCGAAAGAAAGAAAGAAGTTCACAGAGTCAAAGTTTGTTTTTGTTTGTCTTTTTTTTTAAGTGTGTTGCTAGGCTACACGGTCATGACACTGTCTAGACCCCCGTCGCCACTGGCCCAGTTTGTAAATAGAAAGAATCGCACGACTGGTGCAACCAAAACCGTGAAAACTCGGGAAGATGCCATTGAATGAAAAATGTGTTGAATTTCCAGCTTAGCAGAAGAGCCCATGGAATGAAAATAATGATGTGAAGCTAACAAGCCAAAAAGTCCAGACCATGAATAGGAACGCACGCAGGCCACAACTTAAATGAATGCAATGTGTCCCCATCTGCTTTGTGGCAGTACACATTTGCATAGAGAAATGGAATAGCTCAATATCTCACAATTTGGAGGTGAGGCCCAGAACACATAATGGCTTGCTAAAAAGGCACCAAGCATTACGTGAGTGGCCAAACCTATAATGGTCGGCCCGTGGGGAGAATGACAACCACACAGGATCCTTGAGCACTCCCTATGCCAGTAGCCAATGCACTTCCTTACATACTGTACTGTATAGTCAGCTTCTATCTTCCAACATTATGTTGGGCGCACATGAATGCTTGCTTTAGCCACCTACTTCTCCTGGCCTCTTTCTCTTTTCTCT
>NW_027468657.1:12487475-12489975 GCF_046254945.1 Alosa pseudoharengus
CGGGATATTGACTGTTGCGCCCGACGCAAATCTAAAATGGGGTGGTCTGAAGTAGCTACATTAATCATGGGTGTGGTTTGGGCGTAACGTGCAATAAACCAATCAGAGCGTCATCTCACATTCCCTTTAACAACAGGCACGCTTGTTCCATAGCTGATTGCTATTATGGTGGCGTATTTGCCAGGCGCAGCCAGGAGCGTTCACAGCGCTATAATCACTGTTCAGTTGGGAACAGTTAGCTATTGATTTTTCCTCTTGACAAAATGTAATACAGAATTGTCACAAAGACATACTTTCCGATGTTTTGGGATCATTCTCACTGAATCACGAGGTTATGAATGCATGGTGATATATTTGCAATGTACAATGTAATCTAACATTACCTCTCTATAGACAATGCATATCTTCTGTCAGTTAATCGCTTCTCTCCCGTGCTGCCGCTGGGGCATTTGGGTTAAATGGCATCGGCATGCAGTTCAACATCACGTCTCCTTAAAGGAACACGCCACCCAATGTCAGTAGTAATATATGTTCTTACCTTAACTTTCACGAGTTGAGTCATACCTCTCCCGTGTCCGTACGTGCACTCAAACGCTCTGGTGCGCGGCTGGACTGTGTTAGCATGTTGCTATGCTAGCGGGCTTTGACGGCAACTAAGCGTAGAAGTAATCAAAAACATCCACGTTTTACCGACTTAAATACAGTTGCACGAGTAGTTGATAGAAATGCTACGGCCACGCAACGTGAAACGTGGTGATTTTCCAAGCGAATAAACCGGAGAACTACAATGTGTGGCGCAATAGCACTTGGGAGTACTTCGACCTAGCGTAGTAGTATTGTTAACACCTAATTGTAGATCCTATCCACCACAGAGTTTAGAATCCATGCTGGATCGACCCTCAGCCTCTCCCTCCCCTCTGAGCGAGAGAGAGGCACACACACTAGAGATGCGCTGATGGGCTATTATTTCAACCATAACTGCATAGCAAAACTTATCATCCATCAGCCATCCATCAACACCAAAGTTTTTTGACCAATTTTCGAAACGGCACCCGCCGACCATCCGCTGGTTGTTTTAATGTAGGCTATATGGGTGATACAGCGCTGCTGACGTGAGGCTAGAAAGCCCTTGCCTGTTCTAGGAAGACTGATCCAATGCAGCAAATATATTAAAAGGCTAAAGTCGTACATTGGCTATGTTGTAGCCTATCCCCAGAATATCAGCAGCAAACTCAGTCAACAAAAATGCTGATGTGGTACATGAAAATGTAGCTAAAAATGTGGAGAATGCAATGCAATCAAGCATTTTGGACGATATATTGTCACAAGCTGGCAGTATAGGCAACAGGCCGATGTGCGTTTTATTTGGAGACTGTTTTGCGAGACAGAGACTGAGTTTGCTGCTGATATTCTGGGGATAGGCTACAACATAGCCAATGTACGACTTTAGCCTTTTAATATATTTGCTGCATTGGATCAGTCTTCCTAGAACAGGCAAGGGCTTTCTAGCCTCACGTCAGCAGCGCTGTATCACCCATATAGCCTACATTAAAACAACCAGCGGATGGTCGGCGGGTGCCGTTTCGAAAATTGGTCAAAAAACTTTGGTGTTGATGGATGGCTGATGGATGATAAGTTTTGCTATGCAGTTATGGTTGAAATAATAGCCCATCAGCGCATCTCTAGTGTGTGTGCCTCTCTCTCGCTCAGAGGGGAGGGAGAGGCTGAGGGTCGATCCAGCATGGATTCTAAACTCTGTGGTGGATAGGATCTACAATTAGGTGTTAACAATACTACTACGCTAGGTCGAAGTACTCCCAAGTGCTATTGCGCCACACATTGTAGTTCTCCGGTTTATTCGCTTGGAAAATCGCCACGTTTCACGTTGCGTGGCCGTAGCATTTCTATCAACTACTCGTGCAACTGTATTTAAGTCGGTAAAACGTGGATGTTTTTGATTACTTCTACGCTTAGTTGCCGTCAAAGCCCGCTAGCATAGCAACATGCTAACACAGTCCAGCCGCGCACCAGAGCGTTTGAGTGCACGTACGGACACGGGAGAGGTATGACTCAACTCGTGAAAGTTAAGGTAAGAACATATATTACTACTGACATTGGGTGGCGTGTTCCTTTAAGTCCTCTAACATTTCCTAATTTATGTCATCAACACATCAGTGATTCGTGAAAATGTGTACGCTAGATTTATGCCTATTTTTTCACATGGACACCACACTGATTTCCCTCGAGTGGTAATATTTTTCTTTGAAATTATGTATGGTTTACAGAAATGGGAACTACATTGTATAGATGAGAGGAGCTAAGTGTGCGTTGAGCACAGGCGGCCAAGCAAGGGCTTCGTTTAAGTTGACCTAACTTTCAACTCTTCACAGTATCCCATTAACTGCGTGACAGTAGACTATTTACAATATTTTCTGTAAAGCAGAGTTTGTAAACACGTTATCATCAACTTAATTCACGCACAACATTTATTTGAGCAGGA
>NW_027468657.1:12497475-12544975 GCF_046254945.1 Alosa pseudoharengus
ATAACCCAATAATTTTGTCCTTAGCCTCCCACACTGTAGTAAGCTCCAGGTAAACCTAAGATGGCTCTTGTGAAATCAGCTGTTGCAGAGTAGCACAGTTATCATGTAGTTGGCCACACAATGCATTTTATTCATTTCTATCATACTGAATGTCTGTTTTCTTTCATCTTAGGTTTGGTGTAGGACTGTTTAGAATATTTTTGTATAATTGTTTGTAATTTTACACAGACCAGACCTCCTCTGACTGCAATTCTGTTAAGTGCACTGCAGTTGGTGACTGCTTAATGTTGTGTGTTTAGTGTAGTGTGTCATGGGACAAAAAGATTGTTGTGTTTACAGGCTATGGTTAATGGTGGTGTACGGTGCTTGCTGTACTGTGTGTTTGTGAGATGGAGTTTGGTTTAGTGTAGGGCAGTGTGGTGAGTGGTGTGGAGCGGACTAAAGTGTGTGTTTTAGTGCGGTCTTGTTCTCATTTAATGTGTGTGTGTGTGTGTGTGTGTGTGTGTGTGTTTGTGTGTGTGTGTGGAGTGGCCGTGAACGGTCCCTGGGGCAGATCTACTCTGCTACAGTCAGGCTAATTCAGGAGGACCGGGTATGCCATGTTCAGGCACACACACACTCACATGCACTTACAAACACACTCTCTCACACACACACATACACACACACACACACACACACACACGCACACGCACCCACGCACACACACACACACAAACACACACACACACACACACACACACACACACACAGACACACACACACACACACACACACACACTGAACACGCACATGCTGTGCACACATACAAATCCACAGACACACACACACTGCTTCGAGGCAGGCAGTGCAGACAGGCTGGAGTGCATCTGACCGGGACAGACCTGCTGAAGTCCCTCACATAGCCCTGAGCTAGAGGCTACTGAGCACGCTCGGATGGTAGCTCCTGCAGCCAATCAGGACACAGGGGACTCAGCAGATGCATTACTTATTTATATATTTATTTATTATTTCCACCTCTTTTAGTGTGTATCTTTTTGGATCATTATTTTGGTTTTATCGTTTGTAATGGGGTTCTGTAAGCCCAGTTGCCAGAGCGTGGTATGAACAGAGTTACGTTCAAGAGGGCGCTCACTCCAGGGGCCTCCATGTTGAAATATGTACTATGCTCCTCTTAGCCTCAGAGTCTGCCTCCATTACAAGGACCAAAGAAGAAGGAATATGTGGGGACGCAACGCTCTTTGCTGTGTGTGTTTGCTCCTTCATCCCTGATGTCTTCCGTAGACTTTTGGATTGAGTATAAATTAGTTTTAGGGCGGCAGATATATCAGACCAGAGGCTATTAATGGTTACAACAATGGTATAATCAGATAGTAAATTGTTTTTTTTTTTTTCATCTCAAATCTACATATCTAAGTAAAATAATGTCACACAAAGTACATTTCAACAGATTCAGCAGCCATTACCGTTATCCTCCATCTTTGTTTACTTTTCACAGCTGTTTCAGACATTGGCGCAAAGGATTATGGGTAGGACGGAGCATGAAGGGTACATTGATGCTGCCTCCTAAAATTACCGTTATTCAGGAAATCTAAGATATCTTAGAAGGCAGCATTTTTTTTTTCGGTTTCGAACTGCACTTGCTGCCTTGCTCCCCAGTTAGATATAGCTATATAGCTAGATAGATAGATAGATAGATAGATAGATAGATAGATAGATAGATAGATACTTTATTGATTCCCAGGGGAAATTCAAAATATCGAACCTTCGAACAGACCCTATGTGTGCTTACTTATTTGTGTGGAGCGCTATATCTGACTTTACTAGACTATGAATGCATTTATTTATGTTGTAAGACATGTGAAAGAAAGGAATGGCACTGGCACAATGCACAAATTAATTTCACCTTAACCCGCACTTCCCTAATAACTTCTGACTAGTTCTCTCATGTCAGTCACTGTTGTTGTCTGGCTTTAAATGCATAACAGTTAGAAATATTGACAATATATTATTATTTCGCTTACACCCTCCATATCTCTCTCTCATCTCTCTCTCTCCCGCTCTATCTCTCTCTCTCTCTCTCTCCCTCTCTCTCTTTCTCTCTCTTTCTCTCTCCCTCTCTCTTTCTCTCTCTTTCTCTTTCTTTCTCTCTCTCAGCAGTAAGTAATTAGTTAGTCAGGTGGCAGATAATAACCCAATCATTTTGTCCTTAGCCTCCCACACTGTAGTAAGCTCCAGGTAAACCGAAGATGGCTCTTGTGAAATCAGCCGTTGCAGAGTAGCACAGGTATCATATAGTTGGCCACTTCAACAGCACAGTTCAATAATTTAATGTAGTGTAGCACTTAATGCGCCAAGACATTAGCTAGAATGCATCGAGAAAACACATAAGAAAAAAACTGTTCACGAAGTTATGATAAGCTATTGGCACTGTGCAGCGCCCATTTGTGATGTTTACTGAGTGTAATCGTAGATGATGTTGTGTATGAAAACTAATGCGTGTCAAGTCGAGTTGGCAGCTGGGTTAAGTGTCAGAGGTTAGGGGGGTGCCTGTGTTATCACTAAAACTCCGTTTGTGCTTGGCCACACGGCACGAGGAAAACAGGGTTTTCAAAAGTTCCCACCTTGGAACCAGTTTTAGAAAGTTATCGTTTTGGGTCACCTAAAATGGCGTGTTTGTGTGGAAGCAAGGCCGAAAACGATAACAAACTTTACAGTTTTCACGAAAGCCGTCGTCGTGTGGACATGGCCTTAGTATTTATCACAAAGTGGAGCTACTGTGTTTTGGATAGTGACCGGGTGTGATTGGTACGGTGGTGGTGGGAGACAACTCCTTTAGGCAGTGTGTGTGTGTGTGGGGGTATGTATGTGTGTGTGTGTGTGTGTGTGTGTGTGTGTGTGTGTGTGTGTGTGTGTGTGTGTGTGTGTGTGTGTGTGTGTGTGTGTGTACATGCATGCCCATACGTGGGTCTGTGTGATTATCCCACACTGCCTCTGTGGGAAGGTGATTCATTCTGACTGTGATAATGAGGGAGAGACCAGGAATGCCCTCAAGTCATTTCTCTCCTCTCTCCTCTCCTCTCTCCTCTCCTCTCTCCTCTCTTCTCCTGTCCTCTCCTCAGCTCAGCTGACAGGCTCGCGAGTATCATGCTGTCGTGTCATCTTTCTCTCCTTTCAATCTCTCTGTCTTTACCTCTCTCTCTCCTTTCAATCTCTCTCTATCTATATCTCTGTATCTTTACCTCTCTCTCTTCATCTCTTCCCTTTGTCTCTCTACCTCTGTTTTACGCTCTCTCTCTCACTCTATCTTTCCCCAGCCTGTCTCTCCCTCTCTCCCTCTTTCTCCCCAGCCCATCTCTCTCTCTCTCCCTCTCCCTCTCTCTCTCTCTCTTTCTCTTTCCCCAGCCTGTCTCTCTCTCTCTCCCTCTCTCTCCCTCTCTCTCCCTCCCTCTCTCCCTCTCCTTCTCTCTATTCAGTTTGGCGTGTGTGTGTGGAGACGATGAGGATGAGCCCGACAGCTTTATACACTGCCAGCAATTTGGTTATTCCTCCCTATTTCATTTTCTTTTATACCCAAGACAGTCGGCTCATGATCCTGCTGAAAGGATCGTGTCCATTATTCAAGGGGAATGTTAATCTTACATGCCGGCGCCAACAATGTGAGGGAGATAAGGAGGGGTGGGGAGGAGGGGTGGGCTGGGTAGGATTTTGTATAGTTGCATTTCAAAGTCACTCTGTGCAAACTCCTGCTGCTGCTGCCACTGCTGCTCAGCGTTGAGGAAATATTAATCTCCACTTCCTCTTATGGAAATTGACCTTTGACCTTTTTGTGTCTCTCTCTTCTCCCCCCACCCCTCCCCCACTCTCCTGCAGGTGAAGGACTAGGCTGACATCGCGACCTGTGCAACCTGCCCCCTGCCCCCCCCCCCCCCCCCTGCCTCAGCGGAGCAGTCGGGGGCATCTGACCGCCTCTCCTCCTCCTCCCCTTCCTCCTCCTTCCTCTTCTTCCTCCCCTCCTCCGTCTCTCTCTCTCATCTCCTCCGTGTGTCCACGCTCCTCTCCACTCCTGCGTCCTGCTGCCGCTGGGCTCCGCCATGGACCTGAAGGACCGCCGGCACCGCTCGCTCACCAGGGGCCGCTGTGCGGGCAAGGATCTGCAGTACACCTCGTCCTCCCTGGACAACGAGGAGTGCCGCGTGCCCACGCAGAAGTCCTACAGCTCCAGCGAGACCCTGAAGGCCTATGACCACGACTCCCACCTGCACTACGGAGGATGCGTGTCTGACCTGGTGCACCACGAGGCGGACGAGTACTCCAGACAAGGTGAGTCAGGGCGCCAACGACACAGGCTGACCGAGAGTCAGTTGTTCAGCACAGTGACTAATCATATGTCTCCAAACTCTCCCGATTAGAGAAAAGTGTGTGTTTATTTTGATTGGCCAGATAGGGTTTCTCTAATGGGACGAGTACTGCAGGCAGCATGAGGCAGAGAGGGAGGAACAGACGCCGATCCAGAATCAGTTGTTCAACACAGTAACTAATCACAGCATAGTGTATGAGTCCAGACAATGGGAGAGAAGTTTAAGTTTGTTTCATTGGGCAGATTTCTTTAAATCTTTAAGTCATACATAAATTGGTGTAGCTAATAAAATAATAACAGGAATTGGACTATGGCTATATAGTTTCCTCCACATTCATATTCTGTCTGTGAGCAGATAGCACAGAATCAAAATGTAATCTAAAAGACCCAAGGAAAAGATTAGTGGGTATATCAGTTCCTAACGACCTAAAAAAGGAAGCCGATTATATTTTCTTAGATTACATTATATTTGTAACATCTTATAACTTAGCATAGTTTAGATAAGGTGTAGGATGCTCACTAGAGATGCTGGATGACATACAGTGTGTATCCAAAGCCATGGACCTCAACCTTATTTTACTCCTTTCTGTGTGTACAGTTTATGTGTGACCTGACCATCCCCACAGCGTCTTGTACTGATTCTCATCAGAAATGCTTGCTTGAGTTTACCCTTACAGTTAAATACAACTGCGCAGAAGAACAGTTAAACAGTTTACAGAAAGGCCAAAGCCATATATGATACGATACAAAAACTGTATTGTCCACAGATGTGAAAATTTTTCTTCGGTTTCACCAAGAATACAAGAATACAACAAGAGAGACAGGACATTACTAACAGCACATAACCAAGACTGACATTACTAATAGTACATAACCAAGATTACAAACAGCACATACTGTATCCAAGACAGACATTACTAACAGCACATAACCAAGATGGACATTACAAACAGCACATCGCTAAGATGGACATGGCTAACAGCACATAACCAAGATGGACATTACAAACAGCACATAGCTAAGATGGACATGACTAACAGCACATAGCCAAGACGGCAAGACGGACAATACAGACAATACATTTCATGAAAAGTGACATTTATAAAATACTTTACAACAGTAAATAAATAAATCAATAAATCAATACAGAATACTACAGTAAATATGCTTGCTGTGCATAAAACCTGCAACCAGAAAGTATGCCTCGCCCTACATTCCATTATTAAGTGTGTTATTTAGCACCTTAACAGCATTGGGGATGAAGGATTTCGTAAAGATGTCTCTATTTGCTGGTGGTACTCTAAAATGCCTCCCTGAGGGCCGGAGTTCAAATTCACTGTGTAATGGATGGGGGGGTCACTAATCACTTTCTCAGCTTTACTTTGTTTGTAATGTGTTTCTCATACATACTCCTTAAGTGCCTTTGTGGCTTCCCTATACTGTTTGAGACCATGCTCACTATTCTCTGCAGTTTGTTCCTCCATTGGATGTTTAGATTACATACCACATGATCATGTTAAAAGATAGGACTCTTTCCACTAAGCAATTTCCAGGATGTTTTGGTTCATTCCGAAGTATGTGTCCTTTCAATGGTTTTCTATATGTTTGGCAGTTCCAATTATCCTACAAGGGGTTTGATGGCTTTCGTTCAGTAAGCTCTTCTTAGACATCTGCTCTCTTTCCTTCGTACTTGTATGTTTACACACAACCACATAAACACTCTTTGTTTACACACAACCACATACACACTCTTTGTTTAACCTGTGAAATAAGCTGTCGGTTCCTGTGATCTGTGTGTTATGCAGAGATAGCACCTCCTAACTCCAGTACAGAGCTACCATCTGATTAAAGAGTCTCTGATTCTGAGGTTCTGATATAGGTTCTGATATGAGGTTCTGATATACAGCAGATTCTGATATAAATTCTGATATTGGTTCTAATATGTTCTGATATAAGTTCTAATGTAGGTTCTGATATAGGTTCTAATATAAGTTCTGATATAAGTTCTAATATAGGTTCTGATATACAACCTATATCAGATCACATTAACACTGCGACACACTCACACCCAGAATATCCACCCACACACACACACACACACACACACACACACACTCACACACACACACACACACACACATGCTTGTCATTTACATGCTTATGCTTCCATACATAAAGTAATATAGAGGTGTGAATGGAGAGCCCTGCTCATGGCCAGCCTCTCTGAGGTTCCTGAGCTATTGCCCCCATGCTCATAATCCCTCACACACACACACACACACACACACACACACCGTGCTCATAATCCCTCACCCGTCTTCTGCTAATCCACACATCCGTAGGTGTCCCCGCTCACCTCGCCTCTCGTCGTGAAACCCTCAGCGCCGTCCCGTGTGCTTCAGTTCATCTCCTGCCCTGCGCCGCCAATCACGTGACCATCCACACCACGCGGGGTCCCTGAGCATCTGCTAGTGTGAGTGTGTGTGTGCGTGTGCGTGTGCGTGTGCGTGTGCGTGTGCGTGTGCGTGTGCGTGTGTGTGTGTGTGTGTGTGTGTGTGTGTGTATGCATCTGTGTGTGTTTGTATGCGTGCGTGCGTGTGCGTGTGTGTGTGTGTGTGTGTGTGGGGGGGGGGGCGTTGCATACATACGCACACACTCACACACACACACACACACACACACACACCCTGTCCCTGCGAAAAAACAGCAGAGCCAGACAGCATCTCATTGTGGTGCAAACTGAGCGTGATGGTGACCTGTTTCCCGCAGATCCACCTCAATACTGAGGCTGCCCAGACGCAAGGGGAAGAAAATCGTATTCGTTTGGCCTGAAGAAGTGCGCTAAGCCTGGAAGCCTAATAAATCAATGCTGAGTGAGTGTGTGTGGAGGACACAAAGAAGCGCTCTGTAAGAGTGGCAGCCAGAGCTCCATTGATCTCCCATTGGTCAGCTTGGAGCTGTCCTCCTCCTTTCCTGTCTCCTCCACAAATGAACTGGAATCAGGAGATAATTAGCAAGGAAACGCTGCCAGCGATAACGGGCTCTGCTCATCTGATCTGCTTATTGTTTCTCTACTCTGGTTATTCTAATCTCACAACATACCGGAGATGCTGTCCTTACATATGGGGATGACCCTAACAGAGATAGACATACCGTACCGGAGCTGCTGTCCTTATATGTGGGGATGACCCAACAGAGATGGACATGACGCTTGTGAGTTATTCTGGAAAGCTGGAGGTTTAAAGGAGGAATGCGAAGGAGAACGTCTCAGCACAGCTGCTTGGGTAATGTCCGGTCAGCGCTGCAGAGAGCGACCTGGCGAAGCGCTGGCCTTGGCGGCCCCGGAGCAGGCGTGGCGCGTGCCGCTGAGGAGGAGGAGGAGGAGGAGGGCGAGCGAGCGAGCGACAGATTGTTGCATCTCTCGCAGCCCAGCCACTTACGTCGGCCACGGCTCAGCGGCTACAGATGTATCCGTGGGAAGTGTTGCCAGGGGGAGAGTGGCGCTGGTGCCCGCGCCATATGTGGCAGCTCTCGGAGGGTGCGGAGGAACCCAAACACGTCTGTCTGCCTCTGAAACCACCTCGGGCCCAGCCTGGCGAAGAGACATGTCGGAACTTTTACAAGGTTAAAGTACGCCCCGCAGTTGAGACTTTTTGTTTTGTTTTTTACTTTATTTTATTTTTCAACCTTAGTTCTTATGGCTCTACACGACTGTATAAACTAGTCAGGCTTTTTCGAACAAGAAAGTATATTTTCATCAAAGATTCATCAGTTATCATCGCACGTCTCGTATCCTAAGCTAGAAGCCAAGACAAATTTCATTATTTCCCTCTTGAAATGAAGATAGATCACCCAACTTTTTGTTCAACAGACCCTGAGATGAAATCCGCCGTGACATTCACCCAGGTGAAAATGAATTCTTAACTCAGCATCGGCAGCCTGTGAGTGGCATCAGAATGTGGAAGGTGACACCGGCGCCCAGTCATGTTCTGGAGGCTGCAAAAGAAAAGAAAAAAAAAGCCTTATTCACACCATGTGGTGTAAAAGAAAGAGATCCATACAGGGCGGCGGCCATATTGAATTCTTTATTGAGTCGTTCGTCTGTTCTGTCTCTGCTTTTACTGCTGCTGTTCGGGTTCTGTGGCCTGTCTGACCAATGGGTGTCCACGGTGACGGTCGACGGAGTGGCTATCAAGGTTGCTTCATTGTGCTGCAGCTGCATCGATATTCTGGAGCTGCGGCTGTTGCTCCTGCAGCGATAGTGACACCTAACCTGGGCTGTAGGCCTGATTGACAGCTGGTTAGGGTGGGGGGATAGACTGGGACAGCACAACATCTCTGCTAGCTGATTTTTCCTCCTTGGAATGTCCGCCATAAAAATACCATATCATATCAGAATCATGCAATCACTTGTTTGTATTTCTCTGCTGTGATACATGTTCTTTGGCAGTCGACATGTTGATGGACAGGTGAAAAGAAGACTGTCCATGCATACCGTCTTACTTGCGTGTGTATTTTGCACACCCTTTGCCCATCTCAGTAACACCACATGTATTTGGATGGCTGAGGGCTGGCTTGTGCAGATTAACCACTAAAACACATCTAGAGCTCTTCTTCTTCCTGGTCAGGGCTCCACCAGCATCAGAACCATGCAGTGGACCCCAGGTCCATACCCAGGACATGTTTAATCTGTCTCTCCACACTCGTTCACCTCACTCTGTTCAGGCTGCAGATTAATTTGTTAGTGTCTGCCGTTCGTTCTGGAATGAGTTAAGTAGAGGCTTAGCACTCATCTTCAGTTCAATGTCCTTAGGGTCCTGTGTCAGGACATATTTCTCTCTCCCTATGCCCTGCTTTATCTCTCTCTCTCTCACACACACACACACACACACACACTCTCTCTCTCTCTCTCTGTCTCTCTTTGTCTCTTCCTCTGTTACATACATGCTATGGAGGAGCTTCCTGTTTTGATGTGGATTTGGCTGTCAGGTCACACATTTTATTTATTGTTTAATCCTGTTGATTCAGTGTGCTATTGTGGTATCACTTTAAATCTGGGCCTCTGAACATCAAAGGCAGGAGCACAGCAGCTGGAGGGTGTTAAAACTAAATGACGGATATTAAATGTGCTCCCTCCCAATCATACACTCCCATGCTCTCTCAACCCTCGCTCGCATCTTTCACTCACTCTATCTGTCTCTACACACACACACACACACACACACACACACACACACACTTACATTCATAGACACACACACACACACATGCACACATACACACGCAACAATAAATACACACAGCTTTTTACATTGTACTTTTTTCTTTCTTTCTGTATAAACCACCCATGACCTTGCCATGGCATACATGAGCATACAGTACATAGGTCTATGTCTACTTATTTTTCTTTTCGTTGTGCATGAGATCCAAGCACATCCTTTTTTTCTCCCCTGGATACAAAAAAACAGGAACATTCATCTTCTCTATAGAGAGAAAATAAATAAATCCTCTCCTATCTAAAAAAAAAACATTCTATCATATTTACAGTATAACAGAAAATGATGCGCTCGGCATAACACAGCTGGGTTATAGACGCGCTGGGCTTTACATCGCTGGGTTATAGAAGCGCTGGGCTTTACATCGCTGGGTTATAGAGGCGCTGGGCTTTACATCGCTGGGTTATAGATGCGCTGGGCGTAACATCGCTGGGTTATAGACTTGCTGGGCGTAACATCGCTGGGTTATAGACTTGCTGGGCGTAACATCGCTGGGTTATAGATGCGCTGGGCGTAACATCGCTGGGTTATAGATGCGCTGGGCGTAACATCGCTGGGTTATAGAGGCGCTGGGCTTTACATCGCTGGGTTATAGACTTGCTGGGCGTAACATCGCTGGGTTATAGATGCGCTGGGCGTAACATCGCTGGGTTATAGACTTGCTGGGCGTAACATCGCTGGGTTATAGATGCGCTGGGCGTAACATCACTGGGTTATAGACGCGCTGGGCGTAACATCACTGGGTTATAGAAGCGCTGGGTGTAACATCGCTGGGTTATAGATGCGCTGGGCTTTACATCGCTGGGTTATAGATGCGCTGGGCGTAACATCGCTGGGTTATAGATGCGCTGGGCGTAACATCGCTGGGTTATAGACTTGCTGGGCATAACATCGCTGGGTTATAGGCGCTCCGGGAGAGAGCGTGGCCAGCCCTGTGTGAGCAGCGTGGCAGGCCCCTGGAGGTGGAGGAGAGCATGTGTAGCCAGCGCTTGGCCAGTCTGATATCACAGTAATGGTCCTGATTAAAGGGCTATTATCCGCACCTCTCGCCCAGCTGCTTCTGTGCGATCTGGACAATTGTCTCATCAAACTACCTGTGTGTCCCCCCCGGGCTAAATTGCAATGGTAGAGTTTTTTCCTCTTCCCCCTCTCTCTATCCCTCTCTCTCTCCCTCTCTCTCTCCCTCTCTCTCTCCCTCTCTCTCTCCCTATCTATATGTCCACTTGTTTCTCTTTTCTCTTGCTCTCTTTTGCTCTACTTGTTTCTCCCTTTTTCTTTCTCTCCCTCTGTTTCTGTCTCACTTCCTCTGCTCTTACTCACCCCCTCCCTCCTCTCCCTACCTCTCCCTCTCTCTCTCCCCCTCTCTCCCTCCTCCTCTCCCACTCTCTCTCTCCCTCTCTCTCCCCCTCTCTCTCCCTCTCTCTCTCCCTCTCTCTCTCTCTCTCTCCCCCTCTCTCTCCCCCTCTCTCTCTCCCTCTCTCTCTCTCTCTCTCTCTCTCCCCCTCTCTCCTCGCCTGCCTCTTGCACTCTGCTCAGCAGAAAGCAGTCCCGCTGTCACCTGCTCATTGGTGGGTAAAGAGTGTGGCCCCCTGGACCTTGGGCTGCCTTTGTGTTTTGGCAGTTGGCATGAGGTGGCTTGTGTTTGTCACGCTTCAGAGGCCTGGTGGACCCCTCCGCACGTATGTGTGTGTGTGTGTTTGTGTCTGTGTGTGTGTGTGTGTGGTTGTGTAAGTGCAATTGTACTGTATGTGCAGTTGTGTGCATGTGTGTATCCATGTGTGTGCGTGTGTGTGTGTGTGTGTGTGTGTGTGTGTGTGTGTGTGTGTGTGTGTGTGTGTGTGTGTGTGTGTGTGTGTGTGTGTGCGCGCGCGCTTGTGTCCGTGTGCACGTGTGTGTGTGTGTGTGTGTGTGTGAGTGTGTGTGTGTGTGTGTGTGTGTGTGTGTGTGTGTGTGTGTGTGTGTGTAGATTGAAAGGCTGGGGGCACACTCCACTTTGCACCGGTTAAAGGGGCGGCCAGCAGAGTGCCATGAATGCCGAGCAGGCATTTTCTTTTCTCCTTTTTTCCTCTTTCCATTTCACTTCCTCCTCCTCTTCCATTTTCTCCTCTGTTCTTCCACACCCTCTCCATCCATCCCCCTCTCTTTCCAACCACTTGTTTTCTGTCACCTCATTTTCAAGTCTTCCTCTCCTCTCCTCCTCTCCTCCTCTCCTCCTCCTCATGTCACTTCCACCAGAGAAGCAGACCGCGGCGGTCATGACCCTGTCCACCATCAAAGACCAGGCGGCCATTTTCTTCTTCCCGAGAAATGAAATGAAAAGTGAGAGTTTAACCTCCTCTTGTCTGTTCTAGAGGAGGATTGTTTGTGCTGAGAGATGATGAGGCTGACCTCACCCAGAGACCCCACTGAGTGGTCAGATGAGAAGGAAAGTGGAAAGAGACCCTGGGCTCTCTGACTAGTCCAGCCAGCGAGGAGTTGAGGTGTCACCTCTCCCGCCTCATCAGCTCTGGACACTCTCATCTGAAGTCATTTTGGGAGTGGAGAGTATTTTTCTTTTTAATATCATTTGGTGTCTTTGGTGCCTTTAATCTGATAGGACAGTGACAGGAAGCAAGTCAGAGTGAGAGACGGAGTGGGGACAGGAAGTGACACGTGTTGGACTCAGACCCTGGTCCCTGTGGGCATATGGTATGGTGCAGTAACCAGTTGCGTCACAAGGCCCCTCTCCACGCAAAGACTATTTAACACTTCTCAGGCGTTGGAATTAGAGAACAATAACAACAACCATACCCATCAATTCTCTCCACACACGCACGCACACACACACACACACACACACAGATGAACAATAACAACAACCATACCATAAATCCTCTCATTACTGCTTGTGCGGCACAAGGTTAATTTGTGCCTGAAACAGTACTGTTTAATATATTTAGTGTTGTGTTTAGTGTGGTGTTATCGTCTTGTTTTTCTCGTTTACTTTATTATATTGACTTAAATGCTTTCAGCAAATACAAGCCCATGACAAAATGAGTGTACATTTGTCAGTGTTATTCTCTGCCGTGCTAAGATCAGAGCCCAGAGACTTGGCTGCTATCACACACTCAAGCATCCAGACTACAAAGGAACCCAGGACGTTGGGCCCATCAAATGACTAATTGGTTTTTGGTGAACTCCTTGTTTGAAAGTATCAGAAGCCTCTAGAAGCCTTAGGGAATGTTGGCGACTACAAAGCAAAACGTCAGCCATCTCCATGTGATTGACAATGACTCCGGTCTGTGTCACGGACCGTTGAAAGGAAATGAATAAATAACTCAGGCCTTTGATCCGTGATTGTGTTCCAGCAAAGAGACCATTCCAGTGCTTCCTGGGGAACTGGAGGCTGTGCCCCCAGAAATACCCAGGAATATAAAGCAGGGACCTGTTTGGCGAGGTGTTTGAGAACCCCCCCCCCCCCCCCCCGCCCCCGTGCCCCCCCTAAACACACACTCACACACACTCACTCCCCATGGTTTTCCTGGTTATTTCTGGCTTTGCAATTAAAAAGGTGTGGGTTGACCCTGATGAGCTGAAAGGGCTCTTCAGAGACGGTCCCGGTTTGACGGTGAGGACCCTGTTATGAGTCCCCATAATGCACTGTGCTCCCGTGCTAATGCAGCCCTAATGAGGAGCTGGGCGCTAGCAGGGGAGGGACATCAGTGCGAGGCGTGTGAAGGCGTACTGGGCTCCACTGCGGCCGCTGTGTCAACCCTTTGCAATTTACACGCTAGCCCCGTAAGAATGCACATGTAGAGACACACACATGCACACACAAATAGCAACACTTACACAGATATGTACACACACACGCACGCACGCACGCACACACACACACACACACACTCCACATAATCATGCACACTCTCACTCCTGCACGTACACACAGAGTGAATTCACACCCTCTGCCATCCTCACACATCTATGGGAGGTGCTGTTGCCGTGGAGTAGGACGATGCGGAGAGGGGAGGGGGGAGGGGGGTGTGTGGGAAATGACTGTCCTGGCCGTGAATCGCATGCTAATGGCACAGATTATCACATATTTGTCTGATTTAGCCAAGCACTTAATGGCTGTAGCATGTTTTGGACCATGCTATAATTAAAATGACCGCAGTTCATCTGTGACGTTTTTTTGTCACTAATGAGGTTTAGATAACACTTCATTTGAACTTTCTGTCAAAACCACTAACATAATCATGTTGCAAATATGTCATGACAGATGTCATACAGTGTTATGCAAAATGGTTTGGTAATAGTAAATCAGTTGTAGTTGTTGTTTTGACACCTTATTCCTGTTTGGTATCATTGCTCATTAAGGTAACATAGATGCCACATCACTGTGCAGTAACTCATAGTCTTTATGACTAATCTGATCTAACCATATGCTGCTTCTGACCTCATATATTTATGATAGGGTTATGTCAGTCCGAAGGAGAATTTAAGTAAGCCATTATGAGCAGGGGGCCCAAGGAGCATTACACAATGCAAGATAAAGTCCTGAGACATAAAGAAGGCCTAAGGAGCGTTACACATGCGAGTTAAAGTCCTGAGACATAAAGGAGGCCTAAGGAGCGTTACACATGCGAGTTAAAGTCCTGAGACATAAAGGAGGCCTAAGGAGCGTTACACATGCGAGTTAAAGTCCTGAGACATAAAGGAGGCCTAAGGAGCGTTGCACATGCGAGTTAAAGTCCTGAGACATAAAGGAGGCCTATATGGAGCATTACACCATGCGGGATGAAGTCCTGAGACATAAATGGCTGTGTGAGGAGACGTACTCTGGAGACCTTCAGTGGGTTTCATCGAGAGCAGAGACTGAGGGGGGGCGGCGTGAGACCTTCCCCAGCATCCGCCATGAGTCTCGTCTCGTCTTGTCATAGTCTCAATTCGTGAGAAACACGGAGAACATAACGCCGACAGTATTCATGCCATGCCACGCTCACAGTCGCGCACAGTATGTTCTGTCTCCTGATTGGTTGATGGCATCTCAGCTCGGCCAATGGCACGATGTGTGTTCTCGCTAAAGCTGCCTGTGCCCTTACGATGGCAGGGGATGGCGTTCTGGTGGTGTGTGTGTGTGTGTCGGGAGGTATCAGAGCTCGGTGGTGATCCGGGGGGAAACAGAGCCAGCTGCGTAATTTCATTAATGGCTTCACAATCCCACAATCCCTTTCACAGCCTTGTGCCATGGAGGGATACTCAGCATGGTGACCTTCAGATCTGTCCTCTCAGCTGTTTCCCAATCACTCTTCTTCTGCCCCTATACCATCACCTGTCCCTGAGCTCCGTTGGCCTCCCCATACAAACACATAGGTGTGTACACTGACACACACACACACACACACAAAGACACGCACGCACATATTTTGAAATCTGGCCATTGCAATCTCTAGAAATATTAACATGACACTGTGAAATCACTGGGCACATGCATGCTGTCACAACAGCAGGGTAGTGAATGCTGTGTATGCCATAACATGTAGTGATTCTTTTATATGTCAGGTTCAAGTCAAGTGTCAGGAATTCACCCCCACCACACACACACACACACACATACACACACACACACAGACACACACACACACTAGTGTCACCTACTGTCACTTGCCTCTTATTCCTGATGTTGAATGTCCATCCCGAGCTGGAACAAAGCAATGGCTATTTCACAGCGAGCCCTGGCTGTCTCCCTCTGGCCTTTTTTTCATTTCCTACTTATGAGGCTATTGCTTTGAAGTGTTTATCTGGCAGTGTGCAGGAACACAAGAGGACTCAGCCCCAAATGCATGTCCAAGGGCTTAATCTGCTCTCCACAACCACAGAAACACAAACACGCACACACACACACACATACACACACACACACACACACACACACACACACACAGTGCCACCACTGCAGAGAGAACACAGGCTAGAGATATGTCTCCCTCTTGTCTCTCCTTTATCTCTCCCTCTCACTTTCTCTCTTCCTCTCTCTCTCCCTCTATCTCCCTCTCTCTCCCTCTCTCATTCTCTCTCCCTCCCTCTCTCTCTCTCTCTCTCTTCTCCTCTGTCCCATACATCTTCTCCTTGCTCTCATTCCTCAGCACCTGCATCTTGTGCTCTATTGTATCTTCACTTTACTCCTCACTTCCTCCTCTGTCTCTGTCTCTGTCTCCGCTGCATATTTATCTTCTCCCCCTAATGCTCTCGTACCTTAGCCTCCTTCCCATTTATTTTACCCATCATGCATCTCTCTCTCTCTCTCAAATTCAAATTCAAAAAAAGCTTTATTGACATGACAAGAGCATTTGTGTTGTCTAAGCATACAAATAGTTAGGTAAGTGAGGAAACAAAGAGCATGAAAATAAGTAAAAATAAGTAAATAAATATAAATAAAATAAATTGATTCAATAAATTATAAGAAAAAAATAAATAATAATAATAATAATAATAATAATAATAAAATATTAGAAATGATAACTCTAGATGAGATGGGATTGAATAGGATTTAAGGTGGTGGAGAGGTGAGAGAATCTGTTCTTGCGTATCTGCTTTCTAACCTTAATTTGTGGCACATATACACAAACTGAGCTGCTAGCTCAATTGTCTGTATGTCCTCTCCTAAGAGGACTTTCATTTTGGAACTAGCATATCTCTCTCTCTCTGTCTCTCGCTCTCTCAGCTCTCAGGCCCATTTTTGTCACCCACTTCTTCAGATACACGCTGACCCTGTGTGCGTGTGTGTGTGTGTGTGTTTGTTTGTGTGATGCTGTTGTCCTCTCCCTCGCAAGGTGCATCAGATCCATTCGTCTCATTCTGTCCCATGAAGACATCCCAGACCACCTGTCCGATTGAGAAGGGCAGACAGGGTGGAGGAGTAACTGTGCCTAGTAACTCTGCACACACATGGGCACGCATTCTATAGAGATGACAAAAACAACTTCATAAAATGCACTTGAAGAACGATAAAGGACACCATGAGCGATAACCTGCATGACAGAGAATACGTTGATTTAAACAGTTGATTTACGTAACAGTGATTTACTGTTTTGCGCCAGTCCACCTCCTCATCAAGCCACTGCTGTACATATGTACAGCACATATATGTACATATATGAACAGAATCACTGAACAAGTTCCAAGGATCCCTTTGACTTGCACTTTGTTTGAATCATACTTTTCTCATTTCTCATTCTAACCTTAACACAGATTATTTTTAGTGGTCAGCCTTTGCTGCCTAGAGACCAGCAAGCATCGTCCGCTCATTTGCGACACCCCAGGGGGTGTTTTACCGTCCTGTGCCTATTCATCCACCACTAAGGGGAAACTGCAACTGTAATGAATGGAGAATGGGCAGAATGGCGTTTTTTCCCCCTCCGTCACACAATTACAGTTTTGTATTTGTGCTCTCCAGGCTCTGGCAATTGTCCACTATTCACTGGAAACTTCACAAAAAGCACACCTCAATGAAGGTGGCATTCGGAGCTTTGCAGTCTTTGATGTCAGAAAAGCAAGCTACCATTGGTGGGTTTCAGTATGGGGCTTCAGAGCAGGACATGGCATGCAGAGCTCATTCGGCATCTTTCTTTAGCCACTGTGGTTTTAAAAGAGGAAGCACTTAAGGGCCAAATGCCGTTCAGCCACTTTGCACTTATAGGAGTGGAGTTCAATAAGCTGTTGTTCTTCAGAAACTTTCCTTAACTTTTCTTCTTTCTAACTTTACTTCTGCTTTATTTTATGAAGGCCTCATAGTTTTACTGCAAGGACCGTGTAGTGCACCAGTTAACAGTGTGAGATTTTTAAAAACATTTTTGAAAAGAACACAATTTACTGTCAGGGTTGCCTGGCCTTTATTGATGGGACAGTTAAAGGTTGTATCAGCGATAGCAGAGGAACGTCACTTCTGTTGATGTTCAAACAAAACAGAGAGCCAGCTCGCTACTCCCTCCTCCTCCCTCCTGTGCAATTGAAACTCTCCTAAACGCGCATCACGCGGGTTATTGGTTGAAACTCTTTATTTTGCCTTTGAGTGGGTTGCCAACCCCTTTTGGTAGCAATTTTTTTTGTGTAGAGATCTCAGAGCCTAGGCTGCCTTTTTTTGATGGCCTGCTTATGCACAGGCAGCTAGTGGATCGTTAGGAAAGATTAGATGAATGTGATTTTTTTGGACCTGAAATCGCTGATACAACCTTTAAGAGCACACTGGAGTCAAGTGGGAGAAAGAGATGCGGAGTGACATCAGGAAATGACCTCTGGCCGGATTTGAACTTGTGACCTATACTATATGTTGTGGACAGCTGTGCTATGGCTTCACGAGTGTGACAACATATTTAATGCTGTTCACTTTCATGTGCCAGAACTTTAACCCAAATACTAACTTTAACTCACCCCCTCAAGGATATGGACAGTTTAAAGCCTGAATGCACTGTTACCATGTTATTACTCGGCATATGAAGTTGTTATAAACTATTTGTAATCGTATAGTTACAATATCATTAAGGCACTTATGACACTTTTTTCAGTCGTTATGCCACTTATCTTTTTTTTAGGAGTGGAGTGTGTGCTGTGTCTGTGATGGTCAGGTGTGTGTCCTGGCAGAGATGTGTGTGTGTGTGTGTGTGTGTGTGTGTGTGTGTGTGTGTGTGTGTGTGTACTCCTAATGAAGCAGTCATTGTTAATCAGAGACTAGTGGTGGAGACAAATCTAGCTCACACCTGCTGTTGCGGGACACTGGAAAGTAGAGCACATTTGCTGGCAGGATGGTCTTTGTGAATATGGACACGTGCGTGCACACACACACACACACACACACACACACACACACAAATACACACACACATACACACACACACACACACACACACACACACATACAGTACATGCACGCATGCACTTCTGCACACACACACACAGGCTCAGTCTCTCTGAATTCATTCCCTCATCACTGCCATCATTTTCAATTATCTCTCTTCATATGTTGTATCAGGCTTTTATCGGATGACTTCATAAGAGTGAGAGAGAGAGAGGGAGAGGGATGGAGTGGTGGTTGAATAGAGGGCTCTCCAGAGTCCTGTTATGTCCCCCCCCCCCCCACACACACACATAGAGATCTTTCCCCTTCTTTCTGTTCATGAAAAGATGTATGGGCGTCAGGTTGTGGAGTCCATCTGGTCTTCCTGTGAAAGAGCAAAGGCTTGTGGGACTTGTAGTACAATAGAAATACAATGTTTCCCAGAAGTGTGTGTGTGTGTGTGTGTGTGTGTGTGTGTGTGTGTGTGTGTGTGTGTGTGTGTGTGTGTCCATGTGTGTGCTTGCGTGTTAGTGTGTGTGTGTGTGTGTGTGTGTTTGTGTGTGTGTGTGTTCGTGTGTGTGTTTGTGTGTGTCTGTGCCCATGTGTGTGCTTGCGTGTGTGTGCATGTGTTAGATATGGCTCGGCATGCTTCTGGGAACCTGTCCGAGTGTGAGAGAGGGACTCTCCGTCTTGCCCGTCTTGTCCTCGGCCTGCTTCCATCTGGCCACAGTGTGCATTGAGAAACACGAGAGGGGAAAACGAGACTGAAGACGTCTCCACATCTCTAACTTCCACGCTCCGTCCTGCTGCTCTCCTCCAGTGAGCGTGCTGCCGCTGCCTGGAAGCCAGCAGAAAAGAGCAGAGTCATTTAGACGCCGCTACAAGTCTTATTCGCTACAAGTCTTATTCGCTACAAGTCTTATTCGCTACAAGTCTTACTCGCTCCGCTAAATGTCTTATTCGCTACATGTCTTATTCGCTCCGCTACATGTCTTATCCGCTACAAGTCTTATTCGCTACAAGTCTTATTCGCTACAAGTCTTATTCCCTACAAGTCTTATTCGCTACAAGTCTTATTCCCTACAAGTCTTATTCGCTACATGTCTTATTCGCTACATGTCTTATTCGCTACATGTCTTATTCGCTCCGCTACAAGTCTTATTCGCTACATGTCTTATTCGCTACATGTCTTATTCGCTCCGCTACATGTCTTATTCGCTACATGTCTTATTCGCTCCGCTACATTTATTATTCGCTACATGTCTTATTCGCTACATGTCTTATTCGCTCCGCTACATGTCTTATTCGCTCCGCTACATGTCTTATTCGCTACATGTCTTATTCGCTCCGCTACATGTCTTATTCGCTACATGTCTTATTCGCTACATGTCTTATTCGCTCCGCTACATGTCTTATTCGCTATAAGTCTTACTCGCTCCGCTACATGTCTTATTCGCTACATGTCTTATTCGCTACATGTCTTATTCGCTCCGCTACATGTCTTATTCGCTACATGTCTTATTTGCTCCGCTACATGTCTTATTCGCTACATGTCTTATTCGCTACATGTCTTATTCGCTCCACTATATGTCTTATTCGCTACATGTCTTATTCGCTACATGTCTTTTTCGCTCCGCTACATGTCTTATTCGCTACATGTCTTATTCGCTACATGTCTTATTCGCTACATGTCTTATTCGCTCCACTATATGTCTTATTCGCTACATGTCTTATTCGCTACATGTCTTTTTCGCTCCGCTACATGTCTTATTCGCTACATGTCTTATTCGCTACATGTCTTATTCGCTCCACTATATGTCTTATTCGCTACATGTCTTATTCGCTCCGCTACATGTCTTATTCGTTACATGTCTTATTCGCTACATGTCTTATTCGCTACATGTCTTATTCGCTACAAGTCTTACTCGCTCCGCTACATGTCTTATTCGCTACATGTCTTATTTGCTACATGTCTTATTCGCTACATGTCTTATTCGCTCCGCTACATGTCTTATTCGCTACATGTCTTATTTCGCTACATGTCTTATTCTCTACATGTCTTATTCGCTACATGTCTTATTCACTACATGTCTTATTCGCTCCGCTACAAGTCTTATCCGCTACATGTCTTATTCGCTACAAGTCTTATTCGCTCCGCTACATGTCTTATTCGCTACAAGTCTTATTCGCTCCGCTACATGTCTTATTCGCTACATGTCTTATTCGCTACATGTCTTATCCGCTACATGTCTTATTCGCTCCGCTACATGTCTTATTCACTACATGTCTTATCCGCTACATGTCTTATTCGCTACATGTCTTATTCGCTACATGTCTTATTCGCTACATGTCTTATTTGCTAAATGTCTTATTCGCTCCGCTACATGTCTTATTCGCTACATGTCTTATTCGCTACATGTCTTATTCGCTCCGCTACATGTCTTATTCGCTACATGTCTTATCCGCTACATGTCTTATTCGCTACATGTCTTATTCGCTAAATGTCTTATTCGCTCCGCTACATACTAAGATGCTTTAGTTCCGTTATGCCCCTTACGGGGGAAGGGTCAGGGGTCGACCTCTGCATGGAACAAGAAAAGCAAAGCAAACCAAAATAAATGTATTTCCAGTGATTAGGCTGCTCTATCTAAAGTAAATCCTTCTGTCTGAGATGGACATAGAAGCCAAGGACTCCGGAGAGAGAGAGAGAGAGAGAGAGAGAGAGAGAGAGAGAGAGAGAGAGAGAGAGAGAGAGAGAGAGAGAGAGAGAGAGAGAGAGAGAGAGAGAGAGAGAGAGAGAGAGAGAGTTAAATATATATATAGAGAGAGACAGAGAAACAAGCATTTTAGAGAAGATCCTCTTCGCTACTCTCCAAATTGACCTTAACAAGCCAGTGGGCCACTCTGAGGTAAACTCATGCCAGCACAGAGGTTATGATCCCTTTCAGGGAAATAATCCACATCATTTTCCGCCACATTCGGGGTGTTAGAAGTGGGAGAGCTGGACAGGGGGAGAAAGATCAGGGTGGGGGTGTTGGGGGGGGGTAGATGTAGTTTTGGATATAAGTCAGCCGTGCCACTCTCTCTTGCTATATATCAGTTAAAATACGGCATCAAACTTTAATTTCCAGTTTTGATGAAACCATCTCTTCACATGTAGCCCTAGGAGTTTGATGTCGCTTTTCTTTGTCCAAAATAAGTTATTTTTTTATGATGGGGATTTCAGGCTTTACCATAATATCATGTGGATTTCAGGCTTTACCATATTATTGTAGCTATGCAAAGTGTAATGGTGCAGAGAGCACAAGCATGGCACTCTCATGGTCTGAGGACTTCATTCCATCTTTCACATACGCCCAGCGCCTCTCCTATGTGTGTGTGTGTGTGTGTGTGTGTGTGTGTGTGTGTGTGTGTGTGTTTATGTGTGAAAACAGGATTGGCAAAGCACATTCTCTTTTGAACACCACTCCTCTGCTATTGACAGTTGACAGTGCTAACAGATTGTTTCCTGTTTTGCCAAAAAACAACCATTGATTTATCCAGGGCTTTTAATACTGACACAGAAAGTTGAACACGCACGGACACACACACACACACACACAAACACGCACACACAAACCCGCACAGACACACACAGCCCTCCTCAAATTGTTGAGCACACCTTCAACGGTTTCATTGTATGCAATGTCTTATAACATTCCATTCACTTTCCTCTCTTTGTGTATGTCAATTTTTGTTTATTTTCCGGTATTTATTTATACTGTTTATGTATTTATTTACTTTTGTCAATATAATTACTATGCTTCTATGAGTCTTTGAGCCCAACACTATTCAGTACTAAAGAAGCCATGTTATTTTTTTCTTTCCTGCCCCAGTCTACGTGGATGTCTCACCAATAATCCTGCATTATTTTCTCTCAGGTATGGTACGGTTACACCTGTAGAGTAGACCTGTGCCTGTGCTAGCCCAGAGTTATGCCTTTATAGACCTATGTAGACCTGTGCCTCTGCTAGCCCAGAGTTATGCCTTTATAGACCTATGTAGACCTGTGCCTCTGCTAGCCCAGAGTTATGCCTTTATAGACCTATGTAGACCTGTGCCTCTGCTAGTCCAGAGTTAGCTCACTGCTAGCATTCATCTGGTAGGCATGACAATAAGCTCAGTGAAAACAAACAGTTTTAGAGCTGCTTAACCAATCATGAAGATATGCCAGATGCTTACAACCACTGACTTTCAATTAGGGCTGGGCGATATATCGATATAAAAGATATATCGATATATTTTAAAATGTGATATGGAATTAGACCATATCGCATATATCGATATAGTTCAAATTTGCGCTGTGATCCTTGCTCCACGCAAGCCGCTGACCGGAGCTCTCTGCGCCGCTCCCCGCCCCTCCTCTTTCATGCACAGAAGGGGCAGGAAGAGACACTCTGGCACTCTTCAACAAACATGGAGAAAGCAACAATGTCTGAGCGTGCAGAGGGGAGTCTCTTGGTTAGTAAAAGAAAAAGTAGTAGCTCAATAATTTGGAGATGGTTTGGAGCAACAAAACCACGCTATATGTAGGGAGTGCCATAAGCACGTTGCAGCCATTGTAAAGCAATTTACAAAAGATTCACTGAACAAAAATGTTGATGTGGTACATGAAAAATTAGCTAAAAACGTGGAGAATGCAATGCAATCAAGCATTTTGGGCGATGTGGAGTGACAAGCTGGCAGCAGATTAAATGCCCACGAGAGAGAAAAAGATGCGTTTTAAAAAAGACGTGTACAGACCGGTTTTAATAGGATGTGCAGACCAAAGCTGCAGCAAGCAGGTGATATTTAGACATTTATTTCACAAAATCCAAGACCAAGAACAGACAGATGTAACTGGACACATAGAGGCCAAACATATTGAGAATTCTACAGGGAATGTTAATGAAGATGAAGGAGTTGAATAGTGGCAAGAGGCAAGCCGAAGGCTGCTCACGAGTGCCCGCGCTAATTGTGAAGCAATTTACAAAAGATTCACTGAACAAAAATGCTGATGTGGTACATGAAAATCTAGCTAAAAATGTGGACAATGCAATCAAGCATTTTGGACGATATATTGGCACAAGCTAGCAGCAGAATAATTGCTCGGCTGGCCACCAGTGATGCCAGTAACGCGTTACTTAGTAACGCGTTAGTCTATTTTGACCACTTTTTTCGGTAACGAGTAATCTAACGCGCTACTATTTACAAACCAGTAATCAGATTAAAGTTACTTATCTAATTTACTGTGCATTACTATTTTTGTAATTTTCCTTAGTAAAAAGATATATTCTTTGCTTTCTTCTTGTCTTGGGGATTAATGTCATGTAGGCTATGCTCACATTTTCAGCATGAGCACAATTCACGTGTAAAGCCACGCAGCGACACAAACGTAAACAACAATGGAGGGAGAGAGAGGGATGCACATTTTATCGGTCATTACTTTGAGCAGACCTCTCAAGTCTCACGCATTGAGCGTGAGACACACGCATTTCAATGACTTCACACGCTCACACGCCACACATGGCATTTCTCACTCTGAGAAATTGTTAACTTGCCCGCTCAGAAATTTCTAAGGGCTATATTTTACAAACGTGTCACACAACGTTGCTGTCTGTGCGCTCATTCAGCTCAGAGAGCTGCTGTTCAGTTACTAACCTATCGGCCAATCAGAAAATAGGATTTCTCAACCAATCAGGAATTAGTTTTGTTTTGATGTGGGTCCGCAATGTGAAGACTGCTGGTCTTCGGAGTCGTGGAGTGAAATTAGGCCCGGTGCTTCGTCTGATAATTTGCTGCGCAGTTGATCAAGATACCGCGGACCGACAAAAAAAGAAAACAAACGTTTCTGCTATCGATGTCATTAAACATGGAGCCATAGCTACAATAAAGTGGTGGTATGAGCGTTCATTCAATGCAGGCGTCTGCGCGAGAGAAACTGAAACTAATCGATAACGTTGGTACCAAAGCTCCGCTTCAACCTGTTGAATGCTATTTAATTGTTTAACGACACTTAATAGAACAACGTTGATTTTTGGAACTCATAGAAACAGAGCAGAGACTGTATAATACATAGCACTGAGTATTGTATAGTCAAATTTGAATATAACGTGGCCAAAAGCTATTGCAGCCTTCTTTCTATCTGTTAAAGATCAACAGATCAGTGATTTTGCTTGCCAAAAAAGCTGGTATTGTGTTTTCTGAATCATTACATTCATTCATTCATTCATTCAAATTAAACTTCATTAAAAAACATGTATTTTTTTCCTCCATTTCCTACCAATGTACTGTATGATGCTTGCATGAGGGAAACATCCCAAAACAATAACACCCATATAATTGTTGCTGTTTTGAGAAGTATTTCTTTTCTTATGCAAGCATCCTGCAACCATGCAAAAGCAATGAAACTAATTATATCTTACATTAGTAAAGCAGTCCTCTGATGTGCATGTCACAAAACATTTAAGTGAAAGTGCATGTATAACAATATAGGCATAATAATGATTCTGATAATGATAATGACAATTTGATTTGGAGGGAGTGGGGTTGGGTACATGTAGATGAGCCCTATGACCCAAAGTCTGCCATGACTGGGCCTCAGGTCAAAGAAGTTTAAGAAAGGCTGGTCTACATAACAGACAGATTGAGGTTTGCAGTGATGCGCCTGAAGGCACGGGTTGAGGACCCAGTCAGTTACGTCATAATGAACCACAGTGCTTTAAATGGGAGCCCCCAGTATCAGTCATCAAAGGCATCAAAATCTGCCACAAACACTTACAACACACATCACTCATACTGTAAACACACACACACACACACACACACACGGACAGAACCACCACTGTTCAAGAGACCATTTTGGGGCTAAATGTGCTTTTTTTTTTGTTTGTTTAGAGCAGAATGAGCCACGGCTGTTGAAAGGGCCCATTTGGGTGAAATTATTATTATAATTTATGTTATTATTATTTATTTTTATTTTATAATACATTTATTTAGAATAAATAAAACTGTGTTTGAAATAATGGAATTTGTGCTCTCTCATGAAGCTGGGTCGATGGGACATGGGGAGGGTGGGTCTGTTGATCGGGGGGGAGGGGGCGTGGTGCCACGAGTAGTTCAAGCAGATGTAGGACTTTCATGTACTTCGATCGTGACATTAGGCTTGTTCGTCTTGCCTGAGTCTGACTTTCGTCTGGCTTTCTACGTAAACGTGATCTTCAGAGGCTAGCCGGGAGGAGCTACAACAGAGGGCAGCTCATCCCGGACAGAAAGGCTACAGTCTGCCTGACGTGACTCGCGGGAAATATCGCGGAATGTTGTTTGCAATAAACACAGCAGAACTTTCATTCTTACTCATTAAAATGAGCATGATGATTGACGAAATAAATTCTTATGATGTAGTTTAAATAAACCACTGTTGTCATACAGTTAACAGGCCTGCATTGTAGCACATACATTCAATATGAAGTGTTTCCCTTATATGTGTGTCTATCTATTTAGCCAACAGCAGAAAATAACAGAATATCCAAACGTTTTCAGTAGGCTAGCCTACCGTTGTTGCAGAAATCACGTATAAGAAGGTATCCCTTCGATTTCTGTTTATTTTCGCATATTCCAACATAAGGAAGCAGCATGAGCCTCCAGTCATAATTGTCATGAGGACATTCCTCCCAAATGGCCCTATCACGTCTTTGAACTGACGTCATGAGGGCGTGTTTCAGCTCGTGCAGCTCGTGGAAGGCAACTGCAAGATCTGTCTGCAGGCTAAGACTCCCGCGATATTTTAAGGCCATGTGACATGGTGTCACGGTGGTAAGTCCCTCCCCGGCTGACAGAAGTCGGACAGAATTTCTAACCAGCAAGCATTGCGTCCATCCCAGTATGCATTGTGTTCAACCCAGCATGCATCACATCAAGTCAGATCTGCACAGATCTGCCGCAAGCGGAGCAAGATACTTCATCAGGAGCCACTTCCGGGAACCTGGATCGCACGAGGGGGGGTCAAAATCCCCCTTTATGCAGAGCAGAGGCAGCGACTGCTCCATTGAAGTCTATGGGCATAGCTCAGAATTTTACCACATATGCTAAGGTCTTAGTTCTATAGAGTTAGGGATGTGCATTTCGGGCACATTTTCATGATCCTCAAACCCTTGTGAACATTTCAGGTACATTTTTAGCATTTTTGAGCATTCCAGTCTGGAGAAAATCGACTTTATATCAGGTGTGCGCCGGCTATTTATGCCGCTGCTGTTGGCGGGTTGCAATGTACGCTCATCAATACGTCATCGACACGCCTCTTTATGCAGACAGGATTCGATCCCCATTTCGCGCCCATAGACATGAACTACGACGAAGTATCTTGCTCCGCCTTAACAATCTTTGACGAACTCGCCTAGTGGCACTGTGCCAATGTCATGCCCCCTCCCCCCTGAGAAACAAAGTCTCACTCCTAGCAAACTTCAAAACTTGAGAGCCCTGCTTCGAGTTTGTGTCAGCTAAACATGACAACATTAAGGTACATTGTACATTCTGTGCTGGCGACAAAGTGCTGTCTAGCTAGACATCCCAAGTCTCCCGAAGTTTTGGGAGTCTCCCACATATTGATAGCGGCTTCCTGACGCCTAGCCTCGTGAGACCATCCTGATCTCGCGAGCTTCAGGGTTTCACTCGCAGATCAGTCTGGATACTTTCCGTTAAAGAAAATTTGGAGCAGTTCACCAAACGAACGTCCAATCAGCGTTGGCTTTGAGGCGGGTTGAGGTGTGACGCAAGGAACAACATGACTGCATCCACAGAGATGAGCATTTTTTAAGGCGGTGGGGGTGTTGTCGGCAGCTGCTGAAAGTAACTAATAAAGTAACTTGTAATCTAACTTAGTTACTTTTAAAATCAAGTAATCAGTAAAGTAACTAAGTTACTTTTTAAAGGAGTAATCAGTAATCAGATTACTTTTTCAAGGTAACTGTGGCAACACTGCTGGCCACCTCCGAGAGGGCGAGAGAAAAAAATATGTGCATAGCCTAAATTTCAGCACGGGGTTGCGGGTATTGCGCATAAGTTATTAAGTATTGAGCATAACAATAAAAGTCCCACAACTCCATCATAATGAGAGAAATTCCCACACATGTTACAGCGCTGTCTGATAACGTTAATCTAATAATGGAGCGGCCTGAATGCGGGACTATTGACTGGACGGACCAACTCTGATTTCAATTGAACCCCATGCAGAGACACACACACGCGCGCATGGACCACTTTGCCTCTCTCTCTCCCTCTCTCATCGCTGAAGTCAAATTATAGCCTGGGAGGTGCTTCTACATCAACCACGATCGACAGGAAAGGAAAACAAACGTTTAGTGATCAGGAACCGTCAGGAATTTTGTAAACACAGAAGCATGACAGCCTATAACGCGAGATAACATGGATGTGTTTTCCAGTTGAGGAACGTTATAATCGATTGCGGACGTAAACAGACAGATACAGACACAGAGTGCATAGTAGGCCTACTTTCACTTTCTACTGTGCGTATTCAGTACGTGAAAGATAATTAGTCGCAAAACAGCAATCAAATATTAGCCTACATGGCAGTGAGTTTTGTTTTCAAATGTTTTCATGCATGTCTAGATAACGGATGAGGAATGTTTAGGAGACAGACTATCGTAAATCTTCAAATTATGACTGGGGTCTTTTTATTTAGGCTGCGCAAAGCACAGCACCTTTATTTGGGGCATGGCTTACTGTTTGATTATATTGCTAAATATCGGGACTGATGACCACTGAAATCTGTGGGGTATTTGATGGTTCACTATTAAGTTTCATGTATGAAAGGGTGTTGGGATTTCCTTCCGCTTATTGCGAGATAAGGCACCCGCTTTCATTTATTCATTGAACGTGATTTGTGCTGAAATGGAAACCTTATTCAGCATAAATTTAGTTATTTTTTTAATTAAGCATGATTTACTTTTTTATAAAATTCGTAGGCTGATGCCTGGCAGCAACAATTGTGTTGAAATGTAGGTTACTGCTTCAGCCTCTGGCAAGCAGGGCGGCATGCAACTGGTAGCTTGAGAGCAACATGTCAGAGACTCATGGTGTAAGACAATGACTTTTCATTGGCAACAATATTAAACCAACCAACAAAATAAAATATTAAGAAGAGCTCTTTTATGAGTTAAATTTTAAAAAAAACTATTACTGGCCTTTACTTGTCCGAATCTGAGGCCCAAACAGAATCCTGGCCATACTGGTAATTCGAGGATTTAGGTATGCACATGTGTTTCAGGTATAGGGCAACCACTAATCTCTGACTGAAAGTGCACAGAACTTGTGCATTTGAGAGCGCTCTCTTGCAGCTAGACAGTAATGTTTCATGTAGGGTTCATGTCAGTTAATATGAATTAACATTTAAAAGCATGTTCAATTATATATTTTTTCATATTTAAGTCGCACCTGACTATAAGTCGCAGGGCCAGCCAAACTATGAAAAAAAGTGTGACTTATAGTCCGGAAAATACGGTACTTATATTTGACTGAACATTTCATTTTACAGCTCTAACTTTGCGGAAAAAATATCGGGATATATCGTATATCGATATTCAACCTAAATATATCGGGATATGACTTTTGGTCCATATCGCCCAGCCCTACTTTCAATTATTGATTTAGGTAAATAAATTATTTAGAAAAGTGACAGGGAATTGTCAAACACTGACTTTGACAGCTGTTTTTTTCACTGAGTTGCCACATGTAACACAATTGAGAAATGTTTGTTCCTGGTATTCACAGACCAGACAAATGACTTTGGGGTTGTAACAGAAACATGTAGATTCATTCTCAAAAATTATTAAAAGTTGAATTAAAGTTGCATTAAAGTTGAATGACGAGATTTGTGTAAAAAGTGTGTTAAGCCTAGCCTGATGAGCCAGACCCACATTAAAATGCAGGGTCTGGGCCCTCACAGTTTGCAGTGCTCAGTCAGAGGGGCGGGATAATCGGTTGTCTTTCAAATTCCCTCTGCACGCAATAGGACAGCGCTATTAGTCACATGCGTTTTCCCACCAGCGGAGCTAGTTGGCTAGTTCAAACTTTTGCCAACTTAACTTAAAAACCTTAACTCGTGTCACACTGTTCGCCAACAGCAACATCCATCTTCTTTGTTTTCAAGTAGCAGGGAATTCACGCCAAACCGTTGCAACTCTGCCATCAATCATTATGTTAAGCCCGCCTAACGTCTCTATACACGATTTGATTGGCCTGATAGAAGTTTAATTTTTCCAGCTCACAAGCCAACGGACAGTTGCTAGACTAGCCCTGGCCACAAATGTAATTAGGGTGAGTCTAGATTTCTAGGCTATGTTACGCCATGACTCTGCTCCATACTATGTGATATGTCACTAGTGTAGACTGTGTGTGTATACTGTAGTAAAGCTAAGTACAGAAGCATAGCGGAGAGTTGCTGGTAGTGTATTAGCCTGCTGGATAAGATGAAGGCCAACACCCACTGGCGGCATCTGACGCATGTCAAGTGAAGCCAAAGTTTCAAACTCTTTTACATGTCAAGTGACGCCAAAGTTTCAAACTCATTACTTTCAACGGAGCAAAGCCCAACGCGCTATTGGGGGTAGGCCTTTAGTGTCTGGGTAGAATAGTGTTTTAGCTGGTACTTGTTAATTCTGAATTTCTACTTAATTAAATCATAGAAAAAAAAGAAACAAAAGGGGCATCATGTACAAGTGTTCATATTGCCAGCTATGAATATGAGGAAGAGTCATTTCAATTTCAATGCTAATTCAATTACTCAATATAATCAAACAAGCTTAGGGCTGCAGTGAAATATGAAATATGCAGCTTTCGTGCTCTATAGAGATGATGTAAGAACAGATGCTGTAACATGAATGAAAGTGTCCTCACAGAGCATTGCTTCTCCCATGTGGAGAAATGACAAATTATGTGTGTGTGTCTATATAAGTACTGTATATTTACATACTTATGTGTGTGTTTACATTTGTATTTTTACATGTGTAAATGTGTACTTGATTGATAGTTTATGTGTTTGTATTTAGGTTTAGAGTGTTTATGTGTGTGTGTGTGTGTGTGTGTGTTTGTGTGTGTGTGTGTGTGTGTGTGTGTGTGTGTGTGAGTTTGTACACATGTGTGTGTGTGTGTGTGTGTGTGTGTGTGTGTGTTTCACTCTTTCATGTGAAGAGCCAGCTGCTCCTCCACTTCTCCTGTGTCAGATCTGCTTTGAGTGAGATGCACCAGCCATTTCCCACACAGTCCCGCACGCAGCAAACTTTAGCTCTTGATTGCATTTTTTAGCGCTCATCTGAGAGTTAACCTCAGGGGACTTTTGCTGATTTCTACCTCATGGAAAAAAAATCCAGTCAAAGCATTAAACTTAATCTTTCTCATTTGAGCTGATTTGGAAGAGATTGCAGCCACAATACTGTTTTAATTACCATTTAGGAGAAATTGGTTGTGTATGCTCCTTTTCTGCCTTGATTGCTTTTTTGCCTTGCTGCAGTTTAATTGGGCCTGTATTGTGTTTATTGATTCTGTTTGATGTGCCTTAATTTCGGGATGTTATATAATTATTCAGGGAATTGCGGCGAAGAGGGTTCTGCGCTCCACTGAGTACTAGGCAAACAACTGAGAGCAGTAGAACACAGGCCTGTGTGGACTCATCTGTGTGGTTCCGTCCCAGAGAGGCAGAACCTAGAACAGTAGAACACAGGCCTGTGTGGACTCTTCTGTGTGGTTCCGTCCCAGAGAGGCAGAACCTAGAGCAGTAGAACACAGGCTTGTGTGGACTCTTCTGTGTGGTTCCGTCTGTGTGGATCCATCCCACAGAGGCAGGGATGGCAAAGGCATTGTGGGGGGAAAAGAAGAGCTAGTTAATAGGTCGGAGGGACAGGCCAGTATTCTGCTCTCATGCTGGGCCAGTGGAGTCAGGTGGACAGGTGAGGGGGGCCTGAAGAGTCCCGTACAGACGGCCAGCCTGACATCCGGCTCCTCTGCCTTCCCTTCATGTGTTCTTCCCTGGGGAAGGAGATGAAATAGGCAGCCTGCAATCCACTGAGACCATGGCAGCTTGAGGGCTTTTGGGTGAAGTATATTGCACATATATTATAATATATATTGCACAAATATATTGACTCCTTATGAGTCCAGTCAGAATCTCTGTGCTGTTGCATAGACTCTTTATGAGTCCAGTCAGAATCTCTGTGCTGTTGCCATGTAAAACCAGAAGCCGTGGATACCAGGATATGTTTTGTTCTCTTTGTAGCGTTTGTATCATGTTACATGGGTATGCATTCGCTTAGAAAGTTAGCGGCTACGGTTTTATAGCTACATGGGAAACAAGCAACTGTTGTCAAATGGTCCTGGTGCCAATTCTCCAAGCTGAAGAACACATGTAAGAACTTTTTTTCCGCGGAACCGTCCTTTGCTTCCTGTGAGTTTCGGTCCAGTTCTCCTTCTTCACTGCTGGTTAGATGACCGGTCCTCCCCCTCCGCTCCGCCTCTCTCTCTGCCCGCAGGCAACTTCACCCTGGCCGAGCTGGGCATCTGCGAGTCGACCGCACCCCACCCGAGCGCCTACTGCTCAGACCTGGGCCTGCTGCACCGCGGCTACTCGCTGGGCGGCGCCGGCTCGGACGCCGACTCTGACCCGGAGGGGCCCATCTCGCCGGAGCGCGCCATCCAGCTGTGGAGCGCGGGGGGAGCGGGCGGCGCCAACGGCAACGGCGGCATCAAGTCCCGCCGCAGCTCCGGACTGTCCAGCCGCGAGAACTCGGCGCTCACGCTCACCGACTCCGAAAATGAGAACAAGTCGGACGACGAGTCAGGTAGGGAGAGAAGGACAGCGTGTGTGTGTGTGTGTGTGTGTGTGTGTGTCCAGCTGTGCAGTGAACATAACAAAAACATACTCAGTGATGTCAAAGAGGAAAGAAAATATATATATACTGTACATATACAGCAGATTTATTTTTTCTACACACACACACACACACACACACACACACACACACACACACACACGCACACACACGCACACACACACACATACACACACTCGGCACAATCTCAAGATTTCTTTCCATGTGTGTGGGAGAGACTGTGTGTGTGTGTGTGTGTGAGTGTGTGTGTGTGTGTGTGTGTGTGTGTGTGTGTGTGTGTGTGTGTGTGTGTGTGGTAGACAGGGTTCTAAATTAACACCCGCCAACCCGCCAAATGCGGGTTAAAATAAATTTTGGCAGGTATTAATAAAAACTTACTAGCCAGTTTGGCCGGTGATGCGTGAGGCTCCGTTCTCGGTCATTTATCCCCGTGGCAGTACGTCCTACATTTCCCATGAACACTGTGCCGTAATGCTACGTGATGACTTTTTATACGTCCATTGGCTGCGCGCAGTTTACAGTGAAACCCTTATGTATGGTGAAACCAGTGCTAGAGACCATGGAAACCAGAAAACACAAGGAAGAAGAAGAACGAACAGAGCCAGAGCAGTGAGCATATACTGAAAGAGGAGGGAGTTAGCTAGTAAAGTAAAGTAAAAAGTAGTGCTGTCAAAATTAACGCAATTTTGACAGTGCGATTTTGCACTGTGCATAGAGCACCAAGAGACAGAGGAGGTACCAACATTAAGCTAATAAATAGTAGCTTTATTGCAAACTGTTTTTCACTCTTAGAGAAAGTTTACAATGTCAACATGCACCAACAGCATGTTACATAAAGATGATACTTTTTGGGTTCTCTCCATTAAGATCCAACTTGAACATACTGTACCTCATTTAATTGAGAACCCGTCTGAGCACGCACGAGAGGGAAAATGAGTGGCAGGTTCCAGCTGGCTTGTCATTGTTGATGATAATTGATATCTCCTTTTTAATATAAGAAACTTATAAAACGAAATACTGAAAGCAACAAAGACGAGGTTAGATGAGATTGCCAATTAATCCGGTTCCCATACTGACCATTTAAACGGTCCAGAGCCAGGGCACTTTGACATACTGTAGGCTGTACTCTGTGATTTGGATAATGGACAAGAATATAAAGAGTTGTCTTTGCCTTTCCGTAATGGAACTGGTGAGTCTAGAAGTCTTCTAGGTGGCTGGCTACCAAGCTCATAATTCACTTTTAATTGCAAACAGAACATGTCTAGCTAGCATCATGTCATGCTTCTATTTCCAAAGGAATGAAAGCTGTTGATTTAACATCATGCTTATCATTGTTAATATTGTGCTACATGCTACACAATGTTAGAGTTTGTGGACTAGCCATAGGCTATATTTGCATGGAGCTGGTAAAAAAAACATCATTATGAGAATGTGTGAACACAATGGGTTTAAAGTGACAGTGCACCATTTACAAAAACAGCATCAAATGAGTTAAAGAGCATCAAATGAGTAATATTTCTTAAGAAATTCATACTTTAAAACAAAATGACTGTGTCATTATTGTCATTTAAATAATATAAAAGTGTTTTACTTTTACCTTTGTGGTTACATTTTGTGATTTATGTTGTACGTATTTAATATGCCACTTAAGAAGCTTTAGTCTTTAGGGAGAAAATTGTTCTTTTTAATCAGGATTAATCTAGATTAATTAATTTCAAAATATGAGATTAATAAATTCATCTCAAACAGCCCCATGTAAAAAGTTAAGATTAAACTAAATGCGGCGGTGGTTGGGACAGACTTCTTGGCAAGAAGAGGAATGAAGCAGGGGATCAGGATATAGATAGATAGATAGATAGATAGATAGATAGATAGATAGATAGATAGATAGATAGATCCTCCATAAAATTATCAAATACATTCAGTGGCACTCTTATTTTCACCGGAAAAAAATGGCTAGTAGAAATTCTGATTGGCTAGTAACTTTAGAAAGTTAGCAGCCACATTGGCTGGTGATCAAAAAAGTTAATTTAGAACCCTGGTGGTAGACAGTGTATGTGTCTATGTCTATATGCTACAGTGAAAAGCCTAGAGACATGATCACAGAGCACTCCTGTAAAGACATGTCTCAATGTGTCGTGTGTGTGTGTGTGTGTGTGTGTGTGTGTGTGTGGAGGGCCTTCTCCTATTTCCCATTGCAACTCTTATTCCCTTTTCCAGCATGACAAACAGCTGAAAGGATCAGATCTCACCCGTGAAACGGACTCATTTTGTCCCCTCTATAGACTGCAATAGGTTACACAAAAGGCCTATTTCTCTCGGTGTGTGTGTGTGTGTGTGTGTGTGTGTGTGTGTGGGCTGCTTCCAATTGCCTTTTGTGCTTGTTCTTCTCACACAAAGGCTCTGTGTGGGCCTGAGAACACTTCTGTGCTGAGCCTATATACTTCGAGGACTAGACATGTAAGTATGAGGTCCAGTTGGAAACACCATGGGGCCTCAGGTGACCATAGTGTTCAAGGCAGAGGCACGTTCCTTATTACGGTCGCTCCGGTTCCGTATTCCTCTTCTGCTCTCTCTGCCTTTGCACTCACAAGGATGTGTTCTGCCTGTTTGGGGAGACGGTTTTCACACATCTTTTGTTCAGTCACTGAGAAGTTATAACTTTACATGCTTTTGTAAAAAGGTGTCTGTCGAGGTTAGTGAAACGGAATGAAAAAGCGAGCTCCTAATTAACGGAGTCCTCGCACAACTGTATCTGCGGCGAAACAGCTCCGTCAGCTGTGAACCTCAACATCAGACAATTGCGTCTCGACAATTTATCAAACTACTCGACAGCTATTAAACACATAAAGAAACACCTTGGAAGGAAGTCACTTTCATCTCGGCGACTGATAATTGCTTTTCAGCTAATTGCCATGCTAATCTCAGTCTCAGTTTTTCCTAGCGTCTCTGAGTATTTCCTCAAGGACGGCAACAAGGACATGCGCCTGTGTGTATGTGTGTGAGAGTGTGTGTGTATGTGTGTTTGTGTGTTTGTATGTGTGTTTGTGTGAGGGAGTGAGTATATATGTGTGCGAGACAGTGAGATACAAATAATGGAGAGATATACAGAGATTGAAAAGAGAGAGAGAGATTGAGAGAGAGAGAGAGAGAGACTGGTTAGTTTCCAGTCTATTGCTCTGTAGATTGCCAGTGGCTAAGTGTGCAGTCTTACGGTGAAAGCAGCAGATTACGGAGCACCGCGGCGTGATGTCAAACCCCTCGGTCTGGACGCGGTCTGGACGCAGGAATTAGCTCACCGCTCACCACCTTGGGTAGCACAGATCTCAGCGGAATGAAAAAAACAGGTGTTGACGTTAGAGCCAATTAATTAGTCAATAGAATTTGAGCTGTTTCCCTAATGCCATTGGGGAAAATATATTGATATGTTAGACTTGCAACAAGGAAACATAATGATTTTCTGATGCAGAGGCATCCATCACGCGCTCTGTCTGCAATCATTGTGTAAAAGACTCAGGGTGTCCACGCAGACTGCTGCAGCAATAAGGCTCACAGCTGTGGAAGGCCCGAGAGAGAGAAACAGAAGGAAACAAATGTGAAAATATATGAATAAAAAATATGAGAAATCAAAGCTCAGGGAAGGTATTGCACAATACAAGTAAGGTTGGCATGACGATGGGGAAAGAGGAGAACATTGTGGTGAGGCTGCCGTCTTTCTCTCCGACCCCCTCCCGTTTTGCACTTCGAAATTTTGACACAGCACCTGTAACTGGCTGGACATCTCCCTCGCTCTTTACTGCTATCCTCCCCTCCTCTGCCACTATCTCGCCATGATAAGCATGCATGCCCACCATGTCTGTCAGATTGATTGACAGGTGTCAATCACAGACACTAAAGGATGGCTTGACTGAAGCAGTTCAGTTGGAAATTGTGTTTCATGTGTTATCTTCCTCTCTTTATCCTCAATCCAATGCTGTTTCCACTTCCTGGCTTTGAACATCTGCTTATAAATCATTTATAAGCTAGTTATAAATGCCTAACAAATAGCTGTCAGATGGAGTTGGCTATTTGTCTTTTTATTTTTAAAATTTCTTTTTTTTTCTCTTTTATTTGTCATTTACACATTAACTTGATGCTAAGTTAATAAGGTAACATTAGTCAGTGCTATTGGTATTAACAGTTGTTGACTTAATTTGAAAATATGTAGCAGTCAGTCTTTGATGATTTATCCCTTATTCATGAGTTGGTTGTGTGAGGCTGTGGAAAAAACACATTTGTTGGGGGTGTTTAATTAGATAGATGCATGTGAGACCTCCAACATGCATATTGGCAGCCTGATCTTTACACATTTTATTTTCTCTTTGTTTTGGCTTTTTTTTGTCAATCTTATTCTCTTTTTCTCATCCTTGCTTGCTTCATCCCTCTCTCTCTCCCTCTCTCTCTCTCTCTCTGTCTCTTTCATTATCCATGTTCTGTCTCACTCCCTCTCATCACTTGCCTAAGTTTGTCCTTGATTGTAATCAAACAAAGGCTGTGATATTGACACGTCTTTCAGTACCACAGCTGTCGTGATGTGAATCAATCAGCCCCAACTTTGTGCCGATCGACGGGATTGCGGCTCATAAATATCTCTGTAAAGGTACAAAAAAGGAAAAACAAAAAGCTGTCGAAGGAACGATTTGCCACCACAGACTTTAGGTGGGACCTTGAGCCCCCACTTTAGATCGGATGGGTGAGTCAATATCAAATGAATGAGTGTAATCGCCTGTGTGGATGTAACACACTCCTTCACTTAGGAACCCACACACACACACACACACACACACACACACACACACACACACACACACACACACACACACACACACACACATACACACACGCACCACACACACACACAGAGACACACACCTCCACCCCCGCTACCTAAAACTCCTGTCAATATATTGACACCCCTGCTGTTTGATGGTGTGGTGCTCTCTTTCCTTGTGCTATAGTGGGCCTCATCCACTTCAACTGGCAGGACTGACATTTTAGGCGAAAAAAGCCCAGAGCAAAAGGATGAACATTCATAATGGAGAATGCTGTCCAGTTTATTTGCACATTCATAATGGAGAATGCTGTCCAGTTCATTTGCACTGTAAAACCAGTTAAGCTCAATCAAGTCACTCATTACTTTATTTTTTTATATTTATTTAAAGACCAACTCAGCTGTTTTGAGTGTTAAATGTTCCCATGATCCTTTGCAACAACATTACCATCATCAATGTTTTCAAAAGTTTTATTAGGGTAGCCATTTTGGAGAAGTCCATTGAAAACATTAGAGATCTACCTGAGACCTCTCTCTTTTTTGGACAGTGAACTTTATTGAGTTGATATTATTGGCCTAATTGCCTTAGGTAACCTAAAATATAAATATTTAAGTTATTGGTGAAAAGTCAAATCAAATATTTGTTTTCAGCTTAAATTGACTAAGTAAACAAATTAAACATTTTGAGGTAATTCATTTCCACAAATATGTTTTATTCATTGGCCTTGTACAGGTGTACAGTGTAGGCTATTTAAAGTTTGGCTTGGAGGAGGGCATAGGGTGGAGAGGAGAGGAAGGCAAGATGGCCGCCGCTGAGTGATTGATGAAAGGCACAGAGTCCATATCTCACTGTCTGGTGTGCTAGCTGTGTTACCTGGCAGGGTGGTGCCGTCATCCTCAGTGTGTTTACATCAACTATCATCCTACAAATCATTCATTCTCTCTCTCTCTATCTCATCTCTATCTCTCTCTCTGTATCCATCCTCTCAGATGAGAATCAACCTCTCTCTCTCATCTGTCTCTCTCTCTCATCTCCCTCTCTATCTCTTTCTTTCGCTCTCTCTCAAATTCAAATTCAAAGGAGCATGAATGTTTGGATACAGTGTCACCAAAGCCAGTGTTACAGATAACACAGTAGAATAACAAAAGAAAGGAAATAGACATACAGCAATGTGGGTATAACATGTGAACATAGAATAAACAATAGCATGTGAGTGTGTGAGTGTGTGTGTGTGTGTGTGTGTGTGTGTGTGTGTGTGTGTGTGTGTGTGTGTGTGTGTGTGTGTGTGAGGACACACATCTCTCTCTCTCTCCCTTTCTCTCTGTATTCATCCTCTCAGATGAGAATCAATGAAATATTGTTTGAAGGTGTGAACTTAATATTCAGTTCATTTAAAAGCCCTAATGAGCTTTTTAACACATTATTGGACATGTGTCTGTGTGTGTGTCTGTGTGTCTGTCTGTTCGTGTGTGTGTGTCAGAGTGATGTGTATGTGTCTGTGTGTGAGCTTGTTTGATCCACCCAGGTGGCTTTGTATGCATATGTGTTGGTGTGTTTGTATAGGTGTTTGTGCTGTGGCCAAGGAAGACATTATCCTGTGATGTTGTTGCAGGTCCACGAGGCTGCAGATTGATTATTTTACTGCATTTTGGCAATTGGTGTCGTGCGTCACGTTCGGTAAACAAAGATGCCTTCACACCCCATGCTGGCCTAGTGATCGCCAAGCTTTTGTCTCTGGGATTATTATTTGTATTCTACCATACGGATCTGCGACACAAAGCATTTAAGGAGCTTTGCAGCGGACGTTGGGGAAAATGTGTTTTTTTCTTTTTTTTATTTGTTGTTTTTGTTTGTTTGCTTGCAGTTTCAGTGTTTGTTTTTACGTGAGCAGAAACAGGTAACGTGGTTGTCATGTTAGTATTCAGCACAAGTGCGTACGACAGCTGTGTGTGATTTCTTGCGATTTCTGTGGAGAATGTTAGCCTTTATATGAATGAAGATTTTCGGGGGGTGTGCACATGTGTGTGTGTGTGTGTGTGTGTGTGTGTGTGTGTGACTCTCTCTCTCCCTCTCTCTCTCTCTCTCTCTCTCTCTCTCTCCCTCTCTCTCTCACTATCTGTGTGTGTTTCTGTGTGTGTGTCACTATCTGGGTGTCTTTCTGTGTGTGTGTGTGTGTGTGTGTGTGTGTGTGTGTGTGTGTTTGTGTGTATGTGTGTATGTGTGTTTGTGTTAGGGTCTTCTGTTTCTGTTTTAGCCTAGTTCCTCGCTCATCAAGCAGAGAAACTAAATTATCTCCGCTCTTACCAAGCCTATCAATTATATATCACCACAGCATGTGTCTAATTGCTTAGACAGTGGAATAAACATTGTTTTGATCCCAGCACCTTTCTCAGGTGACAGTTTGTAGGTGACACAGAGCTTTGTTTTCAGCAGAACTCGAGTTGGCTGTTGAGTTATGCACGTCAGGCAATCACAGAAATCTAATTTGGTGTCACACACACACGCACACACACTCTCTCTCTCTCTCTCTCTCTCTCTCTCTCTCTCTCTCTTGCTTCATCAGAGAGGATTCTGGAATGGAGGACCATGCCACTGACTGCTTTTAGTAGCTCCAGTGTTTGCTGTTTCATTGTTCCAGCTCTGTCTATATTTGCCTGATTAATTATTTAAATATTTTTCCTCTTTTTTATCAACTCGTATAAGACCAAATAATAAATCACGGCTCATGTCAGCTTCATTTGCTTGTGAAGACAAGGGCCCTCGGTTCAGTAAATCAACATGATTTAACTGGGACAATAGTGTTTTCAATGCAAATGCCGGCCGTCCTAAAAGATTTGTAGCTCTCGGCTGGTGGGTATAAGTAATAATATTAATAGCCTTAATATGAGAGCTTATGAGAGGAGAATTCAGATGCAGGCGTCAAGATGAAGAACATTTTTCATGTCTGGAGCAGGAAAATTAAGTGAGGAGGAAGACTAGTGTGTGTGTGTGTGTGTGTGTGTGTGTGTGTGTGTGTGTGTGTGTGTGTGTGTGTGTGTGTGGTGTGTGATATTGGGTGGATCATTGTGTCTAATTGTGTATTTTTGTGCACATACTCTATTTTCCTCTGTCTGTTTGCATTGAGTTATGTGTTGACATACACATATCATGTTCCAATGCCTTTATTTGCTTGTTATTGCATATCTGTGTGTGTGTTTTCAAGTACAGTATTTTATATATGCACAGTGTGTGTCTGTGTGCGTACCTTTTTATGCTTATTTATGCTTGTCTTGTTCACACACGCGCACACACACACACACACGCACGCACACACACGCACACACATACAGACACACACACACACACACACGCATGGCTGTTTTGTGTTTGTTTGTGTTGGGCTGTAATGAGATAGGAAGGTGACGGAGTCGACTGACAGAGTGTCATCCTCAGTGCCTCCTCCTCCTCCTCCTCCTCCTCCTCCTACTCGTCCTCGTCCTCCTCCTCCGAGGGCTTCATTAAAGGTGTGCCACTCACTCCACCAGCCAACAGCAACAGCGCATCACTCTCTCTTTCTCTTTCTCTCTCTCTTTCTTTAACTTTCTCTCTCTCTCTCTCTCTCTCTCACTCTCTCTCACTCTCTCTCACTCTCTCTCTTTCTCTCTTTCTCTCTCTCTCTCTCTTGTAATTAGAGCCTTGTCTCTCACACGTCTGCTCTTCTCACTCTCACCCCTATGGTTCCTTGTTGCGGTCACCAGTCCTCCACAGTCTTCCTGATCATTGTTTTATGTCAGCCGTTTCTCATTTGCGCTATGTGTGACAGGTATTGGGATTTTCAATATGTATGTGTGCCCACCCCCCCACCCCCCCCCCCACACACACACACACATCCCCAGATAGTTTTCCTGAAGTTTTGCACACTTATATCAGTGACGAGCAATCTTTCAGCCCACTGTCTCTTTTTTCAGGTGATTTTTATTGGTAAACTCGGCGGGAAAGCCGATTGGCTGAGATTGGCTGACAGTTGATCAGCGAGGTTCTTGATTGAGTTTGAAGCTTTTTAGATGCTTAAAACAGACGCGGAGTGTCAGATGGTTGATGGTTGATTGAGCTTCTCCCAAAACAAACAAAAACAAAAATGAAATAAATAAGTAAACAAGCCAAAAACCCTGTAGCACTTATCTGGAACCTTTCACTGCTGAAACTCCGTGAGAGATGGATAATGAGGGTCTCTGTGTATGTGTGTGCGTGTGTGTGTGCATGTGTGTGTCTGACTGTGTGTGTGTGTGTGTGTGTGTGTGTGAGAGAGAGAGAGAGAGAGAGAGAGAGAGAGAGAGTCTTGTGAGCATGTTAAAGGTCATATTGACAGCTCCCAACGTAACTCAAAAGGGGAGACAGTAAGAAAGAAACTTCTGGCATATCCAGAATGGAGAATTGATTCAGACAAGTTGACTCAAACAAAAAAGCTTTCTTGTTACCTGGCAAACACACACACACACACACACACACACACACACACACACACAAACTATTTTTTTTTTTTTGTTTCTTTCTGATTTTCTCTCGGTAGGATTTCACAAGGGCTCAGAGGAATTAGGTTGTCAAAAGAGATTGATTGGCATTCACCTCAGGAAATGCATCACAAAAACACAGGAACGTAAGGCAAATCAAAGTGAGAGATCTGTCTCCGTAATTACCGTTCATCTAAATGAATGGATAAGAAACATTAGCATTACCGTCAGGCGGCATTTCAAACGCCATTCCAACCGTCATTCCAAATGCCATTAGCGTTGTCGAGGTTTCCGCGCGGTTTCGAAGACAGCATGAGCACGAGCAGGAGAGGAGAAAAGGAAAAAGAAAATAAACAAACCCAACCAGGCCCAGGAAGTGGAAGTGAGGCGGCCCAGGAAGTGGAAGTGAGGCGGCCCAGGAAGTGGAAGTGAGGCGGCCCAGGAAGTGGAAGTGAGGCGGCCCAGGAAGTGGAAGTGAGGCGGCCCAGGAAGTGGAAGTGAGGCGGCCCAGGAAGTGGAAGTGAGGCGGGCGTTTTAATTTCCCCCCAAACCAGCTCTGTTCCGCTCAGATTTACGGCCTCACCAGTGCCGTGCTCGTAAAGAAACGCCGCACCGCCTGTTCGCCGCGGGAGCTGGTGGAGGCGGCAAGGAGAGAAGAGGGAGGGAGAACGCTAGTAAATTTTCGCTGCAGCAGAAGCGCCCGCACCCGCATCTAAATAACATCGATCTGGAGGTGGAGGGAGGAGGTGGAGAGAGGAGGTGGAGGAGTCGGCAGGGTCGGGTGATGGAGGGGGAGGGGGGGTGAGGAATGGTTAAAACATGCATTAGATTAAATAAGATGAAGTCTGGACATTGATTTAAATGTAAAACACTTTTTGGACCTTATTTTACAGCTTATTCCCTATGGTGGGTCTCTCTCTATTGACTACGGTCATCCCCCACTCCCTTTAATGCAGGGTTCCTCTGAGGCCTATAGCTGTTCCCATGGCTGCAGATCTCTCTATTAAACACTGCTTTAGTTAATGGAACGGGCACAATCCAATGCTTAGGCCACTCTATTCGGGCTTCACCTGTTTGTGTGTGTGTGTGTGTGTGTGTGTGTGTGTGTGTGTGTTGATCAGCTGGTTTAAACTTCAGTTAAATTGCCAACCCCTCCCTACCACACACACTCACACAACGGACACACACAGACACACACACACACACACACACACACACACACACACGTTGCATGACAGGGCTTACTGCCCATACTGTGTCAGAGTTGCCAACCTGATGGTCCGCTCTAATAAATCATCTAGACGGGTTGTGTTGACGCGCGGGACAGGACATGTTAATCCCTTAATTGTGGATGGCTGGAGGAGACCGATCCGTGACCCACACTGTCAGAGAGGAAGGCTGCCTCTCTCAGACACTAGTAAACGAGTGCTCTCTCCCTCCCTCTATCTCTGTCTCTCCCTTTCTCTCTCTTTCTCTCGCTCTCTATTTCTGTCTATCTGTTCAGTAAGGAGCTACTGTGGAGCCACGGGGCCAGCCAGGGGAGATAGCCACCCTCAGGAACACACATTTGCACAGCCATTCATACTCAGGACCCTAGCTCACTAGCTATCGTTCTCTCTCTCTCTCTCTCTCTCTCTGTCTGTTTCTCTCTCTCCCTCTCTCTTTTTCCACCTCCACCTCGCCCCTCTCACCTTTTCTTTCTGTCTATCACCTCTCTCCCTGTGCCTCATGCCACTCTTTCATTCTCTCCCTTTCTCTTTTCACTGTCTTGCAGTCTGTCACCTCTCTCTCTCTCTCTCTCTCTCTCTTTCTCTCAGCTCTTTCTCTCTCTCTTTTTTGTGGATGAAAATCCATCTATCCATTTCCCCAAATGTATGCATTTAGTTGTTTATTTTAGACTCCCCTCCCCATCCCTCTCCCACCATGTCACTTCAGAAAAGAAAAAAATATTTGTCTTGTTTGGCAATTCCCCATCATTGCGGGAGACCGCAGTATTGAAGGAACGTGTTTTTTATGCGCATCCAGATCAATGCGTGTCTCTTGTCACTAAATGAGCGTCATTGTCATCAGAGACACAATGAGAAGCGTTTGCGTGCCATTTATTTCTTCCGTGTCGTCGTGTTTGTTTTCGTTGTTCTTGCTGTTTTATTGCCTCTTGCTTTTTTCCTTCACCACATCTGTTGCAGCCGAACAAAACATGCCGGACTCGTGTCCAGAAGGAAGGAAAGCGCTAATGAGGCACAGTGAAGTCATCGTAGAGAAAGTGTCATTCGTTTGTATTTGAGTCTAAAAAAATATACTCCCAATAATTAGTGAAATCATGACCTCAACACGCCGGAAAGAAAGTAAAAATATGATACAATAATGTAATCTTACCATACTCTTTTCTGTGTACTCAAAGAATAACTTAAGATGTTGTTTGAGCAGAGAGGTCCAGTGAAATGTGTTTAAAAAGCTGAACGTGATCTCTCAATGGGACATTTGATAGGCACAATGAGTTGTAATTGAAGGTTGTAATGAAAGTCATCTGTCCTAATCTTTGCTGTAACTTCGCACAAAGGCCCGTGATTGGATTTTGTGCTTGATACTGTGTATTTTGTTCCGTTTTCAAGCCTTTGAAATTCAGCTGCTTTATGTAAGCAGAAAAAGTAATTAGAATTCCACTTAGCTTAAATGCTTCATTGTTATAGCTACAAACTACTGTTGTATGCGAGTGACTTTTTATGACTTCGTACATTGCTCCCAGTGAGATTTCCTGCTGCCAAAGTCTTGCCTGAAAGCTGTTAACAGCTCTAAAGGTGAAGGGAAACTGAAATGGTGCATTTGAATGGTAATTATTGGCATCTGTGTCCATTGTGAGAATGCTAGCTCCCGTCATGTTAACTTCCATCAGTTCTCTTGCCTTAGACATAACAGGCTAAATTATTGAATCTGTCACAATGCTATTGTGAGCTTATTTGACCTGGTTTGTGTGTGTGTGTGTGTGTGTGTGTGTGTGTGTGTGTGTGTGTGTGTGTGTGTGTGTGTGTGTGTGTGTGTGTGTGTGTGTGTGTGTGTGTGTGTGTGCATTGTGTTGTGTGTGTGTGTGTGTGTGTGTGTGTGTGTGTGTGTGTGTGTGTGTGTGTGTGTGTGTGTGTGTGGAGTGAAGTCCCTGAGGTCATGGAAGCCATTGCTTTTTGTTTAATGTTCGGCAGGCCCCTAAATTAGCCAATCACAGTCGCCGATGCCGTGCGACGCAACGCAGTGCGCCTGGCAAATGGCCTGCTAACGCTACGGCCGAATTAGCCTCCCGTGATGAATAGTTCAGGAGAGCGACTGTGACAGACCCATAGCCGTGGACACTTACCCACGCTTTATCCTCGCCGGCAGGCCAAGGTCTTTTCACTTTTATTTAAGAGGTTTATTTCCCCTGGCCCCCGCGTATGCCCTGCCTCAGCCACAGAGGACGGAAGCCCCGAAGGGACACAGGTGGCAAAAGGTCAAAGAGAAGAGGTCCTTCATCTCAAAAGAACTCAACTAGATGCAGCAAGGCAGGTCCCCAAATGTCACCTCTCTGGGCTGCAAGCGCTATGATTTAGCACCGTTCCTGTGCACTTGTGAATAGATGAAGTGGATTCGATGCTGTTTGTGACAGGGCATTGTGGTGAGGCAGAGTCCACCACCAGTCAAAATCAATGAGAGAGACCTACTGAGTATGCTAGCTAACGCAACAAAAGCACTGGACAGTGTTAACATGGAGTCAGAATGGAGAGGTGTTTGACTGGTGTCTGAATACATGCTTTAGGCTTTGTTGTGTTGATGTGTGACATATATTATAGCCACACACTGCCACTAGAGAGATCGGTTTTATTTTTAGACTAGTCCCTGTGTACCTGCAGGTTTTGAATTGGACTGGCCTAAATGTAGGGGTCAGATGGGTACAGTGTGACATATCTCTCTCCCTCTCTCTCTCTCTCTTTCTATCTTCTCTCTATCTCTCTTTCTCTCTCTCTCTCTCTTTCTCTCACTCTCTCTCGATCATTTTCATTGGCATCATAATCCAGAGGTGGAGGACCATAGCAGTTGCTAGTTGAGTGAATGCAAACATGATATAGCCAGAAGAATGTACACCAAGGTTGACAAAAAAAAAATCAGTCCTGAAATTAGTTTGGGCATTAGGATGTTGGGTGGGCAACCTTTCTTGTTCTTCTTAGTGGTGCTTGCACTTATTGCCAATTTATGCCAAACAAACCCAGAGATAGATTACCCTCCCCCTCATCATGATATGTCCGACAATCAAAAATAGATTTTCTATTCAGTGCCATTACAGATGTGGTGAATGCTTTGGGGCGTTTAGCTCAGACAATGCTTCCTGCAGAAAGAAATGTGATTGGAATGAATACGCTGTCTAATAGAAGTGTAAAGCACTTGGATTTTGCGACTCAATAACAAATGCTGTGTGATGGAATTCCATTATTGATTATTTGATTGGTTAAACACACATATCATTTTTTAAGAGCATGATCAATGTTGACTGTTAAGTTTTAAATTGATCTTTTTTTTAAATATAAATATTACCAGGCTAAAACCTGGTAATTACTGGCTAATGAAAACCCCGCTGCAGATGTGCGTGTAATCTAAATGATTCAAAGCAGACTGAGGAGATGGATTGCGATTGCTTTTAAAAATGATAACATTGTGGTGGTCAATCTAAGGTAAATGATTCATTCAAGGTGACAGTGTTTTATTTTGAAGTGATTGACTAGGTCTAGGACAATAGAATAATCTTAGTAGAGGTTACGGCTTTTAGGTATGACATTAAAGACTATGAGCGTGTGGGCTTGTTTTCTCGGTGTTCTCCCAAAGTGAAAATGGTCGCTATGTCGGGAATCAACAGTGATTTGCTATAATTGTTCTATTTACCTTTACCATTAGCTATGAACGGTTCCAGAGCATTAATATTGAATAGTGATTAAACTTGTTACATAATCTCCTTCATTGGTGTCCCATTATACAGAAATATTGGGACACTTGCCAGCCATAAATGTGTCATCACCAGGGTATAATAATGTTATTATTTAATGCACTTTGTCTAGAGGCTTGATGGGAAAGTGTGTTCAGCTGTAAGACATTCTTGTTGTTTTGTTGTGTTTACTGCCTTTGTTTGTGTGTGTGTGTGTGTGTGTGTGTGTGTGTGTTGGTGGGGGGTGCACAGTCTTCACTTCACCATTTTGGTCCTAATAAATGTGCAAATCGCATCGGTTGTTTGTAAACCCTGGAGTTTTGAGCTCCGTCAAGGTCATTCGGTGGACTGGCAGAAAAGAAAAGAGAGCGAACAAGAGCGCCAGAGAGAGAGAGAGAGAGAGAGAGAGAGAGAGAGAGAGAGAGAGAGAGAGAGAGAGAGAGAGAGAGAGAGAGAAAGAAACAATGAATGGAGCCACCATTGTAAAATGAAACTTTCCCTTTGAGACAGGAAAAAATGCAGCTTGTTGTCCTCTCCCCTGCTGTTAAGCGAGGACCCAGAGACTGCCCGCCGTAATTGCCTGTCTCACTGGTAATTGCATGCCCGCATTAAGGAACCCCAACATTAATGGAGGCACATTTTTTCTGATTCCTTCCCGTTACCCCCCTCAGTGGCCGAAAGACGAACAATAGCACACGCGGTGACCTTGAGGCTAAAGCAGATAAAATATTTGGAGCGCCGACCAGCCTTTCAGTGTCTAACAAGCTCTGAAGGACCCAGGGACCAAGGCAACCTAAAGGATGTCAATGGGAAGTTGGCCATTCAGACAGTGGGCAAAGTGCTGTCTAGGCTGGGCTAATTTGCCTCTATGCCCCAGTGGACAGAGCTCA
>NW_027468657.1:12552475-12564975 GCF_046254945.1 Alosa pseudoharengus
GTGTGTGTGTGTGTGTGTGTGTGTGTGTGTGTGTGTGTGTGCGCGTGTGTGTTTGTACGAGCATGTGTGTGTGTGTGTGTGTGTGTGTGTGTGTGTGTGTGCGCATATATTCACACTGGCCACATGGCACACACACACACTCGGCGCCCTGATGATGGGCAGCTTCTCAGGCCCTGGGTGGGCTCCACCACTGAGCCCAGAGCACACGACAGCGTGTCATTACAGCTTCCTCTGATTGGTCGCCATCCAGAGCATTCACTCTGATTGGTCGAGATCCAGAGCATCCAGGACCCGTCTACCGCCCAGAGGAAGGGGATTTACACGGACGGACCTTAGTCCAAAATAGATGCCAGCTCCCAAGGAATCCTCCTGCTCCAAGATGAGCTCTTTAGTGATGGCTTTGGAATGGACACGGGCTGTGGTGCAATAGACCTAATGCCTTACAGCGGATGCCATGGTTTGAGTAGAAATGTACCTTGCGTTAGCGTTGCGTTAAAGGAATTATCCGGAGTAAAATGCACTTTAGATCGATTTACGGATGATTGGGGGTACATACGTTGAGTTGACATCAAAATCATGTCATTCGGATGTGTTTTGAGAAAGTTCAATTGTACCGCTTTCAGTCACACAACTCGTAGCCTGTAGAAATTCACAATTTCGTCACCGTTTAAAAAAAAAAAAAACATAGTCCAGTATTTCTTTCGAAATTGAAATGAAGTTGTATGGACTGGACTATGTTTTTTTTTTTTTTTTAAAGGCGACGAAATTGTGATTTTCCAGAGCGTGTTACAACACACTCAGCAATAAGACTCCTACAGCAAAGATGGCAACATTTCCGGAAAGGTACTGGCTTGATGAAATTCATTCTGGACTCTCTATTCGACCACATAAAGACCTCGGGATACTTCGGTTTGGCTTTAGGGACACTCTACTCACTACCACGTAAGTGTTATGTTGTTTGGAACTGTAGAAGAGGTATAAAAATAGCGTTTTGTAGCGGCGAAATTGAAATGCCCTGCTCACTTCCAGGCTACGAGTTGTGTGACTGAAAACGGTACAATCGAACTTTCTCAAAACACATCCGAATGACATGATTTTGATGTCAACTCAACGTATGTGCCCCCAATCATCCGTAAATCGATCTAAAGTGCATTTTACTCCGGATAATTCCTTTAATGTTTGAAAGTGGCGTGTCGTCAGTTCACATAGAGTGACAGAGCATAGTTCTCAATAATGCATAATGAATTTGAGCACCCTGCCGATACTTACTCTCATTCACCAAATTAGAACAGATTGCACTATTTTTGTGGAATGAGCAGTTTGTGTTTTGTCTGAGGACCTGCCAATTGGAGCACTGACTTCATCTAATCATTTTAGTGCGAGTTCAGCGTCATTTTATGGCACATGGCTGTCCTCTCCCACTTCCCATTTTATGGCACATGGCTGTCCTCTCCCACTTCCCATTATGGCACATGGCTGTCCTCTCCCACTTCCCATTTTATGGCACATGGCTGTCTTCTGCCACTTCCCATTATGGCACATGGCTGTCCTCTCCCACTTCCCATTTTATGGCACATGGCTGTCCTCTCCCACTTCCTATTTTATGGCACATGACTGTCCTCTCCCACTTCCCATTTTATGGCACATGGCTGTCCTCTCCCACTTCCGTCTCCTTGTCTCTATTCATTCTTCTCTTCTCTCGCTCCATTCCTCCTCCCCCCTTCCCCCTTGCCCTCCTTCCTTCCCCTCTCTCTCTCTCCTTCCCTCTCTCTCTCTCTCTCTCTTTCTCCCCTCTCTCTCTCTCTCCCCCTCCACCCCTCACTCTGATCTTGGTCTCTTCTGGACCCAACACCGTGGCCGTCTGGCGAGACCCGCGACCCCTTTGGAGTCGTCCCTGCCTCGGAGCCCTTGGAGTTTTAATTAATCCGGCTTCTCCAGCAAGGCACTGCTAGGCATGCTGATTCTGAGATAAGAAGAGTCCAGGCAGAGTTTCTTCAAGGCGTGTGTGTGTGTGTGTGTGTGTGTGTGTGTGTGTGTGTGTGTGTGTGATAAGCAGTCTTGAGTGCTGCAGAGTGTTTTGACTGTTTACAATCTCACTCAGTGTTGCCAACAAGTGTGATTAGATGCCATCTAAGTATGCCAAAAACACTCATTGATCTGTGTGAAGAGTACCTGTGCTGAATTCCATTCATAGTGTTGTCCTGTTACCAAACTAACATCGATTTAAAAAATAATAACATTCAGTGTCCTCTGAGAAAGTCTCTCCAAGTTAAATACTGTAATCGCTACTGGGATTGAGCTCTTCAAAAAATATTGAATCCAACCAGTACGGGCAACTGTGGATGCCTGCATCTGATTGGTCCAGAGTTTTACAGAAGCAAGGCTTTTCTCCCCTGTAACTCAGGAAAAGGAGAGACACTGAGAGAAACACATATAGAGAGAAAAAAGAGAGAGAGAGAAAGAGGGAGAGAGAGAAAAAGTGAGAGAGAAAGAAAGGGAGAAACACAGAGAGAGAGAGAAAGAGAGAGAGAAACAGTGAGAGAGAAAGAAAGAGAGAAACACAGAGAGAGAGAGAAAGAGAGAGAGAAACAGTGAGAGAGAAAGAAAGAGAGAAACACAGAGAGAGAGAGAAAGAGAAATAGAGACAAAGAGAAAGTGAGAGACTGATAGCAGAAGTTTTTTTTTTCTGTGACGGTGATTGCTATTCTTCGCCCATCTCGGAGTGAGCAGATAATCCCCTGGCATCCAGCTGGGCACGGTGGGTTGCCCACCTCCACGGGCGGCGCGCGCTGCAGCTGAGGCTCCGGCTCGCTGTGGCCCCCTGGTGGGCATGGCGGGTGGGCATAAGTGGATCAGTCTGTTTCACCGCTGCGCCTGACACGCTGGCAGATGCGCCTGGTAGTGAGCTTAACCCCCGCTACCCTCCTCTTCCTCTCCTCGCCACCCTCCTCTTCTCCCCTCTCCTTGTGCTCTCCTCTGTCCTCACGCTCTCTCCTTCCTCACTCTCCCTCCTCTTCCTCCCCACCTCCTCCTCCTCCTCCTCCATCCTGTTCTCAGGATCCTGCTGCTTCATCCCTTTAGCCCACCTCGCTACACACTCTGACCGAATTCAGCAGCACGCTCCTCATCATCAGACCCCCTCCAGTCCTCCAGACCCCCCCCCCCCACACACACACAAGAACCACCCTGTTCCCCATCCAAACACAACCAACCTCCACCCCTGTACCCCCAGTTCTCTCCCTGTCTTGTCCCCCAGGTTGCCTAGCCTTGCCCCCCCCCCCCCCCCCGGACGCCCCCTTTCCTGGGCTCCTAAGCCTCAATCAGCCCCCCTCTCTCCCACTAGTGCCACTAACCATCCACCCCCACCCCCTCCGTCTCCCTTCCCCTGTGCCCGCACTGTTGGAGTTATCTTCCAGCAGCCACTGCCTGTCCTGAGCCACTAACGGAGTAGAGAGGGTGGTGGGGGTGGTGGTGGTGGGGGTGGCTGTAAGTCAACAGATAAAGCCCCGGCAGGCCTTTCTGCCAGGCTTTGCAATCTCATCAGCACTCAGCCTGCGCGTGTCTCTCACCCCCCCTGTTTTCTAGTCCTGGTGTGTCATCCTATACCCCCCACCACTTTCGCCTCCTGTGTCTGATTCTCTCAATTTGGCCCCCTGCTGGTGGCATCCTGTCGGTGCAGGCAAAGGGAGGGACCTCCCGCCAGTGGCCTAATCCGGATTGATCGGTGCGGCGCGCGGTCGCATCGATCGGCGTCGCTGCTTCCTCGCCTTGGCGCGAGCTCAGCAGGCATCGGTCTGACAGCCTTCCGGCTGGGCATGTCCGTGTCTGCCCGCCAGCCGGGCAACCCAGCTCCTCACACACACACGCGAGCTCTTCTTCCAACCTCCTCACACACACACGCGAGCACTTCTTCCAACCTCCTCACACACACACGAGCACTTCTCCCAAGCTCCAAGCTCATGCCACATACTCCCCTCTCATACACCCACAGCCATGACAAAACTCCCTTTCTGTCCTCGGTCCGTACACCGTCCTTCACGCACGTCTGACCCCTTCTAAAGGCCAGCGCCTCGGGTTAATCTAAAACTATCACTCGGAGTCAATAGGCTAATCGTTAGCTAATTGGATTCAGTGATGTGTGAGACTTGTGGATGCTCTATGAGGAAAGATCTCTTCCTGTTCTTCGATAATAGGTGCCCAGGGGTGTGTGTGTGTGTGTGTGTGTGTGTGTGAGTGTGTGTGTGTGTGTGTGTGTTTGTGTGTGTGTGTGTATGCCCAGGGTCATGGGCGTGTGTTGGCTTGTGTCAGGGGAAGAGCTAGGAGGGAACAACACAAAGGTGTGCTTTTTGTCACCTTTACACCTTTATCTTGTTTTCCAGAATAATGACTGTTCTTGATGGTGCAGAAACTGAACTCAAAGGTTGTGTGATGGAGGAGACTCTGTGTACAGCTTTAGGCCCCATCCACACAGACACGCTTTTTGGGTTAAACGCACCGGTTTTGCTTCGTCTTGGCCGATCGTCCAAACGAATCCTGTAAACGCACTGCCCGAAACAGCACATTTTGAAACCTGTGAGTTTGTGCTTGTGAGTTTGGACGGCGAAACCGCATACCTGCGTATTGATGATGTCATCACCACACCTCAGCTGCCCTGGACTTGACACTTATAGAATTGCCTAACAATACTAGTTTTCATACATGACATTACCTACGATTACACACAGTAGGATAAATATCACAACTGGTGCTGCGCAGCGCCAATCATGACTCATTCTCATGACTTCATGAGAAGATCATTATCATGACTTGGTGGACTAAACAGTGTTTTCCCTGTGTTTTCTTGATGCATTTCTAGCTATCGTCGGTGACGCGAGAGAACTAGTCAGAAGTTATTAGGGAATAAGGGTGTAATTAGGGTGTAAGTTTAAATTAATTTGTGTGTAGTGCCGGTGTCATTCATTTATTTTACATGTCTTACAACATAAATAAATGCATTCATAGTCTAGTGAAGTCAGATATGAGCATACAAAGACACGTAACTCATGTTAAGCCTATGGTAGATGCGCACTAAATGCGAATGTTCGATTTGATGCAGGCAAAAGTATCGACTGTTACTAACGAAGGTATAGCAATATTGTAAATGTGGTGACATTAGCCTAACTTGGGTAGACCTAGCCTATGCATTTGAGGGTGATAGCCAAAACTAATCCTACAACCAAAGAAAGTAAAGGAGATTATTTGTACCTGCGTTAGCCAAATAAAGGACGGGACTGCACCCTTCACAAACCGTAAAAATGAAGTTTATTAGTTTTACAGTTGACTACAGTTGGCAGTTTACTATTAGTCCACACAAACAATTCTGGTTTCCTTGCACTAGCCATTTTCATCCTAGCCTATTCTGTCTGTTGGTATAGCCTACAACACGCAAGCTTTGGTCAATTTCTGTAAGAGAAACAATGCCACCTATAGGCCTAGGATATGAAGTAACGTGTTGAGTCGTGTTGAGATGGATCCGTTTGGACGCAAATATTCTTGATACGGTTCCAGGGAAGACAGAGGAAAAAAAGATCGGTTTGGTATGTGTGGACTAGCCCTTAGTTAGTTACCTTATGTAAATGTAAATATAAATCCTATTTCAGGCCTTTATGTAAATGTAAATCCTATTTCAGGCCTGCGGTACGGGTGTTGAGTCTCACCTAGAGCGTGTCTCATTTCAGGGGCTACATGGTTCTAAGGCCAGATTCGTAGACCGGTTGCGTCATAGTGGCGCGACTAGTGCTGTCCCATTTCGTGGGCTCCTTCGAATTCGGCCGACAAATCCACCCTTCTTTTCCCCGAAACGGAGTGCGCATCGGGTGTATGCTTCGCGGCCTACCTGGTCCCCCAAGATTCGATACATTTATGACGTTTCATTAAAGACATGGCAAGACAGACGGTAGAGCCGACTGTCACATCACAGCTACACATGTAAACATTTAATAAACGGTTTAATAACATTTCAATTAAATGATCGGGCTTCAATGTGAACTATGGTTAAGCTATGTAGCCGATTTCCGTATTTAGAACCACTTCCTAAATAAATCTGTTCAAACATTTCCAATTGAAATGATTTATCAACAAGTCATATTAACATGCTCAGATATGATCACTGTAGGTCAGTAGGCTAGTCTATATTTTCCACGATAAAGGCTACTAGAAGACCGTTAAACAACACATTGAAAGAAACTGGTTGATGGCATTTTGCATAAAGGCTATAATAAGTTCAAGGAAGGATACATCCACCAAAGGTTTATTTATTAAAGCGTCTGTTTGTGACATCTAGCTTATGGACGGATAATAACAAATTAACTTTGATAAATTATTAATTTGTCCATTAGCAAAGCAGTAAATACAATTTCATCAGTTCAAATGAACTGTGTTTGAACCGCAGCTTGACGATGCCGCTGTAGATCACAACATTTTCGCGAGGTGTAGCCTAACATAGCCAGTAAGCCTAAAGCAAGTCTGATCACTAACATTGTAAATGTGCATTAAGAAAATAGCCTACTATATCGATCTATTTTATGTGGCAAAGGCATGTGGTCATGATGCTTTGTGCATGATCGAGATAATGAAAGGCATCTAGCCCTACAACAACACAGCACAGCAAGAGATGAAAACCTCTGCTAAATGGATGCTAAATGAATCAGCTGAACCACAAAGATATTTGTCAACGTTGTAGTTGGAAAAACTTATCGGTCTACAAGCCAGGTCAGTTAACAAGTAAGATGAAGTGCAATATGATGCATTCAATCAGATACGTCTGCAAACGGCTACAATCACCACCATAAGTTACTCAACCGATCATCACAGCTGTCTGGCTATAGGCTACGTTATCCTGCCGTCCTAGCCAGGCTACCTTAACTGTTGATATTCCCTCCTAAGTTTTTGAAATCAGTCTACATGTCAGCAATCAGGGAAATAAATTACGCTGCCCGTGCCCACCTACCTCTTTAAAGTTGGGTTTTAACCAGGCTAGAAAGAAAAAGGCCAAGGCTACTCACATGAATATGCTCCAACTCCCTTTGAAATCGCCATCTCTTGAAAAGTAATGCGACAGTTGTGTGATTGCTTGTTAGCCGGTGGGTGAACAAATTATTTAAAATTGGAGATGGACGAGGCAGGCAAAGGCTATAATGGGCATGTACCCTCCTATCACATTTTTGATTAGTCTTATAATAAATTAATATCGACAGATGCTGCAATTAATTCCTTGATAACGTTTCCTTTGCACTGTAGCCTGAATGTTGTTCTTAGGATAAGTGTCTGCTAATGTAAACATGCTAAATGATAGGGAAAGGAGCAGCGCAAAAAAGTAAAAAAAAAAAAAACCTCAATCCTTTTAGTTTGGAAGGACTTGCATAATTGTATATCTTTTTAATAATTCAAATGGATTGATGACTGCTCTCACTCAGTTAGCCTAGTTCATATTATTGTAACCTATACATAAAACGTAACACGTTGATCTTAAAGGATGCTTTTCACGAACATGAGTTAGAAAGATCAGTAGGCCTACTCGGGCTAATGACGTAACAGATCCGTTCTTTTAGGCTAGACCGTCCCATTTAAAAAAACGTTGGTCCAGCCAGGTCCGGTCTATGCGGTCACAGAAGACCAGTGCTAGGTAGCACGAATGCTCCGAAGCATCCGGCCCCTGAAATGAGACACGCCCCTAGACTGTGGATCCTATTTCAGGCCTGCGGTACGAGCGTTGAGTCTCACTTAGGGCCCGTCTACACGACGCCGGCATTTTAGGAGGCTGTAACCGGTATTCCAAAGTGGGATTTTTTGAAACCACCGGCTAACTTTTGCTGTGTAGACGGAACAGCCGGCTCAGCCACCGCACTCAACCTGACACACTGCTTGTCAGAACAAACCAAACCATTTGTTTATCATATTAAAATGTTTTTTCTTTCCCGTCATGATTTATGTGTACAATGTATCAGCCTTTTGTGGCTAATTTAGAAGCACTAAATATTAGCTTACTACAACCTATGACTAACGCATGTTAATGTTTTCTCCAGTGGTGCTCAGACCTAATGCAATACGTAAGCATTTGAAATTCCACATAGCAATCACATACCTTGAAAATGAACTGTATTAGTTTTATCAGTTGAACTGAAAACTGAATTGTCTGTGGTCTCCTTATTTCATGCGACTGCTTAACAAACTGTTTCAACGATGTTTTGTCTTCTACGCAAATTACATGTGAAGCCTCTGTGCCATCGACTGGTCTGGCATACGCACTACAGCACTTTTAGCCGCTTTCACCTCTGTGTGTGCACACAAGTTTTTTTCTTTACCGGTATCGTTAAAGGTGTGAAAGCGGTAAGAGGAAATACACCCGTTGGTTTCGTGTAGACGTAGCCCTAGACTGTGGGTCCTATTTCAGGCCTGCAGTACGAGTGTTGAGTCTCACCTAGACTGTGGGTCCTGCAGAAGCCACAGTGAGCACAGACCACATGTTCCCGTCGATGGCTTGGATTTTAGATGAAACGCGGAATTGATCAAAAACACACTGTTCAGCAGAAAAGGTGACGTGGGTCTGTCGATGGACCCATTTGAGCCACAGTTTGTCTTAATCAATGGACCATCTAACAGGACTGTCTTGTCGCTTGAGAAAAACAACAGCTACAAATACAAAAAAACAGTTTGACGGCATCAAAAATAAAGATTGAAACACAGATCTGAATCCCTTTTTGTTCATTGTGAGGCAGTTGGTTACGCATTAACCAGTCCAGCTAAATATAGAACGTGTTTTGACATGGTCTTATATCTTAATAAACTTGGCGTAGTGGGGAGCTTTTTTTCTGCTCAGGAATTTCAATAAATGTGTAGTTTTGCTGAGAAGGGCAGGTCTACATGGATGCTTATTTTGTGCGGACGGACTGTGTATTGATAAAAAAAAACATTGAAACAAATTGAAATGCTACTCTGGGTGCTGTTCGACTCTTCACACCTCTGTTCCACAGGAACCTGTGCTGCCATTCTCTCACCTGTGCCTGTCATTTGAACAAACCAGACCCCCTAGAGTGGTGCATGCTGGGTAAATATTCTCGCAGCAGGAAGTTGACAGCTGTGTGAGAGAGCTACTCTTCGGCTCCCCATAGGTATACCAGCAGCACTTAAAGCACACTGTGCAGTTTCTCTCTCTCTCTCTCTCTCTCTCTCTCTCTCTCTCTCTCTCTCTCTCTCTCACACACACACACACACACACACGCACACGCACGGACATACACATCCCACTGTCTGTGTCTAGTACCTGTCCCTGTGAGCATGCTACTACAGCCCACAGTGAAGCCAGCCCCCGGTGCCATTAGTGCAGTGGTTGGGCCTGGGCTTTCTCATTCCAGCCGTCCACTTTAAAAGCGATACTTAACCCCGTGGCCATCCGGATCAATCACCACTCGCAACCGCTCACCTGAGTCTCTCCATCCCTGGGCACCTCTCTCCACAATCAAGGCCCCCCACTCGAGTCAATCTTATTGTAAATCGATGGAGCATGCACACACACACACACACACACACACACACACAAACACACACACACACACACACTGCAGGTTCAGTTCTGTTTCAAATCAAAGTATTCACCCACTTCACTGCTTACCCAAAATCAATGCCCCCCCCCCAGCCCCAAATCAATGGTTTAGTCCACATTCCTTTAGACGGGATCAATAGGTGGTGCCATACGTCACCCCCACCCCCCCTGCGTTCTAGATCAATGGGGTTGGTCCACTCACCTTTCTTCCAATCAATGAGTCACTCTGCCGTCCATTAAAAATGAATGACTTGCATCAGATTGCCCTCTTAACGCCTCCTGACCCACGCAAAATAACTGCCACCTCATAACGTGCCATGAAATCACTCACCTTCTGCTCTGCCCCCCCCCCCCCTCCAGCCTCCTCTACTTCCTTTTCTTATATCAGCTGCTTAAAAGAAAATGGCCGCTGCTCACAAACAAGTACAAAAATGGACATCTGCAGCCGGCAAGTTCCGGAACAGTCAGGGTTGGTGCCTTGAGTTAGCTGGAGACATCCATTAAAGCCCTACTCATCCCTCTTCTTTTGGAAAGATATAAAAATGTCTTCGCCCCTTCTGCTAGGACTGCTTGTTACCGGTTGAAGTGGCCCATGGTTAGTTCCAGGGAGCCATTAAATCGGAGTCATTAAGAAATTGTTTGAGAGGTTTTTAGTTCCCTGGTTGCCACGGCGACGGTTGTTGTTTTTTGTCCCGGTGAGGGGGGAGAAGAGGCCCCGCTGCTGGTGGGGGTGTTGATGGTGAGGAGGAGGAGAATAGGTGGCGGGCTGGAAGCCACTTTGCAGAGGCTCTGTGGCGGATGTGGAGCTGGGGCAGATGTCCTTGGCTACGGAGGTAAAGCCTTAATGGCTGGGGGAGAACAGAGAGGCCGAGGCAGCGGCACGCCAGAGGTTCACAGCTCTCCTGGGAGGTGCAGAATGTTCCGGGGGAAGCCAACATTTTAATTCAGCAATGTCACATGCTGTGAACTCTCTGCCATTGATGCTCCTAATGCTTTCGATGTCTCTTTGACTCACTCACACACTCACTCACTCACTCACTCTCAAATATACACTTGCTCATATACTGTAAATGCTCTCTCACACACACACACACACACACACACACACACACACACACACACACACACACACAGAGACTCTCATTAACACCCATTTTTCTTTTCTCATTTAGTTCTGCAAAGACCAGCCATCTGTTTGGGTTTTTGGCAGAGAAGGGAATGACTGTGTGCTCAGGCATGCGTGTGTGTGTGTGTGTGTGAGAGAGAGAGAGAGAGAGAGACAGAGAGAGAGACAGAGAGAGAGAGAGAGAGAGAGACAGAGAGAGAGAGAGAGAGAGAGATAGAGAGAGAGAGAGAGAGAGAGAGAGAGAGAGTGTGTGTGTGTGTGTGTGGTTTAAACTGCTCTGGGAGGTATGGACAAGGGCATCTGGTCTTGCAGGGGTTATATAGAACACCAATTGAGTCTCTCGAGTGTCAGTCAGCTAAAACTAAACCAGAGGCCAGAAAGTGAAAGGAAGAACGAGGGGAAATCAAAGATGTAGACACATGCACACACCGGTGCTTTATTACACAAAGGTGCTTTATTAGCATGACTGTTTGAGTACAGTGTTGCCAAAGCTAGTGTTACAAATAACTCTGTAGCCTAGGACACAAAATAAAATAATTAGACATACAGCAATGTGGGTATAAGCATGGGTGAACACAGAATTAACAGTAGTAGAAATACAGTAATACCAGCATTATAGGTAGGGGTGAGTGGATGTGTGTGTATCAGTGTGTGTGTGTGTGTGTGTGTGTGAGAGAGTGTGTGTGTGTCTCTCTCTCTCTCTTTCTCTTGTCGAAGAAAAATAAATGATGATTCACTGATTCAAAACTCAAAGAGATGGAAGATACTGAGGACCGGAAGCTGGAGTCCCGTGTGTCTAAAGTTTGATTGATAGATCGCTGTTGCACTGTTGCTCCATGGACCACTTGGTCTCAAGTGAATACACAAGGCCTCCATTTTGTGCATCACATATTCCCCATAGACCAATTGTGTTTGGTCCACTTTACCTTGTCTGCTTCTTTGTCCTATACAATGAATGCTCTCCACCATCATCCTGTGTAAACTGGAGATGTCCTGAGCTCCAAGGCTATGTCCCGGGTCCTTTGGATGACCTCTGGCTATCTATTTTTTAAAAAGCTGGCCCTTGAGTTTGTGAGGCCAGGAGCGGGCAGAGAGTTTGGACTGAGATGCCCCTCTCCACTCAGTGCTCTCTGTGTGTGGACACACACTCACACACACATACGCACCCTCGGTACTCTCTGTGTGTGGATGGACACACACACACAAACACACACATACACACCCTCGGTACTCTCTGTGTGTGGATGGACACACACACACACACACACACACACACACACCCTCTGTACTCTCTGTGTGTGGATGGACACACACACACACACACACACACACACACACACACACACACACACACACACACACACACACCCTCAGTACTCTTTGTGTGTGGATGGACACACACACACAAACACACACATACACACCCTCGGTACTCTCTGTGTGTGGATGGACACACACACACACACACACACACACACACACACCCTCAGTACTCTCTGTGTGTGGATGGACACACACACACACACACACACACACACACACACACACACACACACACACACACACACACACACACACACACCCTCAGTACTCTTTGTGTGTGGATGGACACACACACACACACACACACACACACCCTCAGTACTCTCTGTGTGTGGATAGACACACACACACACACACACCCTCAGTACTCTTTGTGTTTGGATGGACACACACACACACACACACACACACACACACACACACCCTCAGTACTCTCTGTGTGTGGATGGACACACACACACACACACACAC
>NW_027468657.1:12572475-12577475 GCF_046254945.1 Alosa pseudoharengus
CTCCCTTTCCATGTGTGTGGCATGAGGCATTGATTTGATTGTTAGTGTGTGTGTGTGTGTGTGTGTGTGTGTTGTATCTGGGACATGCTGTAGGAGATCCAAAGTGTATGTGTGTGTGGTATGTGTATGCGTGCGTGTGCATGCGTGTGTGCGTGTACGTACGTGTGTGTGCATGCGTGCGTGCGTGCGTGCGTATGTGCGTGCGTGTGTGTTAGGGTTGTGCCGATGGACGATATCATCGTCCATCGTGATGGTTGACAGGCATCACGATGGAAAGCAACCATCGTGATGCCACGCCCCCACATGCCAGTCACTAATTCTTGCTGTAACAGGCTAAAACATAAAAAAACCTTTCCCTGAAAATGAAATTGAGCCTACTTTAAAGGCTGTCAGCCAAACAGTTATCACGTATTAGTCTAACGTCTTGTAAAATAAAAGACCTACCCTCTTATTCAAATAATTCCTGACTGTGACGGGAATGTGTAGCCTAATTGTCCTTTAGTAGCCTACATGTCTCGCAGGCCTATAGCCTACATTGGACGTAATATGTAGCCTAATGTTTTAGCAGAAAATATAGATTTATTATTGTTAGGCTACGACTAGGACATTCTAGCGCTCAAATATTTTTGCGAGGCTACAGCGAGCGCCAAATGCGTCCTTCTTCTCTGTGTTAAAATAAACCATTTCTTTCGTTAATTATAGGATCAGAAGGTAGCCTATCCGTCTTTCACTGTAAGGCTTGTATTTCATGCATTTAGCAAAAGTCCCAGACAGCAGCGGAGTGGTAATCGGGATTCGTTATTTGTAAAAGTGTTTTTACTTCGCCATCCTATAGCCTGGACTGCGCGATTGCAGCATAGACGGTAGCCTGATAACGTGGGATGCTGCATAGTACTAATATTTTAAATGAGTGACCACGATAGTAGTCTTAAGTAGCTTTTTTGCTGGGTCCAGCGAAGTCTGTCAATGTGTAATATTCCGCTGGTTGGTGCACACGCAAGTGTTCAGATTGATTGTCTATCCGTCTTTCACAACAATTTTCTTGGATTAGATCTTCCACACAACTTCGGTAGCCTGGTCAGTATGTCTCTCTTAGCTGTCCACTTTCATCAGGCCGTATAGCCTATATAATAGCATTTTTTTTATTTTTATGTAGAACATTATAAATGTATTTCTGTACAGACATACCTATAGGCTGTTTACTACACGAAACCCCCCCCCCCGCCCCCGACGATATCATCGTCCATCACGATGTTTTACTGTACACATCGTCAAATGCCAATTTAGGCGACATCGCCCAACCCTAGTGTGTGTGTGTGTGTGTGTGTGTGTGCGATCCAGACATGTGATACGAGATCCTCAGATAGCAGCGAGACTGAGAGGGAGGGAAATGCACTCTACTTCCTCATTTAGTTATGACCAGAGATGGAGATGAGCAGAGATAATAGTTCAGGGGAGACTGTGTGTGTGTCTGTGTGCATGTGCGTGTGCGTGTGCGTGTGTGTGTGTGTGTGTGTGTGTGTGTGTGTGTGTGTGTGTGTGTGTGTGTGTGTGAAAGAGTACCTTTGTTTGTGCCTTTGTCTAAGTGTATGCATGTAGGAAGACTGCAGATTATTTTATCGGTCCCTGGAGATCTATGAACACGCACACACACACACACACACACACACACACACACACACACACACACTACTGTGTCAAAGCTGAACTGCTCCACGGTCGGTTAGCTGATAGCTTACCCGATCCTCCAGAGATTCCTGCTCCGTCACACAAGGCTGCGCTAGCGTCAGCAGTCAGCCCCCAATTCCCCGCGGAGCTCAGTGGCATCTGTGGCGCAGAGACGAGGGGGCGGCCGTGTGAGGACACGAGATCCACATCTCCCCACTCTCCCTGCAGACCCAGAACTGAGGGACTGTTAGCATGATCGAAACCGCACAGGCAGCAAGAGTCCCAGATAGATCAACTGATAGGGGGGGGGGGGGGGTCAGAGAAAATATTATGATAAAATATATGCATGTCGACATCAGTTTATGTTCATAGTGGTCAAGTAGAAATGGCCGAATGTTGGTGACGTGGTGAACATAATAGCATCAGAGCAGCATCAGAATGTCGGTGACGTGCCGAACATAATAGCAGAGACAGTTGATAAAAGGATAAAGGATATTTGATAATAGCATCAGAGCAGCATCAGAATGTTGGTGACGTAGTGAACATAATACAATCTGTGTAGCATCAGAATGTTGGTGACGTGGTGAACATAATAGAATCAGAGCAGCATCAGAATGCTGGTGACTTGGTGAACATAGTAGAATCAGAACAGCATCAGAATGTTGGTGACGTGGTGAACATAATAGAATCAGAGCAGCATCAGAATGTTGGTGACGTGGTGAACATAATAGAATCAGAACAGCATCAGAATGTTGGTGACGTGGTGAACATAATAGAATCAGAGCAGCATTAGAATGTTGGTGACGTGGTGAATATAAGAGAATCAGAGCAGCATCAGAATGTTGGTGACTTGGTGAACATAATAGAATCAGAGCAGCATCAGAATGTTGGTGACGTGGTGAACATAATAGAATCAAAGCAGCATCAGAAGACTCATGGCAGCATCAGAGCAGTCAAATAGCAACTGTTGAGACATAACAGATCCTGTCTGCCCAGCACTCTGTGAATGCTGTTGCTTTACTCAAACATGACACAGTCAGGAGTGTGCGCAGGCATCATTCAGACAGTTCAGGATTGTCTGGTTTATTCCAGTAGTTAGAGGGGTTTCATGGCCATTATTTGGCCATTAGCCCGACCCCCTTCCTCATCCTTCTCTCTCTCTCTCCCTCCCTCCTTTCTCTTTGTCTCTAACACACCTCTTTACACCAGTGTATGTCTACAATGTCATGCAATATGTAATGTCTCTCTGTCTCTCTATGTCTCTCACCCCTCCTCTTAGCCCCTGAGGAAACGTTCTTGAGTCCGTCTGTCCGAGTGTGTGGTGGACAGGGGCGGGTCAGTGCATCACGGGTAGTTGATTTGTGTGTGTGTGTGTGTCTGTAGAGGTCACTGGTTAAACAGCATGTGTGCTCAAGGGTCAATGCTCCTGCTGGCCTCCTGAGCCAGTGCTGTCCTGATAAGGTCGCGACCTCCGTTGAGTGCACCTGGGCCCCGTCGGCCATGATGTCTGCACAGGTGGAGCGGGGGCGGGTGGGAGGGTGTGTGTGTGTGTGTGTGTGTGGAAGGCCGACAGCATGAAGTGAGGGTGGCACGACCAGCTTATGTTCCGAGTAGTTTGAAAAACAAAGGTGAATTTTCCTGCTCTAATTGATTCTAATGAATGTGTGTGTGTGTGTGTGTGTGTGTGTGTGTGTGTGTGTGTGTGTGTTTGTGTGTACTGTATGTGTGTGTGTGTACTGTATGTGTGTGGGATAGAGGACAGAGATAGTGAGGTGAGAGATGCTGACGGGAGAGTGGATATAAGGACAGCAACCAGAGTGCCTTGTCACCTGAAGTTACCGTAGCAACAGCACGAAGAGCAAGTGTTTAGCAGGATTAGCGGACGACTGATAGCCGCATCTCACATTGAACGCCTCTTTAGAAAAGATCAGCACTCCAACTGTCACGCCTGCCAGTGTGTATGGCTGTTAGCGTGTGTATGGCTGTTAGCGCTGGACTAGCTGGCGTTTAAGTGCGGATGGCTGTTAGCATGTGTATGGCTGTTAGCGCTGGACTAGCTGGCATTTAAGTGCGTATGGCTGTTAGCGTGTGTATGTCTGTTAGCGCTGGACTAGCTGGTATTTAAGTGTGTATGGCTGTTAGCGTGTGTATGGCTGTTAGCATTGGACTAGCTGGTGTCCTCACTTCAAAGTTCAAGGCTCTCAGTTTAGCTCTTGTCATTCTTTCTCACTCACTTTGGTTTCCCTTTGTTTTCTACCCTTCTCTCTCTTTCTCTCTCTCTCCTCTCCCTCTATCTTTCTCTTCCTCTCCCTTCCTTTGTGTGTGTGTTTTTACAATATCCCATTTCAGATATAAACAAAAACAAAAAGGCTCTCCCTGTCCCCATCCCCTCCTAACATCCCATCAGCAGCACTTATCCCTCCACCAGGGTAACCCACCCTCCACTTGCCCCTGTCCAACCAACAGGGTCATGAGGCTGGATGGGGAGATTGGATCTTTGCATTATTGATTTCCTGCACAGGGAGCTCACTACTCACCTGTCCCATCTTCAGCTCCCACGGGCTGGGGACTGTAGGGTCCGGTTGTCCCCCTTCGCCCCATCAAAGTCAACCTGTGGCCCACAGCGTCTCTGGTTCGGGATGGGTGTTGGGGTTTTAATTGCCCTGAGAAGAGACGAGAGAGAGGGAGAGAGAGAGAGTGAGAGAGAGAGTGAGAGAGAGAGAGAAGCAGTTGAGCACATGTGTCACATGTTTATTATTATTATTTTTTTTTTATTGCAACATAGACACATGTCTGCACACACACTTTCTCAAACTAATAAAGAACAAATGTAAATATAAGCAAATTGGATGCCTTGAACTATGCAAAGAAACATGAATTCAGTTGTTGCTTCCCATGAGAATTTAAGGAGATACAGTATTTGTTGACAATTAATTCAGTCTCACTCACTTCTCACTTCTCAGAATTGCACACACACACACACACACACACACACGCGCACGCACGCACACGCACACAAACACACGCACACTCACGCACACACACACACACACACACACACACACACACACACACACACACACACACTCTAAGAGACACACCAATGATTGGCTGAGAGAATGAACGATGGGTCTGCCCCTCTCCCTGTCGGCCCATCTCATTGGCTGTGTTGATTTCAGTGAGCATATGGCATATTGAGGGAAGAGACCCGACAGAGAGTAGGATCAGAGAAAACTGAGAGGAGGAGGGGAAAGGTGAGTATGAGAGAAAGGATGAGGAAGGATGAAGGTGAGCATCGAGGGGAGAAGAGGAAAAGAGTGAGAGGGAGAGAG
>NW_027468657.1:12584975-12589975 GCF_046254945.1 Alosa pseudoharengus
TGAAAGTAATTGTGGTGAATAATTACTTAATATTAATCTTAGACTGGCAAACTTAAGGAAAAAACTCAGGAATCAAGTTTATTCTGTTACAAGCAGAGAGGGTACAAAAAAATGGTCTATGGTCTATGTAGGCCTAGCCCAGGCCTGGGAGGCCTAGGTTGGCCTGTAGCCAACTTCTCCTCTCTTCCGTTCTACATCCTCCTAGTCTTAGTCTAAGCCCAAGTCTAAATCTAAATCTGACAAACATTGCAGTTTAGTTACTTTTAAATGCTTTAAACAAAGAAGAAAATGGCGCCAAAACAAGCCCACATGATTGGTTCTCCAGTTGGCATCAGACACACCTACTCACACCCACTTCACACCTATCTGAATAGCATGAGGAGAGATATCTTATATATCAGAAATATCACTTATAGAATGTTCCAAACATTCTCACAATCAAATCATTACAATCCTTGTATGTATCACAATGATACCGAACATGAATACATTTACATTTCATGACACATGGATACATTATATCAAGGTAACATCCTTTGTCCTGTGTACCTGAACCACTACATTAGCATTTGATTGGGGGAGGGGAGGGTGTCTTTGTTTTAAACCAAGAAGGGCCACATGGCAATTAAATTATTAATAATTTTAACCGTAACATTATTGCTATCAGAGTCTGTGCTTTTGCAGAGAACTGTCCAAGGTTCTTAATGAACAAGGAGCTCTCCGTGGTTCTGAAAGCCTTCAATGTCAGCGCTCCATAGTTTGTGCTATTATCACCTGACCAGCTATTTGCCACATAACCACAGCACTTTATCTGTAAAACTGAAAGAAAAACGTAGTATCAGAATGAGGAAGAAAAAAAAAACAGCTGTAATTATTATTTCTTGCCATTCTGGTTGTCCGCCGACCATGACTGTGCATCAGATCTGAATGGCATTCCTCTGATGGTGTGCGCAGGGAAGAGCGTGTGCGTTCTCCACCCTAATGGCGTTGTGGGTCGGGGCGGTAATTACTCGGAGCCAGGCGTGTGGATCCCAGGCTCCTCATCACCCACCCTGCCCGGTGTCCAGCTTCCCATGACTTTTAAAGCTTTCAAGTAATCAGCGTGAAATAACATCTATTTCAGAAGTCAGGCGACTCCAAGCTTTTTCCTGGAGGATGCCTCTCGCCTCTCTCTCTCTCTCTCTCTCTCTCTCTCTCTCTCTCTCTCTCTCTCTCTCTCTCCCTCCCTGAGTATTCTCTCTCTTTTCCTCCCCAACTCTCTCTCATCTCTCTGAATGGAGGCACATGCGGGCCATATGTCTAGCTCATGTATAGGATCTGCTTTTTAACATCTTAACATCTCTCTCTCTTTTCAACATCTCTCTCTCATTTCTTTTTCTCTGTTGTGCTCCCCTCCCTCTCATTCTCCCTCCATCTGTTTCTTTCTCTTCTACTCTCTTTGTCTGTCCCTCTCCTCCATCACCCCCCCCCTCCCCCCCCCCTCTTTCTCTCTCTCTCTTTTTCTGCCCCCTGTTCTCTCTCTCCCTCGCTTGGCTTCTGTCTTAATCACAGTAGCACAGTTGGGTTGAGTCTACGCTAAGTGTTGCAGTCACCCGTGCCATCATGCTGGCTGCTGAGCCCCCCACCCTTTAACACACACACACACACACACACACACACACACACACACACACACACACACACACACACACACACACACACACTTACACTCAGACTCACACTCACACTCTCTCTCACACACACACACACACACACTCACGTACACATACACACACACACACACACACACACACACACACACACACACACACACACATACACTCAAACACACAGAAACACACACACACAGATACATGCACACACATACACGCTCACACACACACACACACACACGCACACACACGCACGCACACACACACACACACACACACACACACACACACACACACACACACACACACACACACACACACACACACACACACACCACCACCACCACCCATCCTCTGCATGTCAGCCGCTAATTAGTAAATAACTCATTAGCATGGAGTGATTAATCACCCCCTGGAAGAGGTTTCTGGGCGTAGAGATGACGAGATGCGGGGGCTTGCTGACGGCAACAGCGGGTCGGGGAGGTGTGGGGGGGGGGGGTTTATGAAACAGACGCCGCCATCATTGCTGCTACTGTAGCTCAACTTATGTCACAGCTGAGTGTATGCAAGTGTGAGTGAGGGACACAGAGATAGAGAGAGAGAGAGAGAGAGAGAGAGAGAGAGAGAGAGAGAGAGAGAGCGCAATTGGAAACACGAGATCAGACTCTTGACGGTTTCCCATTAAATGCCACATTGTGTAAGAGCTGATGAGAGAGAAGGTGAAAGGGTGTGTGTGTGTGGGGGGGGGGGGCAGTGTTACACAGAGAGACGTTTAGCAGGAGGTAACGACCTTGGCAGAGGCAGAGAGAATGGAGCCGCTCTTTCATGTCCACCGCGTGTCCATTTACTTACGGGACACTCTGAATGACTATATGAATGATATACGTATGCATGTATGGCCACTCTTTACCTCTTTGTGGAAAGACTTTTGAAATCCCTTTTATTGAACCATACTATGGATCAATTACTCAATCCCCATTAATACACACGGCAAAGCAGTGGTACAGATTGTTGTTTCACCATTTAAAAATCAGTCTTCCATCATCAGAAAAATGGATCAAGCCTTTACCCACACACCATTTACGTCCAAACCAACTAAGGTTATTTGTAACGTGGAAGAAGGCATATTCCACTCTGACCCTCGACTCCACTAACCCTTTAAACATTTCCACTAAGTTCACAGATATCCCCTCCTCCCCCAATCGATTCCCTTTCCAAATGGTCAGCTTTGCTTGACCAATTAGAAAGTTCAGGCAGCCGCACAGATCTTTTTTGGCTTTGGAGTACTTGACCCCGCAAATGAAAAGTTATTTCGAGAAGGTAAAGCCTAATCCTTGAAACACTGCCTCCAAAAGATGAAAAAAGGAAACCAATTGTGAGCAGTTTGTGGAGAGAGAGAGAGAGAGAGAGAGAGAGAGAGAGAGAGAGAGAGAGAGAGAGAGAGAGACCTGTATCTTTGATTACTAAGGCCTAGAAGCTAAATTGACCAGTTGCAGTGGTGTCTGAATGCATAGAAAGCTACTGTGTTCTGTGGGACCATTTTTCTAAAGGCTTTGCTCAATACAGATTCCATTTTTTAAATTACATAAGTCATCATTATTCACTATGCCATGTATATCTAAAGTTGACAGGCACACCATAGAAAAAAAATACATTACAGAAAATACATTTAGTAGGAAGTTGAGTAGGTGTTTATGGAATTAGCCGTGTTGGGACACAATCAAAAGAATGAAATTAGATAGTGACACTGGCAAAATTGCACTGTCTTTACAAAACGTCTATGGCAAATAACAGTAAACATGGCTGTACTGCAGATGTGAGGTCTTGGTATTAACTGTGAGGAGTTAAATCAAATAGATGCAATGGACTCTATGCAGAATCAGATAAGAAACATCTGCTGATTGAATACAATATTACAGTGAGTGGCACCAGGCACCAAAAAAGAGTTTACTATTATTTCCTGTATTCCTCAGCCAGCTGCCATGACCCTTGACTAGCCCAGTGATCATAGTCTGGCCACATGACACAAGAGAGAGAAAAAACCATAGTCGTCCAATAGAGCCGTGCGAAACAACAAGGTTAGAGCTTTCTCCTCCACCGTGAGAAATTCAGTAGCGGCTGGATGTATTCGTACGGTGTGTATGAGGTGACCGATGTAGAGTGGACAGCCTGTCTCTTGTGCTTGGAGCGGACCAGCCTGGGAGAGAGTGAGTCATGAGAAAGGGAAAAAAACACAGATGTTTTTGTTTTGTATGTGTGTGTGTGTGTGTGTGTGTGTGTGTGTGTGTGTGTGTGTGTGTGTGTGAGATGGCTAGAAAGGGATAGAGAAATGGGTGTATGAGAAAGAGTGTATGTGTGTTTGTGTCTATTTGCTTAATGACTATATTTTATTTCTGTCTCCACAATATAGTTTGCAATACAGTAGTCTAATGCTGATTTGAGAATGAACACAAGTGACTCATAGAGAGAAGGATAGAGAGAGAGAGCATGACAATCTAAAAAGGATGAATGCAGAGGAGGAGGAGGAGGAGGAGGAGGAGGAATATCAAACAGCCCAAGTGGCATGTCTTAAGCATGCTCCCTGGTGCCCCCTGGTGCTGTGGAGGAGAACAGAAGATGAGCCAGCTGCTGATCAACACTCACCCTCTGACCCAGAGTGATGACCCCTGCTCTTAGAGAGAGAGGGAGAGGGAGAGAGAGGGGGGATAATGATGAAGGGATAAGAAGAAGTGGAGAGAAAGAGCAAGGGATGGAGAGAGAGAGAGATAGGGAGGGGAGGATAATTGTGAAGGGAGAAGAAGACGTGGAGAGAAGGGAGGGGAGCAAGATGAAAGGATGAAGAGAGAGAGAGAGAGGCAGGGGAATGTAGGGAGGAAAAGAGTAATGGCAGGAAGGAGGGATGGAGAGAGTCACAGAAGGATGAGATGGAGAGAACAGGGCAGGGAGGGATAGAGGAAGCAAAAGAAGAGAGAGATATAGGAGGGATACAGGGATAGAGAAAGAGAGAGAGAGAGAGAGAGAGAAGGTCAGACAGAGAGATTTTTCCCCCCATTGCAACACATGTAAGTGTAATAGTCCAGAGCGGACAAGGCAATGGCCAGGGGTGGAAATGAAGGGAAGAGAGCGAGGGAGTGAGGGAGATGGAAAACAAAAGGAGTCTGGGAAGATAATTCCCCTTGTGGCTAACCCCCCCCCCCTCTCCTCCTCTCTCCTCCTCTCTGTCCCTCGTTTTCTCGCCTTCCCTACCTTGTTAAGAGCACAGACCTCATGTTTCCTGCTTCTCCTGTTCAGTCTGATGGTCTCCAAGGCCCTCGCCTCTCTTTCTCTCCTTCCCTCCCTCCCTCCCTC
>NW_027468657.1:12602475-12612475 GCF_046254945.1 Alosa pseudoharengus
TGTTTCGTCCACTGAGCCTACGGACAAGATGGCCTCTCCGTCAGGTTTTTATTCTTCTCCTCCCTTTGCCCTTTTCCTCTTCTCCTTTCTTCCTCTCTCACTCTTTTTTATTTCCCCTACATTCTCTTGTGGCCTGTGTGTGTGTGTGTGTGTGTGTGTCTGTCAGCGCTGCTCTTTTCTCTTCGTGTCTTAAGACACCAGCCCCACTCACTGGCCAAAGCCAGTACTGCAGCACATCACTCAGACACACTCAGAGGCAGCGGAACGGAAGAGAAAGGGATACAAAGAAAGAGGCAGAAAGAAAGAGAAGGGGATAGAAAGGAAGAGGCATAAAGAAAGAGAAGGGGGTAGAAAGGAAGAGGCAGAAAGAAAGAGAAGGGGATAGAAAGGAAGAGGCAGAAAGAAAGAGAAGGGGGTAGAAAGGAAGAGAAGGGGGTAGAGAGGAAGAGGTAGAAAGAAAGAGAAGGGGATAGAAAGGAAGAGGCAGAAAGAAAGAGAAGGGGGTAGAAAGGAAGAGAAGGGGCTAGAAAGGAAGAGGTAGAAAGGAAGAGAAGGGGCTAGAAAGGAAGAGGTAGAAAGAAAGAGAAGGGGATAGAAAGGAAGAGGTAGAAAGAAAGAAAAAACAGAAAGGAAGAATCAAAGACAGAAAGAGGCCGTCAACATTTAAAAGCCCTCTATAAACCATCACATGGATCAAACACTCGGCAAAAGGCTAGAACGTGGCGGAGCAGTGGCATTGTCGCCGCCTGGCATTCGGTTGCCATGGATTTGGGAATCGAATCGAATTGCCGTTGTGAGTCAGCGGCGCTTTGGATAAAATTGTCTACTAAATACCATCAGTCGACTTTAACTTTTAACTTTTAACTTTAACTTTAACATTAGGGCTGCATAGGCTGAGAGATCGATGGGTAAAAAAGAAAGTGTGAAAGGAGAGAGCAAGAAGGTGATATGGAGAGAGAGAGATAGGGAGAAAGAGAGAGAAAGGGAGAGAGATAGAGGGAGACAGAGAGAAAGAAAGGGGGAGAGATAGAGGGAGAAAGAGAGAGAGAGGGAGAGAGATAGAGGGAGACAGAGAGGAAGAGAGGGAGAGGGAGAGAGGTGTGATGGCAGTGTAATCATGTGGAATCCTTTGACACCTTGTGTCCAGCCCAGAGGGTTCTGTCCTCTGTGAGAGGCGGGGGCTGGAGCATGGACACCTGTTCACCGGGCACTTTGTGGCGCACGCTTGATCTCAGAACACACACGCGCTGGCACGCTTCCTTCTCCTCCACACGCTTCTCTGTCTCTCACAGCTGTTGAGTGTGTGTGTGTGTGTGTGCGCGCGCGTGTGTGTGCGCGTGTGTGTGTGTGTGTGTGTGTGTGTGTGTGTGTGTGTGTGTTTAATGCACATCACATCATGTTACATGCAGGTCAGGTTTATAACTACATGCACACACACACACACACACACACACACACACACACGCATGCTCATCATCATTTGGTGTTTCTGGACTGAGATCAGTGGCATAATAAGCAGGGTGTAATGACTTGCACAGGGTGCAGCGGGGGGATGGCGCGGTCTAAAGTCAAGGAGTCAATGACTGCTTCTCTTTTTACATCTTCCTTCTCTTTCGCTTTTATAATCCTGTCTGTGACAGGAGACGCTTTTGGTAATATGGGCCCTAGGGCATGGGCAAAGTGCTATTCAAACCTATTAGAACGTGTGTGTGTGTGTGTGTGTGTGTATGTGTGTGTGTGTGTGTGTGTGTGTGTGTGTGTGTGCGTGCGTGTGTGTTTGATGGAAAGACCAATAGGTTTGTGAAGGAGCAGATGGTAATGGAGTTGTGTTTGATTTATTTGTATCACAGCCTTCCATTTTTCTGTGTGTGTGTGTGTGTGTGTGTGTGTGTGTGTGTGTGTGTTTATGTGTGTTTGTTTGTGTGTTTGCCTGGTAGGGCTACTTTATATAATATCACTATGAGTGTAGTGTACCAGCGCTTTTTATCAGTCACCTGCTGTTGTTAATATTATTCATTTTTTTATCTCCGCCTGTCTTTATTACACACACACACACACACACACACACACACACACACACACACTTTCTCATTCTGCCCTCTGCTGTCCCTCTATCAATCTATTTTTTCCTCTCTCCATTGCCCTCTCTCTCTTTCTCTCCATTTTTCTCTGTCTCTCCTCGCTCTCCTCCTCGCTCTCTCTATCTCACTCTCATTCCTTTTTTCTGCCAGTCCGTTCCCTTGGTGTCTACAGGTGTTAAGGCCGCCACCTCTCTCTCTCTCTCTCTCTCTCTCTCTCTTTCTTTTTTCTGGTGCGTCTGTTCGTCCGTCGGTCAGGAAATGAGTTATCCCAAACTGCTTGCCGCCAAATTCGCGAGGTCGACATGTCCTCAATCACCATGAAAGCGCTTGTGTCCAACGCCAGAGGAGGTAGTGGATGCTCTCACATTATATTCTCTCTCTCTCTCCCTCTCTATCTCTCTCTACCTCTTTTTCTCTCTCTCTCCCTCTTTACCTCTCTCTACCTCTTTTTTCTCTCTCCCTCTCTACCTCTCTCTCACCTCATATTCTCTTTCTCTCCCTCTCTACCTCTCTCTCACCTCATATTCTCTCTCTCTCTCTCCCTCTCTACCTCTCTCTCCCTCTCTCTTTTTCTCTCTTCCCCCCCTTCTGTCTGTGCGTCCGGCCGTCCTTCAAAGGGAAGGTCAGTGGGAGATTGGATTCAGTCCCTGGTGCTTTTCCTTGAGGTACCGGCCTGGACTGAGGGACTGCCGGGTTGTAAATCTGTCAGTCCACATTGTCAAGAAGAGAATTAAAGCTCTGTGTGTGTGCGTGTGCGTGTGCATGTGGGTGTGTGTGTGTGTGTGTAGGTGTGACATTGGAAGTGTGTGTTCCTGATGACACATGTGTATGCATTACATATTTATTTATTTATTTAATTAATTATTTTTTGGTGCAGAGGATCTGCAATCTCTCTGTCTAGATTCATACCGTTCCGTTATTAATCATATGGGTTCTAATTAGTCTTTAAATGGATCTCCTTTTTCAGATTCCTATTTTGTGAGTGTGGGAGTGTGTGTGTGTGTGTGTGTGTGTGTGTGTGTGTGTGTGTGTGTGTGTGTGTGTGTATGAGGTGGGGTGGGACACCAAGACAAAGCATTTGAGAGATCCTTTTGTGGAAGTCTGAGGAAGGGACAGAGTACTGTACATTGTGGTGGTGTTTCTTGTGTTGTTGTTTGTGTTTTGCACCTGCACTTCATGTGGAGTAATTGTCATCTGGCGGCGGTAAATACAGATCTTATTTGATGCTCAGTGGCACTGCATCTCCTGTGGAAAATGAAAGGAGTCCTCGGCGGGCGACCCTTGGCGGGAATCGTGTGTGGTAAACAGGGATGGGGTGACTTTGGCTCCATGATTGAGGTCACGCTTGAATGTGTCGGCTCTGGTCGGGGGGGGCGGGGGGGTAGACACGGGTTTTTCTCATCTCGTTTTTGGCCGGGCAGCGCTGGACAAACATGATTGAAGACACTGATGAAGGGTGACAGGCCGACAAATGGCCAGGTCCCTCATCAGGAGTCGCTCCGGAATGAATTTCCGGCTCGCTAACGAGACAACGGTGTCTATTTCCATGTCCTCGTCTGTTGGGGAGTGTGTGTGTGGCTCTGTCCTTCTCTATGTTTGGCTTTAGTGCATATTGTCCCTTTGTGTCTTTTGTGAGTGTATTTATGTGTTGTGTGTGACATCTATGTGTGTGTGTGTGTGTGTGTGTGTGTGTGTGTGTGTGTGTGTGTGTGTGTGTGTGTGTGTGCGTGCGTGTGCGTGTGTGTTTGTCCCTGACTATCTCATCACACTCAATACGCTGTGAGGGGTTTTGGAAGTCAAATGTGGCGACTTTGAGCTTAAATAATGAGCCCTGCAATTAAGGCGGATGAAGCTCTCCATAGCTAGAGTTCGCCCTGAGGAACGAGCATTGGCCATGCCAGCTGGCCGCCCACTGCCCGACAGGACCAGTCATGCCCACACTGCAGCACACAGCACAGGGAAGGAGTGTGTGTGTGTGTCTGTGTGTGTGGGTGTGTGTGTGTGTGTGTGTGTCTGTGTGTGTGTGTGTGTGTGTGTGTGTGTGTCTGTGTGTGTGTGTGTGTGTGTGTGTGTGTGTGTGTGTGTGTGTGTCTGTGTGTGTGTGTTTGTGTTTGTGTGTGTGTGTGTGTGTGTGTGTTTGGCAGGGCCAGCGTGTGTCGGTTGGCTGTAATGAATGGGGTGTTTATTAGCGTGATAAAGCTTTTTCACACAGAACAGCCATCACTGTAAAAGGTTAAGCCCATCATAAAGTCCATCCGTCATTCCTATTTACTCAGAGTAAGTGCTCTCTCTCTCTGTATTTTGTGTGTGTGTGTGTCTGTGTGAGAGTATGGCCACACATACTGTATGTGTTTGCACAAGCGTAATCACATTGTGTGTAGATGTCTGGGCACTTGAGCATGCTCATATGGTTGAAGTTTGCTGCAGACGTTTTCAAAATGGTGTTGGTTAGAGATGGTTGTCACATGACGGATATGTGTGGATGTTAGCGGTAGTTCCTGTTGCATTCCTCAGTAGAGTACTTTTTTATACCACTGCCTCTTGTGTGCTATTGCTTAATGAATTAGTTTGAAAGGCACACATATACAATCGACAGTGTGTGTGTGTTTTGTGTGTGTGTGTTTTGTGGGTGTGTGTGTGTGTGTGTGTGTGTGTGTGTGTGTGTGTGAGTGTGTGTTAAGTAACTACCATTAATATGTATTTGTTTGTTGCATTGCGATACACCATTGATAAAGATGAATGAATGTAATCATGTGTGTTTGAACGTTGAATGCTGAATGTTGTTAATCAGTGTATGTTTGTGTGTATGTCTGTGCGTGTGCCTGTGTGTGTGTGTGTGTGTGTGTGTGTGTGTGTGTGTGTGTGTGTGTGTGTGTGTGTGTGTGTGTGTGTGTGTGTGTGTGTGTGTGAAGGTATTCATTTTCTCGGTGGTGTGTGTGGCCGTCTGGCGTCTCCACTCGGCTGCCCTGGCTGCTCATTCGTCCGTCCCATCAGCATGTGGCGCCCGCTCCGCCTGGACTGGACTGGACTGGTCCTCTATCTCTCTCTCTCTCTCTCTCTCTCTCTCTCTCTCTCTCTCTCTCCCTCTATCTCTCTCTCTCTCTCTCTATCTCTATCTCTCTTCACTCTATCTCATCTCTCTCTCATGTTCTCACCATCACATCTGTCTCTCTCTTCCTCCATTACCTCTCTCTCTCTCTGTGTGTGTCTTTCTCTCTCTTTCTCTCTCTCTTCCCTCTATCTCATCTCTCTCTCATTTTCTCACCATCACATCTGTCTCTCTATCCCTCCATTACCACTCTTTCTATCTATCTCTCTCCATCACCTCTTTCTCCATCTCTCTCTTTTCTCTCTCTCCATTGACACTCTCTCGCTCCTTCTCTTCATCACCACTCTCTCTCTCTCCCCCTCTTTCACCATATTTATATTTGTAAAGTTTTATTTATACCTTTTAGCTTCTTTCATTATCTCCTGCCATGACACCTGAGAGAAAAAGCAATCTATTCAGCTGATGCCCTATGAATTACTCTGGGAGCGATTGGTCATGCTTGACTTTACCTTCATAAAATCACTCCATATCTGACCTTCGTAAAAATGTTCCCCAAAATCGACATAATTTCCTCAATAGTCATGGTGCTGTTTTTTTTTTAGTCATGCTGTTTTTATAATGGCATCTGATTCATTTCTGAATATCTGTGAGCTGCAACAGTATTGTAATTTTCACCATAACTGTAAAAATAAATGTAAAACATTTTTTTTTTTCCATTTGTGAATCACTGGCTTCATTGAGCAGGTGTCGCTGTTGTCGGATTCAATGACTGAAGCATTTGGATAATATGATCTTATAACAGCACCGTGCTGCTATGAACAGGTTGTACAGCAGTGAGTCCCTGTGTGTAAGGTGTGTGTGTGTGTGTGTGTGTGAGAGAGTGTGTGTGTGTGTGAGAGAAACAGATAGATTAGGTATTAGGGACTGACATCTGGCCTGCCAGGGGGCTTGAAGAGCACATCACTGTTTCTTCGCCTCAGGTGTGTGTGTGTGTGGTGTGGGGTGTGTCTGTGTGTGAGGCGAATGTGCTGACAGACAGACCGACAGAAAAAAAAAAAACCCTGGCAGCACAGGTGAGAACTCCCAGCTCAGGTGAATAGAAAGAGCGACAGGCGAAAATGACGTTCCGCCAAATCTCCTCCCTACCCATCATGCTCGGCGGGTTAGGGTGGGGTGATTTGGGGCAGCTGCTTGCTTGTTTTTTATATACATCTGTCAGATCCCCCAGCCTCCTCTTCTTCGTGCTGTTGCACATCACTCTCTCTCTCTCTCACTCTCTCTTGCTCTCTCTCTCTCTTACTCACTCTCTCTCTCTCTCACTCAAATTCAAATTCAAAATAGAGTCACTCACTCACTGTCTTGCTCTCTCTCTCTCTCACTCACTCTCTCTCTCTCTCTCTCTCTCTCTCTCTCGGCGGTGGCGGTGGCGGAGGAGGCCGGGCGACATGCTAAATTGAGCAGGCGACCTCTGACCCCGGGAAAAGGCCACGCGGAGACGTCTCTGACACACGCCGCTGACGAGCAGCTGCCCCAGCCTGCACTCATGCCTCTCCTTATTCAGAGCAATTTGCAACAGGGATTACTGCGTCTCACGTGTGTGTGTGTGTGTGTGTGTGTGTGTGTGTTTGTGTGACTTTTTACAGGTGGAAGGGAATCTGTGCAATTATCTAAGCTGTAGCTAAGATGGGGGAGGTGTCATTTAACCTTACCTTCAGGCCGATGACAGAGTGAGAGCCTACCCTTCTCCTCTCTGTGTGTGTGTGTGTGTGTGTGTTTGTGTGTGTGTGTGTGTGTGACTGACAGAGGTGGGGAATGTGTCAGGGTACAAACACAACTCCATCCATCATACTTGATCATGGAACGACATCACACTAAACAGACAACATATCTGTCAATCTGTGCAACTCACACACACACCTGCTCCCTAGTCCTCTGAGACCTTATCAAGTCCTGATACAGCAGTTGTGTGTGTGTGTGTGTGTGTGTAAGTGTATGTATGTGTGTGTGTGATTTTGTGTTGTATTTTCTCCCCACCCCCCCACCCCCCACGTTTGAATTACCATATGACCACAGCATGGTCACATCGCTGGCCATTTCTTATAAAGCTGCAGACATCGTAGCATCAGGATGAGCTCCCATCAACTCATGATACCACCACCCCCCACACACACACACACACACACATTCCCCCATGCTCCCTGATGCTGCTGCTGCAGGCTGTGTTGGGTTGGGTGTGTGTCAGCTCTGGTGCTGGGTCCATCAGGCCCTCCTCGCTGGGCGCTCCAGATTGGTATCGATCTCCCATCGGCTCCGCTCACAGAGCCTCACGCTTTGGTCCTCCACCCCCCCCCCCCCACACACACACACACACACACACCTCTTACCCACACTCACATGCATGCGCTTGGTCTGCTACTAACACTAGGAAACCAGACATGACCAGCCGATGCCAGAGATAAAAAAAAAAAAACAGTGGGATGCATCTTGTCGATCATGAGAGAGAGAGAGAAACAAAGGCTCCCCATTCAACTCTATGAGAGATTGTGTATTGTGGAGAGTGTGCTTCAGACATTGCATCAAGCCCTTGCTAAGTGCAGCTGACCTTGAACAGGACAGTCAATCTAATGATCTTTTTTAATGATCACAGCACCCAGACAGGCCATAGACAGTTTCAGGATGGTTGTAGATGCATCCTAACACCCACATACTCACACACACACACACACACACACACACACATACACACACACTGACACAAACACAAGCACGCACACCGGCTCTGGAGGAATTGGCGAAAGCTAAAGTCAGAAGCCGGAGGTGTGATGAGCCGAATGAAGAAAGCCCATCCAGGATTAGTGGCCATGCTTCGGGGGAGATGCAGTGATTGGTCTCTCTCTCTCCCTCTCGCTCCTTCTGTTTTATTGGACACAAGGATTAAAGTTCTCCGTCGTAGGACGGATTTCCGTCAATTTGATTTTAGAAATGTCATATTTGAGATCGATGCAGATCCGATGAGAAAAAAAAATAGGAGGGGGGGGGGGCTATCACCTTTTCTTTTCCTTTTTTTAAGGCAACTACAAATATTAGGTCCGATGAATTAATGTGTGTGATGATACATGTTTAAAGACCTAGCTGCTAATAGTGTTCTTGAGAACTTTCTGTGTCTCAATCAGTGACGGCTCAAGAAGATAGCCTAGCCTACCTCAGCCATGAGTTCCGCTTTGTTTATGTTGTAGCTACACGCTTGTCTCGTTGGCCTGGGGCGTTTGCTTAAAAAAAAGAACACATATGGAGGACTAATAACGGTCTAAAAGTTGGATTATAGTGACACAATCGAGACAGCTGATGAGGTTGGCAAATCCGTTTAACTTTTTTGGATATGATATTGTGAGCTCTATGTGCGAGAAGAGGCTGTTCTTTCCGTGCATCAATGTAGACAATTTCTTACTATCGCGAACTCTTGTCAGGGGAGGTCATTCATTTTGGGTGTCACCTATGACTTGAACAGATAGCCTGCTATGCCACCCCATGTAGGCTACTATTATTGTTACAGTTTTTAATCAATGCAACTAACATTATGTGTAAAGCGACGCAATATAAACCGTATGCAATGTATTATCCCGTCTGTTATGACATGTACAACAATGTTTTTCACAATTTGCAACGGAAGGTTTTGACAGCGTGTTAATTCAAGTCCAGTGCAGAACTGAATAAGAAAATCATAAGGCTATGTATCTTGAAGTTCCAGTATGTGAGAAACTTGATATGCCTTAATATCTTCAACCTCAAGTATGCAGCTAATAAGGAAATATAATTGTTATTTAATTAAACAAGGTGAACTTGTCCCCACTGTAGAATGCAGAAATGGATGCAAGGAAGGGAATTCAAACACACTCAACACCTTACCATCTATTGATGTCATTGTGGTTCATTGAGATATCTGACATTTTTTCTGTTAAAGATTGGCATGGAGACAATAGGACATGGTTGCCTTTGTCGGTGCCCTTATGTGAACTTACACAGGTAAACTTGCTCATCTTTACTTGCGTACGACTTCACACCAGTGCTTCAGACCAGAGCTGATGCTTCAACAACAGCCGTCACTGAAAAGCTGTTAGTGTCTTTGAACACAGCTGTTCTCACATTAGCTGATTGCGATAAAAATAAACCATTGTTGCCTAATTACCAATTATTAATTACACCTGTGTGTAGTATCTACTTTTTTTAGTGTGTTTCACATATAGTATTTTGCAGTATTTCTAAAATACAAAAATACACACCAATAAAGTATTTTGATACAAAATACAGAGCCATTTCCTTCAACCAAATAAAATACAAATGACAAAATACTATTTTGTATTTGAAATACATATTACATGTTTCAGAAATACCCATCCCTGGGAACAGGCAGATTAGCCTACATCTTTATAGTTGACCATATGATGACATACTTGGGTTAATACTGTATTTCACCAGTTAGGGCACCAAAATGGCCAGCAGCGGCACTGTGTAGCCTGTCTTGACAAGTTTTGGGTTACAATATACAGGTAGTGGGCTCTCTGTTGATTTTAATGAGTAGGCCTAAGCCTAAAGTTACAGCATTTCTATCACAATTGACCAGACTTCGACCTTTTGTCTGCTTTTAACAAAATTCTGGCTATGATTGTTCCTTGTATTGCATCATGAGCCATCACTGCGCCTATTGCATTCTACTGTTGTTAGCCTTAAGCCTAGCTTAGTCATTATGTTATACCACATCGCCCTCCATTAGAAGTGCAATGAGCTGCATTGAGCATAATAAACTGCATTTAGAATTCCAAATCCATATTTCTAGATATTTTGGTAAAAGTAACTTAAAAGTAATACAATA
>NW_027468657.1:12617475-12622475 GCF_046254945.1 Alosa pseudoharengus
GGGCTGACCTCTCTCTCTGCTGTGCCCATGGCACAACAGGACCATTTCCGAGACCAGAGTGACACTTCCTATACTGGACATTTCTCTGTGTGTGTCTGTGTGTGTGTGTGTGTGTGTGTGTGTGTGTGTGTGTGTGTGTGTGTGTGTGTGTGTGTGTGTTTTATGTGTGTGTGTTTTATGTGTGTGTGTTTTATGTGTGTGTGTGTATGTGTGTGTGTGTGTGTGTGTGTGTGTGTGTGTGTGTGTGTGTGTGTGTGTGTGTGTGTGTGTTTGTGTGCGTGTGTGTCTGTGTGTGTGTGTGGGATAGAGAGAGGGTTTGTGTGTGTGTTCAAGTTTTCAAAATATTATGTGCATTTTCGTGTTACAGTTTATATGTATGTCCTTTAGCTTTTCCAGTGGATTTTTCAATGGCCTGCTATTTTTGTCTCTGGCATAAGTATGTCTGTGAGTCTTTCTCTGTTCTCCATCTTTGGAAATGAAGCCAGAGAGAGAAGAGAAGGTATAGAGCTGTAAACACACCAGGCCTCCCGTTGGCTTCTGGGTAATTGTGCCACCGTGCATGCCGCTCTGGGGTGCGGAAGAATGTGGAGGAGGCTCACCAGTGTGATGTCACGTTTCCATGCCAACCAGCCTTCCTTCTCGGGAGTCTTTTGTGACAGTGAATGACTGCTGATATTTACATTGCTATATTGTTGGAAAGAGTATTTTTGTGAGTGTAAGTGTGTATTTGTGTGTGTGTGTGTGTGTTTGTGTGTGTGTGTGTGTGTGTGTCTGTGTGTGTGTTTATGTGAGTGTAACGTGTACATGTAGATGGTTAGGGAGTGTTCAGGTGTGATTTTGACAGTTAGTGTGATGTGTAGCATTTAAGAACATGTATTGTGACCTTTCTGAGATAGAGCTTGCCTGTGCTTGAGTGACAGAAAGTGTGTGTGTGTGTGTGTGTGTGTGTGTGTGTGTGTGTGTGTGTGTGTGTGTGTGTGCGCGCGTGCATGCGTGTGTGTTTGTGTTTGTGTGTGTGTGTGTGTGTGTGCGCGCGCGCATGCTTGTGTCAATGTGTGATTGTGTGTTTATGTTTATGTATGCACATGCATGCACATGGACGTGTGTGTACATTGACAGAGCCGGACATGGTGGTCCATATTAGAAGTGTTCAGACACCGCTGTGTGTTCTGCTGATGCCAAACCCCCAACCCCCCATCCCTGCTAACCCCCCCCCCCCCCTTCCCAACCCCCAACCCCCCCCCCCATCCCTGACAGTCTCATCAGGCCCTGACTTACCCCAAGCTGGGAGCTGAATGAACGCAGGGAGGAGGTCTCGTTCTCCTTTTCTCTTCCTCTCTCTCTATCTCTCCTCATCCTTTCTTCTTGCCGCTCTCTTTCTCTTCTCCGCTCCCTCTGCTCTCCCCCTCTCTACATCCTTTTCTTTTCTCTCTTTTTTTTCTGGCCCCCTTCTCCTCTTCTCTCATCCCCACCTCTTCTATCCTTCATTCCTTCCCCCTCCATCTCTCCTCTCTTTCTCCTTCATCTCTCCTCTCTTTCTTCTCCATCTCTCCTCCCTTCCCCCTCCATCTCTCCTCTCTTTCTTCTCCATCTCTCCTCTCTTTCCCCTCCATCTCTCCTCCCTTTCCCCTCCATGCTCTGGCCGATCCCTGGGGTGTGGTGTGGTGGGCAGGTTGATAGCATTGCAGTAATCCTGGGGACATCAGACCGGCAGGGTTGCTTTATCTGCAGCAGACGCTAATTGTTTAGGTGCAGGAGGTTCTAATCCAAGTTTAATGCCTTGTGTTTGGCGAGAGAACCCCCTCCGTGCTTTTAACATCAGCTTGCGAGACTGCCTGTCTGATGTGTGTGTGTGTGTGTGTGTGTGTGTGTGTGTGTGTGTGTTTGTGTTTGTGTGTTCATTTGGATTTGATAACCGAGCCTTTGTATGATTCTCTGTGTTCGCGGCGGCATTGATTCTTGGGGGAAAGCATGTAAATCGCTCTAATTGCTTGGTCTGCAGTCATGCACAAAAAAAACACATACACACACACACACACACATATGGACACACACATATGGACACACACACACATGAACATGGACACACACTCACACAGTAAGCCCTTACTCCCATGCCTCCTCTACCCTGTGATGGCCTCTGCTTGTGCAGCCAGAGGAACAGCTGGTGAGATCTCTGTTGGACAGGGCGGCCATCACCACAGGCCTCTCCTGCTGTCCCATACTGACAAGGGGAGGGGCAGGGTTGGCCGGCCGGTTGGCAGTGCCATCGAAAAGGCATTTCCCAGCCATGGAGCGAAGATTATGGTGAACGGTGCTTATCTGTTGTGTCCATTTAGGAGTCGTAAGACACACACGGTCCATTCACAGTCCAGCCCTTCTGTGCCAGAGGCGGGTAATGGTCTGATTTCATGCACCAGAGACAATGCTGCACGGAGAGTTCATCTTAAGCCTCTCTGTAATGAGAGCGTATGCTGCTGTGTGTATTCACGTCAGGCTCCAGTCCTGAGGGAGTGGTCACTGGAGTGGTCTGTTCAGATGGACTCTTTAGTTTGTGTTTGTGTTTCCAGTAAGAAAGCAATACCATGACACCCTTCCAGCTTGGACTAATACTGTAGACTCAATGCAGATACATGCTAAATGGGGTTGTGTAGGGTACTTATAATAATAATAATAATAATAATAATAATAATAATAATAATAATAATAATACATTTGATTTATAACGCACTTTACATCAATTCAATGACCTCAAAGTGCTACAATGCCACAATAAAACCCCCTTTATGGTCACCACAAAGCTCTCTGTTAGCCTATGTGTGAAGCTGTATGATGGTAAGGATAGTCACCAGCCAGAAATACAGAGATGAAGATCAGTCTAGTGCATGCTTGATATGATCTGTACATTTTTATTCTCTTTGTTGGTCTTCATGATGAGTGGAATCAAACACGCGTGTAGAGGGTGAGGGAGGAGCAGGTCGATGGAGGGGCAGATGGATATGCCCCCCCCCCACCCCAATAGAGGAGGTCTGGAGGGATGTGGGAGAGGAGGAGGAGTGTGGCACAGCATCACACACACACACACACATATACGTAACACTCCACAGTCATCATGGAGTCTGTTTGAAGTGAACATTCGCAGAGTCCCCACGGGACCACAGGCTTAGCACAGAGATCCTTTCACTCTCGTTACCGGGTGTCAAGTGGGAGGGTAAATAAATAAGTAAATAAATAAACAAATACAGGATATACCATAGGGGAAATGTATGGATTCTGCCCTTTTTTTCCCCATCCAGGCTCTCTGATGTTAGTTACAACACAACACACTCACTCCATGGACAGCTCCCGCTTCCCTGACCCGAGGCCCCGCTGGTGATTTTTAGAACAGAGTTTTCATGTCACTTTCTTCATGAGCCCCTGTTTGTGAACTTCTGAGGGGTGTTTGTGGATGTCAATCGACTTGAGGCCTTCAAGTGATATTTATGTTTCTCTCCTCATCTGATTTTATCTTTAAAGCTTTCCTCTTTTGAGAGAGAGAGAGAGAGAAAGGGGATGTGGTATGTGTGTGTGTAAGAGAGGAAGAGATGGGGGGAGTGTGATAGAGAGAAAGATAAAATGGGTTTGTGTATGAGTGAGTGAGTGAGAGAGAGAATACAAGTTTGTGTGTAAAAAACAGAGAGAGAGAGATGGGAAAAGAGGGATAGAGTACTGAGTGAGAAAGAGATAGAGAAAGCAAGAGAGACATTAGGTTGATCCCCACCTCTTGAAAAGGCTCAGAGAGATGAAAGTCCCTTTTTCAGAGTCAGACTCCATTTTCCCTCTTTTTTTTCAGCATCAATAAATCTTCCTCCGCAGGAACATTCCAGACGTCCGACAAAAATCACAACCCTGGAAAATGTTCCCATAATCCTCTCCTCCACTTACTCCTCTGTTTACATCATCATCTCTCTCTGTCACCCTCTCTCCCTCTCTGGCTCTTTCTCTCCCTCTCTCTCTCTGTCTCCCTCTCTCTCTTGCTCTCTCTCTCTCAAGTCAGGTTCAGACGTAGTGTCTCTTAATCTGGAGATGAGTCATACACAAACTCGAGTTGCCTAAATCCCACTCAAGTTGTTGATGCTTTTTTCCTTGATCAGCCCTGGTAAAGTCAGCTAAAACTTTGGCCAGAAAAGTGGGTGGTATTTCTGACTTTAACATTAACTCTAGGCGATTTAGACTGGTTATGTAGCCGGTATCAAACAAGCAATGGAAAGTGCACATCTTTGCCTTTATACATTTATATTCCAGTCAGAGATCAAAACAGCATGTCTCCACACATCACACAGTAGTACTTCCTGCATCTCAAGTGTACGTTTTATACCTCATTCCACTTCCTGTCTTAAATCAGAATAAGATTCACCAGGCGCTGTTGGATTGAGCTCCAAATCTGTAATAGGACTACTGACTGAAGTGGACAAGAGTTTATTTGTAAGTGGACTGCCTCTTCATCCATGTTGTCTTATTCTGAAGAAGTCCATCCCTGGAGTGGACTCACATTGACTCACGTTTTTTCATATTTTCTTTCCTTGACCTGAGCTCAGCGGTCAGCTCTGCTCCCTTCCTCACTCCCACTCGATTGTTGTGCACTTCTCCAGGTAACGAGCGGTCTTAGCATTCTGCTGCCGCGCCCAATCAAAGGTGTGGAAACAAGTCAACTTTACCCTTTGTTCTCTCTCTGAAGAAAGATCTCCTGCTTGGAGGTGGGACATACATGAGGGCAGATGGAATTGATATTCCGGGCTGGAGTTTGCCCGAGATGGAGGAATGCTGTGACGGGATCAGAGCCGGAGCCTGCCGACGCTCCCCGCGGAATTTCAATAGGCGGGGACTGCCCAGGGGAAGAATGCTTACGCATTGATCGTGACCGCACAAAAGAACTGGAAATATAAAAACTCTGAACAAAGTCAGGCCCTCTTAAACCCCGCAGTCATTTTCATGTGTGCTAACCATTCAAAAGGCTATTT
>NW_027468657.1:12634975-12642475 GCF_046254945.1 Alosa pseudoharengus
ATAAACAGAGAGAGAGAGAGAGACGATTTATCTATCTCCACAGCTTCCATGTTGTTTGACGGGAGCCACTTGGCTTATCCAGAATGGGTTTAGTCGATGTGAGATAACACTGGAGGGATGGGCGCTGAATCTAAAAGAGGCTGACGTCCACCCCAGATTGCTGGGGGGTTCTCTATGAAGTCAGACTGACCCGGTGACCGCTGTGAGCTCAGTGTGTGTTTAAGGGCCCGTGCCCCCACTGATCAGTGACCCTGGCGGAGACATGCGTGAGCTCAGGGTTGATGGAGTCATGCTGGGGGTTAGTGAGGAGAGGATCGGGCCTGCCAATATGGATACAGTGTGTATGTGTGTTTGGTGTGTATTCACATGTGTGTGCGGTATGCATTTATGCATTTAAATGTGTGTGTGTGTGTGTTTGTATCCGTGTCTGTATGTGTGTTGTGTTGTCTTGTGTTGTGCTGTGTTGTGTTGTGTCTTGTTTTGTTCAGTGTGTATGCAAACGTGTGTATTTTCTTGTTCTTGTGTGTGTGTGTGTGTGTGTGTGAGTGTGTGTGTGTGTGTGTGAGTGTGTGTGTGTGTGTGTGTGTGTGTGTGTGTGTGTGTGGGTGGGTGCTGGCCGGCTCTAATGAGACTCCCAGAGGGGGAGTGATATGACAGCTGTCAGTGTGAGGCCGGTCTGACGGAGAGGGCTGCCGGTGAGCCGAGGGCGGGGGTGAGCTGTCCATCCATCAGCTCTGAGAAGCCCAGACGAGCACAGGACAGCGCAGGACAGCGGCTTATCACAGCCAACGAGCCCGGCTGCACCTACTGATAGGGAGGGGGGGGGGGAGAGGTAGTCCTGGGAGGGGAGGAAAGAAAGAGAGAGGGATGGGGAGGGGGGTCGGGTAGGGAAAGAGAGAGGAAGTTGAAGATTGCAAGACAAAGATAAAATAAGAGATGGAGGTTGAGAGAATTGGAGTGATTTGTGTAGCGAACAGGAGAGCTGGAGACACAGGCAAGTAAACAGACATTATGGAGACTACCGTGATGTAACCAGTCCCAACTGATACAGAGACTACCGTGATGTAACCAGTCCCAACCGATACAGAGACTACCGTGATGTTTGTCACCAGTCACCACCGATTGAAACACACCAAATGGCTCAATCCATCCTGCTAATTAATGCAATTCATCATTAAATTAAGGGAAACTACTAAACAGGAACGGAATGATCTCTGTCAAATGATAGCTAAGACTACCTGACACAGTCTTGGCATCCTTTAGGAAAATAAACACAAACCACACAAACACTCAAACACACAAACAGCATTCTCTTCCATTTGTCAATGATAGGCTATCAGACAGCTAAGCCTACTTGTATCCTGTAGGGAAGTTCTGCCATAGCTGTGTGCTTCACGTTGACAACAGTGCATCTGACAATATCAGCTGTAGTGTACGAGTCAGTAGCGGGTTTGATGATAATCTTCCCCCTACACTGCTGTCAGCTTTGTCTGCTACTCATCCAGAAACTTTCCCACGTTATTGTTTCGGTGATGTGTCTTCATGCTCTCCGACAATCAGCTTTGTTCTCGATGTCTTCATCACCTCACCTGCAGCTCTCAGTCATACTGTACACCTGTGCTGCATCACCTCTTGGTATTCATCAAGCCAGTGATGTTCACGTTAACTATTATTATGGCTTAGATACTGATATTAGACAAAAACACAAATTAGGCAGATATTTGACTAATTTGACATAATTTAATGTCAACTGACCTGCTTGCAAATTTTCACGAATATCATTTGCATTTGTTTTTTTTGACTGATTTGGGACAGCCTTGGTATCCGTGGCAGACACAGAGCCAGAGTCTGATATATATAAGGACGGGGGGGATGGGGGGGGTAGAGGAGACGTGTAGGCAGTCTGAGGGAGGTGATGGCAGACAGGTGTTTAAAATAAAGTGGTGCGCGCGAGAGAAAGAGACATCGCCGCTCTGCTCTGCTAAGTGTCTGCTGTTTATGGGTGAATGAGCCAACGAGAGACAGCGAGAGAGAACGAGAGAGAGAGAGAGAGAGAGAGAGAGAGAAAGAGAGGGGTGAAGTGAGAAAGAGAGAGGAGGTAGAAAGAGTTGTCACCAATCCTACCCACTCTCTGCGTTCTGCATACCAAGTGCACACGCTCCTCCATAATTCATTATGCAGGCGAGGCAGGTGTGGCGGGCGGGTGGGGAGTTCAGCTGCTCTAAATGGGCGGCTTATTGTTGCCACCGGGACAGTAGGGGAGAGGCCGGGTCAGACTCAAGGGCCTCCATCTTATTCATCAATCTGCCGACCATTAGCACTGAGACCATGTCTGCAGCGCAGGCCGCACCGCTGAATGCGTGTGTGTCTCTCTGTGTGTCTGTGTGTGTGTGTGTGTGTGTGTGTTTGTGTGTGTGTGTGTGTGTGTTTTCCTGAAGAGACCTGGGTTTGGTGTTGTGTCTTATTTATTTATGGAGACAGAGAATACTTGCCAAAAATATCACTTGTTTTCGTGTGTTTTCCCTCAGAAGGTTTCAACTGTACCAGTGTGAATGCGGCTGACTTTCTTCACCTTACCGTTCTGTTGATTTACACACACTACACACACACAGACACACACACCAAACATGAAACAAACAGGCGATAAAAGCATATCTCAAGGATAGTGAGGTCCAAGGTCACAGCATTAAAAAAGACAACAATGCAATCCTTTCTTTTCCATCCCCCACCCCACCCTCTCTCTCTCTCTCTCTCCCTCTCTCCCCCTCTCTCTCTCTCTAGTGGTTGGCTGTAGTGGGTTAATGGGAGGTGTCTCCTCTGTAGTGATTGGCTGTAGTGGGTTAATGGGAGGTGTCTCCTCTGTAGTGATTGGCTGTAGTGGGTTAATGGGAGGCGTCTCCTCTGTAGTGATTGGCTGTGATGGGTTAATGGGAGGTGTCTCTCCTCTGTAGTGATTGGCTGTGATGGGTTAATGGCAGGCGTTTTGCTGTTTGGCTTCTGTCAGGCCTCTACAGGGCGACCCGCATCAATCCTCCACACATCAGAGCCCAGGTTAGGCACACTGGCCGTAATCGATTCAGCCTTTCCGGACACACACACACACATATACACCACTCACACACACACACACACACAGACACACAGACACACACACTCACACACACACATATACACCACTTTCACACACACACACACACACACACACACACACACACACACACACACACACACAGACACACACACTCACACACACATATACACCACTCTCACAAACACACACACACACACACAAACACACACACACACACACACACACACAAACACAGTGTTGCCGACGCTGCAGTATTCCGCTCGCGCCCACCGAGCCACTTGCACCTCGCCCAGCTCTCCAGAGCCTTGGGGGCATTTTAACTGGGCTTATAAAAGAGCTAGCTGCTGGCGCTAGCAGTATATAAACAGCAGGGGGGCGGAGGGGTGGACAGGGTGGTCAGGGTGAGGGGGTCCGGGAGCGAGGACCACATTAGCGCCGGGGTCCGCGGGTCAAGCCAGTCTGGAGGTCTGGGAGCCGCTTCAGGGGCTGGTGAGAGGCTTTGATTGGGCCAAAGAGGTGAGTCGTTCAGGCTCAAGTGTGTGTGTGTGTGTGTGTGTGTGTGTGTGTGTGTGTTTGTACGTGTGTGTGTGTGTGTGTGTGTGTGCGTGTGTGTGTGTGTGCGTGTTTATGTGCTAAGAGAGCATGAGAGAGAGTCTTTTGGCCTTAAGGCCCTCTTTCTTTTAAGAGCCTATAAGACTCAGCTAAAGGAGATAAAGAGCGACCGGGTGGGGGGGGGGGGTGGGTTGTTGGATGTAAGTACACACTTTTTAATACTCTGTGTGTGTTTGTGTGTGTGTGTGTCTGCGTGTGCGGGAGAGTGACAAAGAGCCAGGGTGTGTTTTTGTATTCTCGTGTGCTCTTCTGTGAGTGGATGCTACTGGTGCTCATTGCTGCTGTTGTTGTTGTTGTTGTTGTTGTTGTTGTTGTTGTTGTTGTTGTTGTTGTTGTGGTTGTTGTTTGGACCCTGGCCCATCAGACACAATGAGGAGAATCCTCCTAATTAGAGTGTTAGTAGCGGGCGAAGCCGCCTCCTTTATCCTCTCCGCTCTGGTCCTCTCCCGACTGCCTGCACCACCATGGTGGACAGCACACTAACATGTGGTCTGGCACACACACACACACACACACACACACACACACACACACACACACACACACACACACACACTCACAGAGTGGTAGACGCCATCAGATCACCCTGGTGGACAGCACACTAACATGTGGTCTGGCACAACGTATGCACCTGCTGTTTCCATTCCAGGGTGTTTCTGCCTCCTTTCACTCTCTCTCTCTCTCACACACACACACACACACACACACACACACACACACACACACACACACACACACACTCACGGAGAGAGTGGGAGACGAGACGCCATCAGACCACCGTGCATTTAGTCAGAGCCAAGATGGCGTTGACGTGCTCCCAGCAGGTGGCTGTCATTAAGAGGGCTGTCTGGATGAGATGTCTTCCCCTCTCGGCGCGCTGCGCCAAAAGCACAGGCTGGACCGCGTCCGAGACCGAGACCGAGCCCGAGCGTCCTCAGATGCCAGCACGAGTGGAGCATTACGCCCCTTGGCAGGCCTGGGTCACGCCAGCGCAGGTTGGTTAGAAGAGATGGTGTTCTTGGGATGGGTGGAGGAGGAGGCAGAAGAGTTGGGGGTGGGTAGAAAGAGAGAGAGAGAGAGAGAGAGAGAGAGAGAGAGAGAGCTCGTGATCCAATCACAACATCCTCTCTGCCCTGGCGAGGTCAGCCGATAGGTCAGCCGTCTTATTAGATCCTGTCACTCACCCACTGGTGTTCCTTGTGTGAGTGTTCCGAGGGTGCGGCTCGACGCCCCGGGCACTCTTCAGATGAGGTGTCTCTCTTCTAATAGAACTCTCACGACCCCCTTTGTTTTCTTCTTCCTCCCTCCTGCATTCTCTCTCTCTCCCTCTCATCTCTCTTCATCCCTCTATCTCTGCCCCTGCTATCTCAGATGTTGTACATCTCTTTCTCCTTCACTGTTTTGTCAGTCATCCAATTTACCCTTCCACCAGTGGCACTCGTCACACATCTCTCGTTCCAATCTAACCGCATGCCGCCTGCCCACCCTGACCTCACATGCCTTAACTATCCTCTCTTTCTCTCTATCGCTCTCTCTCTTTCTCTGTCTTTCTATATCTCTCTTTCTCTTGCTCGTTCACCCATCCCTTGCAATGTCTATCTCTTTCCTTTCCCTTTTTCCATCCCTATAATTTTTCTATTTTTCCCCAATTTGTCTTTAAACTATCTGTCTCGGTATGTCTCCCCCTACCCTGATAACTATCTCCCTCTCTCTCTTTCTCTCTCTCTCTCTCTCTCTCTCTCTCTCTCTCTCTCTCTCTCTCTCTCTCTCTCTCTCTCTCTCTCTCTCTCTCTCTCTCTCTCTCTCTCTCTCTCTTTCTTTCTCTCTCTCTATCTGTGATTGGTGGTGGTCTCTGTAGACTTGGCTTGTCACTGTGAGATGGCTGGTTGATAGAGGAGAGAGTGTCTGTGGGCCGACTGACAGGCAATCTCCTCCCTGAGAGAGACACACACACACATACACACACACACACACACACACACACACACACAAACATCCATATACTCACATATACCATTCAAGACAGAGATATCTGGCAGTGTTTTTAAGTAATAGATGGAACAGCACACACACACACACACAAACAAACACACACACACAACACACACACACACACACACACACACACTCACGACAGACACTTTTAAAACATGAGCAATTTTTGCCCCGCTGTGTTTTTGTTTTGCCTTTATTATTATTGCTGTCATCAAGTCATTTGTTGGCGGTGTTTTAAGCGTGCTGTTCGGTGAAAAGCGATGTGTTTTGAATCACAGAGGTAATGAAAAATACCCAGAATCCTCCTGAAACAGTGTCAGTCATCGTTTCGGTGGACGTGTCCTCAATTTTACCAGACAGGGCGAAATGGAGAGAAAGAGAGATAGAGAGAGAGAGAGAGAGAGAGAGAGAGAGAGAGAGAGAGAGAGAAAAGTCTGACAGACAGACGAACCATCTTTAAAACAAACAAAAAAAAAAATACTATAGCATTTCAAGCCTCAGCTGTTACTGTTATTTTGACAGTTTTTCTGCAACTTTTTGCATTGAAGAAGAGACACATTAATGTTTAATTTCTATTCAGATGAGCCAATCTCATGTATTTTGGAACGAGGGACAATTACCCAGTGGTAGAGAGAGAAAGAGACAGAGTAAGGGGGGGGGGGGCAGTTCAAGTCACGGCCTTCTGAGGACAGCTGCTCCCACTCACAACACACATCTTTTGGTCTGGATATTTTTCTAGAAGTTTCTTCCACTCTGTTGCTCCTGCTGCACCATCTTTGATTAGTGGAGTTCATAAGTAAGTTCATGTCTGTGGGGAAGTCATAAGTTAAAAGAGATATTTATGGCTTTATTCCTTCTGATGAGGAGGATAATATATCCCCCGCAGCCCTCTGGAACGGAAGAGACAGAGGGAGAGGAGCGGAAAGGAGCGGAGAGGAGAGGAGAGGGAAGGAGAGAAGAAGAGAAGAGAGGAGAGGGAAGGAAAAAAGAGGAGAGAAGAGAAGAGGGGAAGAGAAGAGAGAAGGAAGGAGAGGAGAAGAGATGAGAGGGGAGGAGAGGAGCGGAGATGAGATGAGAGGAGAGGAGAGGAGCGGAGATGAGGAGAGGAGAGGAGAGGGGAAGAGAAGAGAGAAGAGGGAAGGAGAGGAGAGGAGAGGGCTTGTTTGAGGATGTAAGAGGAGAGCGAGGAGGCTGCTCTTATGGAGGGGAATAATGATGCTCTGACTGGGACAAACGTGGACCCTCCAGCACTCGCATTAACCCTCTTTCTTGCTTTGTCCCCACTTCTTTTTCTCTTTCTCTCTTTCTGTTTTGCATTTCCTGTGTGTGTGTGTGTGTGTGTGTGTGTGTGTGTGTGTGTGTGTGTGTGTGTGTGTGTGTGTGTGTGCGCGTGTGTGCGTGTGTGTGTGCGCGTGTATGTTCGCGTGTGCACTGTGTTGGTTTGTGTACATGTGTGTAGGTTTTGTATCTGATTTTGTGTGTGTGTGTGTCTCTTTGTTTGTCTGAGTATACTACTTGTGGTATTGCTGTGTGTGTGCGTGTGCGTGTGCGTGTGCGTGTGCGTTTGTGTGTGTGCGTGTGCGTGTGTGTGCGTGCGTGTGCGTGTGTGTGGGCGTTTGCCGGTGGGGTCTGCATGAGCAGCTGCTGTGTGTCCCAGGGGGAATCGTGCAAAGGGTTGGACGAGGGGGGTGGCAGTGGTGCGGCGCCCTATAGCGTCCCCCCGGCTCCCCGGGGAGACTCACACTGTGTTCCGCGTGAGGTTGGCTATGGCTGCAGGCGAGAGGAGAGTATATGTTAGTCTG
>NW_027468657.1:12647475-12652226 GCF_046254945.1 Alosa pseudoharengus
TAAACTACACATTTGAAATAATTGTAGGCCTATTTAATTATTATTAGTATTAATAATATAATTATTATTATTTAATAATGGTTGTAATATTATTACATTTGGTTTAAGCTGGATGAGAAAGATGTGACATAATTATATAGCATTAAACAGCTGACAGGAACGAAATTAACCATTCCGGGAACAGTATTTTTTTGTTCTAACCGGTTCGGGAACGTCAATTTATTGGTGGAACTCATAACCGGAAACGTTATAATTCCGTTTCTGTTCGGAACGAACCGATTGGGGAAAAAAATCAGTTCAAAGCCCTGACTTTAAGTAGAGTCGGTCCTACTCAAATGACTACAAATGAGCGATATGATATATGATGAAGTGTTTTATTTTCATTAGGATTGTATGTAGACAAAGTCAAACTCACTGCCATAGCCAGACCCTATCTTGCCTCTTGTTACACTGAGTTTTCAAACTATGTCAAAACTATGTTGAATGTGTTTTTTTTAGATATGTAATCTGTCCTGGTGGGCTGCTGAGACTCAGATAATGGACCATTAAAATAACTGTTACCACATCCCATTAGGGTGCCACTTGTTTCCAAGGAGACTGTCTGTATGTCTGTGTCTATATCTGCAGTGGAGACAAGTGCGACAGAGTGCCCACCCAAGTAGTGCCACAGGGTTCAGTTCGCAGGACAGTGGCTGGAACGCTCATTACTGAATCATTAGCTCTCGGGGGCAAGTTATGGAAGCTCAGCACTAAAGAACTGGTGTTAATTGGAGACCAAAGTACCAAGGCCGTGACCTTTCACCTTGGCCAGGTTGTGTGTGGAGTGTCCAGTCAGTAGGGGCGTCGGTGAGTGGTGTTGGTGGGGAAAGAGGAAAGTAATTTGTGTCTGGGGCAGTCGTTTCAGCTGGACATCTGCAGGTCTGGTTGTCTGTGTCTGATAAAGACCTAATGAAGAGGGACGGCTCAGAGGGATGAGTGGACGAGTGGGTCTGAAAGCCTCCTGCCATCCTCTCTCTCTCTTTCTTTCTCTCTCTCTCTCTCTCTCTCTTTTTCTCTGTCTGTCTATTCTCCTACTCAGAGGGAACAGCTCAATAAGTGTCTGTTCTATTTCTAATCCTCGAAAAGTGTATGTAATTGAATTATAAATGTGTAACTCGGTAACCAGAAAGTAAAGTTTAACCTAACTTCTCTGGTTAGAGAACCCCCCCCCACAAGTGCTATCTGTGGGAGTGAGCCCCTAAAGCACCATAGTGGCATTTGCACAAGTTGGCATAATGTAACCCTGCCACCGGTAGACTGTGGATCTGATTGGTTGGGTCTCTCTGCAGTTCATTAAGGGTGTTTTTATCGCCCTAATGAGGCCTAACCTCTAAAAATAAACACACACACACACAAACACACACACACACACACACACACACACACACACACACACACACACACACACACACACACATACATACACACACACACACACACAAATAAACTAACAAAACAACTACAAAGCAAGCAACAGCTCTGCACCCAGAGGGGCCAGATGATGCTCTTGACCATTGGCTCAGCACCGCTAACTGCTAACTGCTCCAGAAGGGCTAATGGTTTGCTGGGGAACGGCCGTGCCGGGGGCCACTGGAGCAGCTGGACAGATGTTACGAACGAGTGAGAGAGCCGGTGAGAGAAGGAGAGACAAAGAGAGAGAGAGAATTAAAGACAGAGAGAGGGAGAGAGAAAATGAGAGACAGATAGAGAATGAAAGACAGAGACAGAAAGAGAGAGAGAATGAGAGAGAGAGAGAGAGAACATGAGAGACAAAGAGAGAGAATGAGAGACAGAGAGAGAGGGAGAGAGAGAGAGAGAGAGAGAGAGAGAGACATCAGTGGCATATTCTAAAAAAGTGATGGCTAAGACGAGAGACATCCATGGCTGGAAGCTGCGTAATGGCTCCCACACACAGTTGTGTTCCATCAACGCGGGCCAGTGGGTGTTCCCGACGGTAACTATGCAAATGACTTGAAGTATAACCGTAATTTGATTGGCTGGTGCCTTCTGTTGTTGTCCGGCGGTGCAACAAAAGTTTAACTTTTCGATGTGAGCGACGGGAGCAACGTGACGCAACGGACCCACAATTCAGTTGGGCAACGGATGACGTAAGCCCATGTAAAGTGGACGGGATGCGTCTCCAGCACTGCACCGCACGCAGCTGTGTGTGGGAGCCGTTAGAGTGTCGCCTCTGCTGCACACATTACCAGTTAACAATGCCATGGAAATGGAAATGTTAACTATGCCACTGCTCCCACCCACACACAGACCGCATGGCTCTGCTGACCAGTGTGCTCTTGTGGACTTTCTACTGTATCATACCCCCATGGCATCTAATCACTACACACACACTCACTTGGCATGGCACTACTTATCAGGCCCAGGGCTGAACAGCAGTGTGTGTGGTTGTCTGTGTGTGTGTGTGTGTGTGTGTGTGTGTGTGTGTGTGTGTGTGTGTGTGTGTGTGTGTGTTTGTGTGTGTGTGTGCGTGTGTGCGTGTGTGTGTGTGTGTGTATATGGGTGTGTGGACGTGTAAAGTGGGCTGATGATCAGACTCGTTCAGACAGAAGACAACAGGGGACACTGAACCACAACACAAAAGAGAGAGACGTAGGGAAAGAGAGAGAGAGAGAGAGAGAGAGGGTGAAGAGAGAAAAAGAAAACAACAGACTGATGAAAGCACAGACACACAGAGTGAGCTGGAAGGTGTAGGAGGTGAATGTCTAGATATAGCAGCCCACATAGCCATGGCAGATATTAATGTGTAAGCAGTGCTGTCTGCATCTACAGACTCCTAACAAGAGGAGAGGAGGCACTGTGAGTGTGTGTCCGTGTGTGTGTGTGTGTGTGTGTGTGTGTGTGTGTGTGTGTGTGTGTGTGTGTGTGTGAGAGTGAGTGATGACAGATGAGTGGCCATATTGTCATTAGGGACAGTAAGCAGGCATCAGGCATTAGGCACTGACTGGTACTTAGTTGGTCTCTGAGTCATCACCAGCAGTCAGAGAAGTGTGTGTGTGTGTGTGTGTTTAAAAGCCGGGAGCCGACATTAGCAAATGCTTTTATGGAGAGGGGAATACCCATACACATTTACTCAGACTGGCACACGCACACACCCACACCCACACATATACACACCCACACATACACACATCCACACACACATACACGCATAAACACACACATATAAACACACACGTACACACACATATACACACTAGCACACACAAACACACACACACACACACACACACACACATCCACACCCACACACACACACACACACACACACACACATCCACACACACACACACACACACACAAACACACCCACACACACACACACACACACACACACACACAAACACACACACATGCACTGAGGCATAAATGTCATCCCTGTTGTCCAGTTGTTCATCTTCATCTTGGTCTTCATCATCACATCCTCCCCTTCACCACATCCTCACAAGTCTCTCCATCTGAGTGAGGCGCCTCCAGCTGAGTCTAATCATCTGTGACAACACACACCTTAGGTTAGACACACACACACACACACACACACACACATACCCACACACACATACACACACACTGACAACACACACACACGCACATACAGTACACCCACACACGACACACACCTTAGGATAGACACACACTCGCAAATACACACACTCACACTCTCTCTCTCTCTTTCTCTCTCTCTCTATCTATATGTATGTCACTCTGTCTCTCACTCACTTACACACCCACACAAAGATGCATGAATGCACACAAACTCATACACACACATGCACTCTCTCTCACACAAATGAGTGAAAAGAGAATGAAATGAAGAATGGAAGGGAAAAAAGAGAAGAAAGAGGATGAGGAGGAGGAGTTTGCTGATGGGGCAGTGTTGCATCACCGTTGGCTAATGCCACCCACAGCCACGACGCAAGAGTCGCCATGGTGACCATGACACCTGGCGACCTCAAGAAGTCAAGTGACAGCTCTCTCAATTATTCCATCTTCATGACTGTGCGTGTGTGTGTAGGGTGTGTGTGTGTGTGTGTGTAGGGTGTATACTGTATATGTTTGTGTGTGTGTGTAGGGTGTGTATGTGTGTGTGTGTGTTAGTGTCCAGACTGCTCTCCCAAAAGTCTGCGGCGTGTCCTTGCATTGTTTACTTTATTCATTAGTTGCTTAATTTCCTGAGAGCCCCAGAGAGGTTAATTAGGCATGGCGTCAGCATGGTCTCGCTCGCACACACACACACACACACACACACACACACACACACACACGCACACACACGCACACACACGCTGTGTCCCGCTGAGATGCCAGCACTCTGCGTGTGCTCGGTGAGGCGGGAGAGTGTGTGACGATAAGAGGACGATCAGAGCGCAGTGCACGAGTGTGTGACGATAGCGGCACAGTGGGGCACGGCGGACAACTGTGGAGTGTGTTTATCTCCAGTGGTGACTCAGTTACACACACACACACACACACACACACACACACACATAACACACTTTCGATCACACATAAGCAAACAGAGTTTCACTTAACCACTAAGTCCCAAAAGTCCTGAATGAGAGAGGGAGAGGGGGATGGAGAGAGAGAGAGAAAGAGAGAGAGAGAGAAGGAGTGATATGGTGGCAGGGAGGGAGAGAGCTGAGGGTGCGCCTCGGCTCTGAGTAAGATTACAGTCGACAGTGGCAGCATTTACA
>NW_027468657.1:12652426-12657426 GCF_046254945.1 Alosa pseudoharengus
TCTATCTCTCACACACATACAGTACACACACATACATACATATACACAAAACCATAATCATCTCTATAGCCTCATTTCCATAATAAATTGTCTAATTAACCATCCTCATATGCCCTAATGTGATCTTTCCGTTATCTTTCACATGCATGCAGACGTTCCCACACAGATGAATAGAGGACATTACACGTGTGTGTGTGTGTGTGTGTGTGTGTGTGTGTGTGTGTGTGTGTGTGTGTGCATGTGTATTATCTCTGACACACACTGGCCCACTCTATCTAACTGACCTTTACATGCTGTCCTGCAGTATAAACACATAATCATATATATTGTCAGTTTCACAAATTCACTATTTGCTACACACACACACACTAACACACACACACACTTCCTTTCCCCATAAACTCTCTCACATAAAAACCCCATACATATACAGCACATGTACACATACACACATGCACACCCACTCACACACACACACACACACACACACACACACACACACACACACACACACACACACACCTCAAACGTCCTAATCTCATTTTACGTCTCTTCTGGGCTCTCCTAATCACATTCGCACATGAGCGCACACTTCACTCGTGCTCGGCCCAATCAATGTATCCGCCCTAAATTAACCATCTGGGAGCCTGTGTACAGTACATCCAGCTTATATTGAGTGCTGGCTGTTCTGAATGAATTTGGAGAAATCTATTTACCCCCCCGTCCCCCCCCTGCCCTGTAGCCAGGACCCCTCTGTCAGCATCCATCAGCTCGCAGAGCGAATGGGAGATGAAGGTTGCACCTGCTGAGGCCGACCTGATGTTCTTACAGTATATTAAGCAGGTTCTAGGTTTCAGATTCTACAATTAGAATGCATGTATGGAAGAGAATTAGGCGTGTACATGTAAGTAATGTCCATTCATGTAGAATGATATGGAACAGGTGTAGATTTGGAAATATAGAAAATAGCACAGGTATAAAGGTTCTACCATGCATGGTTCTACCTGTGCACTTAACAGTTGATTTCACTACTCAAGAGAGAGACCTCGCTGCGGAGTGGTGCTAATTAGAATCTGCTGGTTTACTGTAACGGAATGGTTGGCACAAATATGTGGTAGGACTTTTACTTTCCGAAGCCGGACTTTTACACCTGTCCAGAATAGATGAGCATGATGGACTCACGCATAGAGTAATGTTACAGAGTGTTTGGACTCATAGGGGAATGTTACAGAGTGTTTGGACTCATAGGGGAGTGTTACAGAGTGTTTGGACTCATAGGGGAGTGTTACAGAGTGTTTGGACTCATAGGGGAGTGTTACAGAGTGTTTGGACTCATAGAGTGATGTTACAGAGTGTTTGGACTCATAGGGGAGTGTTACAGAGTGTTTGGACTCATAGAGTGATGTTACAGAGTGTTTGGACTCATAGGGTGATGTTACAGAGTGTTTGGACTCATAGGGGAGTGTTACAGAGTGTTTGGACTCATAGAGTGATGTTACAGAGTGTTTGGACTCATAGGGTGATGTTACAGAGTGTTTGGACTCATAGAGTGATGTTACAGAGTGTTTGGACTCATAGGGTGAGGTTACAGAGTGTTTGGACTCATAGGGGAATGTTACAGAGTGTTTGGACTCATAGAGTGATGTTAAAGAGTGTTTGGACTCATAGGGTGATGTTACAGAGTGTTTGGACTCATAGGGGAATGTTACAGAGTGTTTGGACTCATAGGGTGATGTTACAGAGTGTTTGGACTTATAGGGGAATGTTACAGAGTGTTTGGACTCATAGGGTGATGTTACAGAGTGTTTGGACTTATAGGGGAGTGTTACAGAGTGTTTGGACTCATAGGGGAATGTTACAGAGTGTTTGGACTCATAGGGGAGTGTTACAGAGTGTTTGGACTCATAGGGGAATGTTACAGAGTGTTTGGACTCATAGGGGAGTGTTACAGAGTGTTTGGACTCATAGGGGAATGTTACAGAGTGTTTGGACTCATAGAGTTGTAAGGCCCGTCTTTTGCCCAAATCTTATGCATTTCTAAAGAATGCCCTTTTGCATTCAATTTACATTTGTGGATGCCAGTGTTTGATCTGTGTTGTCTTAGCTGGCCATGGCCAAAGATCCCCAACACCCGCTCATGCATAAAGTGTGACCATTTGTTCCTTGTTCTGGCCCCACTACTGAGAGATAGCTCAGTCCTGGGCCTACTTGATGTCTTGTGGTGAGATAGGCCAACCTCATTATCATACAGTATTGCTCTGTAAATATGTGTTGTGAATAATACATTCATGTTTGGTCTTGAATTAATACTTGTAATGTGGGCAACAGTCTGATTATGGTTTTGGTACAATTGAATGTATCTGTTCATAATTGTAGATTAAGAATTAAGCTGTAGCATAAAGTTATGATATCCACCTGGGCCACACCCATCCACCTCAGACAACAAAGGCTCTGATGAGTCGGGGGTGGCCCAAGTGAATGATAAAAGTGGAGGCTCTGGTCATCCAGGCTCTTCTCTTCCTCTCGGCTCTCTCTGCTCTTCTCTTCTTCTGTCTTCTTTCCCATCTTGGGGTTTCTTTTCCCATCTTCTCCTCTTTCCCATCTTGGACCTCTTCTCTGGGTCTCTCTCTTTCCCCCCTTTCTCTCTCTCCCTCTTTCTCTCTCCCCCTTTCCTATCTCTGGGTTTGTATTGTTTTATCTGGTGTATCAGTTATCTCTAACTTGTCAAGTTTACCTCTGTGAATTGGTTAAGTTTCCTTTATTAACATTTGCTTCTTTGTTACAGTAGACTATGTACGTTTACTTGTACATTCAACTGAAGTGATATGGGTTACATTTACCTTTAAGACTTAATGTCTATTAAATTGTTAATTTGCCTACCAATCGGATAACTTCAATTCTCGTAGTGTGCCATGCCATTCTCCTCCATAGCTGATAAACTAGTTACTTGGTAATTGATTGGTGATACAAATTATTAATCAAATGGAGTCAGATTAACGAGTATGTAATAACATCATTGCCATTTAACTCTTCACCCTACTTGTCCACACAAGCTCCTTTAAATGATGATATAGCTCGACGTCTCTATGTTTCCGAGGCTATATATATATATATATATATATATATATAGATATATATATATATATATATATATATCATTTCTGAAGGCGTTCTTCTTACAGAGTGATGTTACTCACACATAGGGGAGTGTTACAGAGTGTTTGGACTCACACATAGGGTGTATGGACTCACACATAGGGGAATGTTACAGAGTGTTTGGACTCACAAATAGGGGAATGTTACAGAGTGTTTGGACTCACACATAGGGGAATGTTACAGAGTGCTCTTTGGCTTGTGTTACTCCAATATTTGGCTCAGAGCACAAACATGTCTGTGTGGTGTCTACTGTGTCTACTGTGAACTCTCCTTTTACCCTCAGGAGTCATTAGAGTTTGTTGAGCTGAAGTACTGTGATGCGTGCCTGCTTTCGCTGTTTCTTTGAGTGTGTGTGTGCGTGCGTGCGTGCGTGAGGTGTGTGTGTGTGTGTGTGTGTAGTTGTGTGTGCAGTTGCGTGTGTGCTTTAGTTTCGGTGGATGGATATAGGTGCATGCTTTAAGATTGACAAAGAGAATCTTGACCTGTGTGCTCTAATGATGTTTCTCTCTCTCTCTCCCTTTCTCCCCTTCCTTTCTCACCACCTCTTCATCACTTCTTTCTCTCTCTCTCCCTTTCTCCCTCACTTCTCTTCCGCCATGTTTCCCTCCTCTCTACACACACACACACACACACACACACACACACACACACACACACAGATGGTTGTCCGGGACTGTGCAATGGGAACGGTCAGTGTACCATGGGACAGAACAGCTGGCACTGCGAGTGCAAGACCGGCTGGAGGGGCACCGGATGCAGCGTTGCCATGGAGACATCCTGCGCAGACAACAAGGACAATGAAGGAGGTCAGAGGAACAAGATGTGTGTGTGTGTGTGTGTGTGTGTGTGTGTGTGTGTGTGTGTGTGTGTGTATATGCGTGTGTGTTTGGAGTTGTGGGTGGGTATTTGTTCGTGTACATGTGTGTTTGTGTGTGTGTGTGTGTGTGTGTGTGTGTGTGTGTGTCTGTGTGAGAGACATGCCGTGATGTGACACGTGACGTGGCGTAATGCAGTGTGACAGGATGTGATGTGAGAGAGACAGACTGTGCGTGCTCATATGTGTGAGAGAGAGTGATGTGGTATGATGGGAATGTGTGTGTGTCTGTGTGTGTGTGTGTGTGTGTGTGTGTGCATGCTCGTATGTGTGAAAGAGAGTGATGTGGTATGATGGGAATGAGAGAGCGAAAGAGGAGAAAGGAACAAGAAGAGGAAGAGTGGAGTTTGCTGAAGGGGATTTGGGGATGGAGTGTGCATTATGCAATGTGTGTGTGTGTGTGTGTGTGTGTGTGTGTGTGTGTGTGTGTGTGTGTGTGTGTGTGTGTCTGTGTGTGTGTGTGTGTGTGTGTGTCTGTGTATGTATGTGTGTGAGAGAGAGAGAGAGAGAATGTGTTTGAGAAATAGACAAGTGTACTAAATTAAGTCCATAGCACTGTAGTAACGTATTTTGTCATGTCATGAAATACACTCTACTGATTCACCCTGACAGATGAGAGGAGAATATCTAGAACCAGAGACTCCGATAGCTCCACAGTGTTTAGGAGAGCTCCATCTAGAACCAGAACCTCCGATAGCTCCACAGTGTTTAGGAGAGCTTCATCTAGAACCAGAACCTCCGATAGCTACACAGTGTTTAGGAGAACTCTGATACTCCACAGTGCTTAGGAGAACTCTGATACTCCACAGTGCTTAGGAGAACTCTGATAGTTCCACAGTGCTTAGGAGAACTCCGATAGTTCCACAGTGCTTAGGAGAACTCCGATAGTTCCACAGTGCTTAGGAGAACTCCGATAGTTCCACAGTGCTTAGGAGAACTCCGATAGTTCCACAGTGCTTAGGAGAACTCC
>NW_027468657.1:12659926-12662426 GCF_046254945.1 Alosa pseudoharengus
AGCTCAGTGGATAATGATGAGGGAGACGCTGTCTTTGTGTAGCTAATCTACAGAGTATGGTGCAGATAGCATTCTAATGTAGCATTCTAATGTAGCATTCTAATGTAGCATTCTAATGTAGGCCATCTGGAGGCATCAGCCCTGCTCTGCTGTTGCTCTCTCGCAGAGTCTCTGTACTGTAGCATCAATTCTGCACATCAGCGCATTCTATTGTCTAGACTATTGTGCATTGTATCGATTACTTTAATAGCTACAAAAGCTTTTTTCTTTTCAAGTCACATGAAAAGTGCAAAGATGGCAGAGACTGCAGTGGCCTATGTCTGGGTTTGGGTCATTATCATAGAGGGAGATTTACAACCACAGAGCATCCATAAGGGCGTTCCTGTCTGCCCTACAGAATAACCATTAAAGAAGAACTCTCCAGGATAATAGTTATTTGAAGAGCCCTTGCAAGTGTCCCCCCCTATCATTAGCATCTTGAGCAAGTCTCCGTGCTGTAGAGCCCTTATGGGCCTGGAAAACCCATTTGGTGTTTGTTGATTGTTTCCCATCAGAAGTGCTTTGTTGTTGAGTGTCGTGTGCGGGATGATGATGTGCACGCTCTCGTTAAGAGATGTCATTTCCTGTCTCCTGTCTGTCCACAGTCTGGCCTCGCTGATCCGGGGTCAAGTGCTGACCACCGACGGAACCCCGCTGGTGGGGGTGAACGTGTCCTTCGTCAAGTACCCCCACTACGGCTACACCCTCACCCGGCAGGACGGCACGTGAGTGGACCTTACACACAGACACACACACACACACACACACACACACACACACAGACACACACACACACACACACACACACACACATATAAAAACACATTAAAACACACTGATAACCCACACAACTTATCCAGTGCAAATGCTTTTTTTTATTTGAATTCAATATCAAGAATAGTTTCATAGTTTTCATTTAATTTGATCAATCTTTGAGAGGAGTGGGTTCTGTAACTCATACATCAATGTGACACCTATAAAACCAGGGCAAGACAACTTGGACAGAGAGACAGAACTAGTTATGAAGGGGAATGGAGTGAAAGGCATATTAAAAAAGTTCAAAGAAAGAGAGAGAGAGAGAGATGACAGTCACATCCATCAAGTAGATTTAGGGTTAAGGGCCTTGCTCCTGGGGCTCAGTGGCAATAGTCATTTGTAGGGCGCCCAGCTCTCCCTCCCTCTGGATCCGAGTATAGTTTTATTCTGAGTGTCTCTCTCTCTCTCTTCACCCCCCCCCCCCCACACACACACACACACACGCACACACCACACACACACACACACACACAGTGTTCGTTCACTTCTGTAATGAAGGCGATCCATCAGGGTGAGACATTTTTCTCATCGCAGCTCAAAATGCTCATTTAAATGGTGGCCCATCTGTGAGGTAGTAGAGTCATCAATAATGAATCGGCCCATGAATGGAGGTTCTCAATCAGTCATCGCACAACTGCCTCAGCCTGTCTTACTTACTTTTATTTGCTTTTCTTGTCACTCCATCCTTCCTCTTCATTTGCTCCTGCACTCTTTCATTCACTCTCACGCCTCTCTCTCTCTCTCTCTCTCTCTTTCTCTCTCTCTCTCTCACCACACTTCTTTTATCTTTTCTATTCTTTTTTTAATGTCAACCCTGTTACTTGTCATTCATGGCCTGTCATCTTTTTCTCGTTCTCCTCCTCCTCCTGCTCTCCTTCCCTTGTTCCTGTTGTTCGCTTTCTTTTCTGTATCCTCTCTTCCATCTCTGTTTTTTCTCTCTCACTCCTTTTCCCACTCCTCACTCTTGCCTCTCTCCTGATTCCTCTTTGAGGAAAAATGGTGCTACAACAGCGTGATGTGTGTTGTTGATAATGACAAGCTACAGATTGCACATTTCTTTAATTAATAACTTTCCTAACTTTTACTTTTTGAGTACAGTGTCAAGTTGATCTTGATGTATTTTTAAGATTGAAGATTCAATTCCCTCTCTGTCTCTGTCTCTCTCTCTGTCTCTCTCTCTATATATATATATATATCCCTCTCTCTCTGTATCTCTCTCTATCTCTCTCTCTGTATCTCTCTCTGTGTGTATCTCTCTCTCTATCTTTCTCTCTCTCTCTGTATCTCTCTCTCTCCCTCTCTCTCTATCTCTCTCTCTCTCTCTGTATCTCTCTCTCTCCCTCTCTCTCTATCTCTCTCTCTCTCTCTGTATCTCTCTCTCTCCCTCTCTCTCTCTGTATCTCTCTCTCTCTCTCCAGGTTTGACCTGGTGGCTAACGGCGGTGCCTCCCTGACGCTCCACTTTGAGCGCGCTCCCTTCCTGAGTCAGGAGCGCACGGTGTGGCTGCCCTGGAACAGCTTCTACGCCATGGACACGCTGGTGCTGAAGACCGAGGAGAACACCATCCCCAGCTGTGACCTCAGCGGCTTCGTGCGGCCCGATCCCCTGGTGGTGCCCTCGCCGCTCTCGTCCTTCTTCAGCTCCC
>NW_027468657.1:12667426-12779926 GCF_046254945.1 Alosa pseudoharengus
CACATCACCCCTGCACCTCCTTAAGGATGGAAGTGTGTGTGTGTGTGTGTGTGTGTGTGTGTGTGTGTGTGTGTGTGTGTGTGTGTGTGTGTGTGTGTGTGTGTGTGTGTGTGTGTGTAAGAGAGAGAGAGTGTGTGTGCGTGTGTGCATGTGTGTGTGTGTGTGTGTGAGAGAGAGAGAAAGAGTGTGTGAGTTTGTCAGAGATCACAGGTTTGAAGCCACAGTACACCCACTGACAGATCACCCGGAGCTATTTGAGCTTATGATTGTGCTCAGACTTTGAGTGTGTTCTTTTCTCTTTCTCTTTCTTTCTCTTTATCTCTCTCTCTTTACTCTCAGATATCTTTCTCTCCTCATTTCTCTCTATATATATATTTCTGTCTCTCTCTTGTGACACCTTTCTCTCTCTCTCTCTCTCTCTCTCTCTCTCTCTCTCTCTCTCTCTCTCTCTCTCTCTCTCTCTCGCTCTCTCCCTCTCTCTCGCTCTCTCCCTCTCTCTCTCTGTCTTTCAGGCTCTATTTCTCTCTTGTGTCCAAGAAACTTTATGTGAGAATAACTTCTTTAATAAAGTAATTCAATAAAATAATTTTAATTTAATAAAGAAATGTTAACCCCCTCTCCTTCCCTCTCTCTATCTCTAACTCTCCCTCTTTCTCTCTCTCCCTCCCTCTCTCCCACCCTCTCTCTCTCCCTCCCTCCCTCCCTCTCTCCCTCTCTCTCTCTCTCCCTCCCTCTCTCCCACCCTCTCTCTCTCCCTCCCACCCCCTCTCTCTCTCTCCCCCTCTCCCTCTCTCTCTCCCTCCCTCCCTCTCTCTCTCCCTCTCTCTCCCTCTCTCCCTCCCTCTCTCTGTGTAGTGTCGGTGGGGTATGAGTATGAGACGTGCCCTAGTCTGATTCTGTGGGAGAAGAGGACCGCTGTGCTGCAGGGCTACGAGCTGGAGCCATCCGGTCTGGGCGGCTGGTCCCTGGACAAACACCACACACTCAATCTGCGCAGTGGTATGAACAGACACACACACACACACACACACACACACACACACACACACACACACACACACACACACACACACACACACACACACACACACACACACACACACGAGTACACACAAATAACCAAACTGAAATTTAAGTTAAATGCATATATGCCTTATATATCGACTTTATGCAAAATCATGCAACGTATTGATTTCTGAATGTTGACTCAAGGGTGTTGCTCTTTATTGATTGACTTGTCTATTGACAAATTCAATAACTTCAGCCACAAAGATGGAGGGGTGTGTGTGTGTTTGTGTGTGTGTGTGTGTGTGTGTGTGTGTGTGTGTGTGTGTGTGTGTGTGTGTGTGTGTGTGTGTGTGTATGTGTGTGTGTTATGTGTGTTTTGGGAGCAGGCAGGTTAAGAGCAACATATATTTACGTCAGGTGCCCTGGCTTAAGGGGCACGATCACCTGAGTCGACCCCAGGAGACGAGAAGAGGCATCCTTTTGTCTGAGAGCCTCTAAGACAGCAATAGCAGAGTAATAGCCCCACAATGAGTCTGCCACACCGCAAACAAAAGTGCCTCATCAATGAAACTCATAAAGGGCTCAGGCAGAGAATTGCTTTTTCATATAATAGCTCACTCATGCTTTCCTTCTCTCTCTCTCTCCCTCTTTCTCTCTCTCTCTCTCTCCCTCTCTCTCTCTCTCTCTCTCTCTCTATTCTCTATTGTCCTTCAATTGTCCCTTCACTTTCTTTTCTGTGCGCATGCCTGTCTATTTCTTTCTTTCTGTCTTCTTCTTCTTCGTCGTCTCCTCCTCCTCCTCCTCCTCCTCCTCCTCCTTCTTCTCCTCCTTCTTCTTCTTCTCCCTCCTCCTCTTCCCTCCCTCCCTCTCTCTGTCGTCCGCTGTAATGCAGGCATCCTGCACAAGGGCAGCGGTGAGAACGTCTTCATCTCCCAGCAGCCCCCTGTCATCACGAGCATCATGGGTAATGGCCGGCGCCGCAGCATCTCCTGCCCCAGCTGCAACGGCCTGGCCGACGGCAACAAGCTCCTGGCGCCGGTGGCACTGGCGGCAGGCATCGACGGCAGCCTCTACGTGGGCGACCTCAACTTCGTACGCCGCGTCTACCCCTCCATGAACACCACCCGCATCCTGGAACTGAGGTACATAATGCCCCTTATGGAAAATACCCCCTCTCTGTCCCAGTAATACCCCACTATAAGTAATACTGTTATTACGCACTGCCTAGATTGTATTCTACACATGCGTGGTATTATTTATCTTGTGAGACAGATGAAGATAAGATATCGGCTCTTATGTAATATGGTAGAGTGACCACCACGGCTGGGTTTTATGAGGCGTTGTGATATCATACAGCGCAGTGCGGTGTGATAACTACATGAGATGATGAGATACGATATCATCTGATACAGTTTGGATTCATCATCAGTGGCTTGTATCTGTGAGATTAACGCCACAATTAAAATAAGAAAACATGATTTAAGAGCAATATCCTGTGGAGAGCATTCTTAAGATGATTATCAGGCCTTAAATGTAGAGAGTGCAGACTTAGCACATGGGAGGAGACAGTGGATTTGTTTAAGGTGATGGAGGGGAGGTGTGGCACAGAACACATGCAGACAGACAGGATTAGAAGGCAAATCCACACACACACACACACACACACACACACACACACACACACACACATACACACACACACACACACACACACATACACACACACACACACACACACACACACACAGAGCTCTACCCAGGCTGACGGCATATTTGCCGTAGAGTCACTGACTCGAGAATGATAAATGGTTTGGTTACATGCATTTGTGATTAATCCGGCTTTTTCTCTCTCCCTGCTCGCAACCAACCGTGAAGGAACAAAGATTTTCGACACAGGTGAGCTCAGCCACACTCTCGCCTCACGCCCGATTCCTCACATCTGTAATGCCTCTGTTGATGTTTGAAAACAAATGCATTGCACCGTAACATTTTTCACACTGTGACAGAAATATTTTACTGTATTGTGTGTGAGCATTATTCTATGCTGTGCTATTATGTGTGTTGATGGCTGTATTGTACTATAATATATATGTTAGTTTCTTGTAAACTGGATTTGGTTATTCGACCACTTTTACCTGACCTACAGTATTGTATATTAAGTCTATAGTTTAGATGTCAATTTTGTATTTTGGAAAATGTGTGCTGTAAATTGTTAAGTACAGTGAAGTGGGATGAATTGTGGCATTAAAACCTCATGCTCTCTCCCTCTCTCTCTCCCTCTCTCTCTCCCTCTCTCTCTCTCTCTCTCTCTCTCTCTCTCTCTCTCTCTCTCTCTCTCTCAGTAACAACCCGACCCATAAGTACTTCCTGGCTGTGGACCCAGTGTCTGGGGCGCTCTTCATCTCCGACACCAACTCGCGGCGGATCTACCGGGTGCGCTCGCTGACCGGTGGTCGGCTGCTGGCGGAGAATGCGGAGGTGGTGGCGGGCACCGGGGAGCAGTGCCTGCCCTTCGACGAGCGCTGTGGGGATGGCGGCAAAGCCGTGGAGGCCACTCTCATGAGCCCCAAAGGTGAGATGGAGAGACTGACGGAGAGAGAGAGAGAGAGAGAGAGAGAGAGAGAGAGAGAGAGAGTGGCAAAGCCGTGGAGGCCTCTCTCATGAGCCCCAAAGGTGAGATGGAGAGACTGACGGAGAGAGAGAGTGAGTGGGAGAGAGAGATTTTAGAAACCCTTTATTAATCCATAATATGGCTCAAGGATACCTTCAAACAGAGAGAGTAGATGATGGTCATCTTGGCCTGATGAGGGATTTCATCTCCATTAATCTGCAGTTTAGGGGCATCTCACCACTGCTGCATACACTACTCTTCCTTGGCCTGAGCCTGAGGTTGGGTAAGCCTGAGCGTGAGGTTGGGTAAGCCTAAGCGTGAGGTTGGGTAAGCCTGAGCGTGGGGTTGGGTAAGCCTGAGCGTGAGGTTGGGTAAGCCTGAGCGTGAGGTTGGGTAAGCCTGAGCCTGAGGTTGGGTAAGCCTAAGCGTGCCGTAGTGGATGCTGTTACGCTGCGCAAATGAAGTGGAACTGAATTGAGTTGCGCTGAACGGGAGGCGATAGGTGGCAAAGGGGACTGTGGAGGAACAGAGGGAGTGTAGGATTGCGGACTGATAGAGAGAGGGAGGCAGAGAAGATGTTAAGGGAAAATATACGTAATTGAAATGAAAGAGGAGGAGAGAGACTGAGAGAGGAGGAGAGAGAGAGCACAGCAGGCCAGGTAGATGGAGCCAGAAGACAACGGCAAATAAAACAGTATAGAGAAGGCAAATAAAATAGTATAGAGAAGGCAAATAAAACAGTATAGAGAAGGCAAATAAAACAGTATAGAGAAGGCAAATAAAACAGTATAGAGAAGGCAAATAAAATAGTATAGAGAAGTACCGAAAAAGTTAGAGGTGCAGAGAGCATGGTAGAACAGTTTTGAGTAGAGGAGAGACATGAAACGCAGATTTGTGAAGGGCTAGTGAGAGATAGTCATATATATATATATATATATATATATATATATATATAGAGAGAGAGAGAGAGAGAGAGAGAGAGAGAGAGAGAGAGAGAGAGAGAGAGAGAGGTGCAAGAACAGAGTGGAGAGTGACTCCAGCGCAGCGTGTAGGTGGCTTTCTATTTCAGGGGATGAGATTGCAGTCACACTGAGCTCCTTCACAGATCCACTAAGTGACAACAAACCTCCAGAGGAACGAGAAGTCCATCATAGCAGCCACTGCTGATTAGTGCAGTCTTCCATACAGTAGGAGCACTAACTTTACACACACACACACACACACACACACACACACACACACACACACACACACACACACACACACATAGTATGTTCATACGCACATGGCAACAGGCACACGTGTGACATGCCGCATTAAAAGATCAGGCAACAAAAGAAATCGCTTGAAGACAATTAATCAAAGAATATCAAAGCATAGGTGCTATCTTTAAGCCACTTAGCTGAACCAGCCAGCTGTATAATAGTCATCCCTTTGGCAACTTTGACACTGGAACTTGAGGTTTTTAGACATATACTCACACAGAGAGAGACACACGCGCACACACACGCACAGACACGCACAGACACGCATACACACACACATGCGCGCACAGTCAGCCTCAGGTGCTACTTCTTTCAATCACGTTCACTACCACCCCCACCCCCACCCCCCCACCCCCATCACACCCAACATGGATAAAGAGTGTCTGCGAGCGCAGTCCTCCGTGAGCGAGGGAACATCCTAACCCAGAGCTTTTAATTAATTTTCCAGTTTGCTGCTGGGAATTGGAGTCTCTTGTGCGCCTTTCCCTCCTTCTGTGAGTAAATGCAGTAAGTAAGACAGCTACAACCCTCTGAAGGTACGGCTAGGTGGAGGCGTGGGGGGGGGGGGGTGATTAGAGCGGGGAATTAGAACACTGGTGTATGTTAGTTTAGGGACCCGGGGGCAAAATGTCTCAATAGTATGTCTAAGCGCACAAAATAAGGAGGGGATCATGGATTTCACGCAGTGAGAAAAAAGGAACCTTTATCTGTGTCATTGTGTTCTCAGTGCTCAAAAGACCCATCAGCTGTTGCTGCTGCTGCTCTTCAAATGATGCAGATGTGGAGCTGGAAGGGGAAAAGGGTTTAAGTTGGAGGGGAAGGATCAATATGTCGACCTCCAGTGTGTGTTTCTGCCAACTGGAGGGTTTTTTCCCTCTCACACTGGCAAAGAGAAAAGTGGAGAGAAAAAAAACAGTGTGTTCTTGATCTGACACAAAACTGTCAAGGATGTCATGCTGTCACATTTTTCCATCTTGGGTAGAGAATTGAGAAGCGAGACATAGAGAGCTAGAGAGATAGAGAGCTAGAGAGATAGAGAGCTAGAGACAGGGAGAGAGAAAGAAATAGAGAGCTTGGGGGTGTTAGACAACATGGAGCTGAAGAGCTTTTGGACTCGGGCACCACTGAGACAGCTCCAGCTAAGCTGCCATCACCAACCTTTTGCCATTCTTCCTCCTGTCTTTCTTTCTTTCTATCTCTTTCCCTCTCTCATTCCATCTTTGTCCCTGGGTCTGTGTCTCTCATCTCTTCCTGCCCTTGTTTGTCACTCTGGTCCTTCTTTCTCTTCGTCTGTTGGATCCTCTGCATGTTCCCTTAATCCCTTTTATCCTCTTTCCCTTTTTTCTCTTCCCCCTCTCTCTGTCTCTCACATCGCTCTCTCTTTACTCCTTCCAACCCTCTTGTACACAGTTGCCCTCTTCATCTCTCTCTCCGTTTTAATCTTTCTCTCTCCCTCTCTTCATCTCTCCTGTCCTTCTGTCCCTTTCTCCTCACTCTCTGTTTTTATGATTCTCTCTCTCCTCAGTTTCCTCTCTCTTTCTCTCTCTATTTCCTTTTCACTTTTCCTGTCTTTCATCTCTCTATCTCTCCATCTCTCTCTCTCTCTCTGTGAGCTGGCTCTGTCTTCAAAGTCTGCCCGCCCCCTCTCCTCAATGGCCGCCCACACCCGTCTGGCTGTGTGTGTGTGTGTGTGTGTGTGTGTGTGTGTGTGTGTGTGGTACACAAGCGCCCCAGCCCTGCTATTTTGAGCGCCCCGCCGAAATAACCGATTCCGCCATTTAGAACGAGACGAATGACACAGAGTTAACTCTGGAGGGCAGACAACAGGGAGGGGGGGGGGGGGGGTTAGACTAATGAGAAAAAAAGAGATGAATGAAAAAGATAAAAGGAGAGATAAAGGAAGATGGTGGGGTAGAGAGAGATAGAGAGGGAAGAAGAGCGAGAGAGAGAGAAAGAGAGAGAGAGAGAGAAATGAGGACACAAGTGGAGTTCAAGAGTTGGATTATGCTTCAGCAGCAGTGTTGCGGCGGCGGGGGAATAATGAGGCAGGGCTGTGGGTGGCAGCGCGCTCGGCGGGCACGGAGGCCATCCTCTGGCACAGCTGGTTATTAGCGCCATATCAAAGAGTTTATTTGTCAACGTCTCGTCTCTCCCGACGCCGTTGTCTGCCGAGACGCCGAGATGAAACGGGCAGTGTGTGTTCTGATTGACACCTCACCTTCACTCTTGTCTTTTCTTCTCTCTCTCACAAACACACACACACACACACACACACACACACACACACACACACACACACACACACACACACACACACACACACACACACACACACTCTCATATCCCATCAGGTATTGCAGTGGATAAGAATGGACTCATGTACTTCGTGGATGCCACCATGATCCGGAAGGTCGACCAGAACGGAATCATCTCCACCCTGCTGGGGGCCAACGACCTGACCGCCGTGCGGCCCCTCAGCTGCGACTCCAGCATGGACGTCAGCCAGGTGAGCACGTAATGCATTCTGGGACAGCAAACACCACTCCCCCTCCCTCTGGGGAGTACTTTGACATGGGGTGACATTGTCATTGTGTAGCACTGAGGGTTTGGTGGTGTGGTGTGTGTGTTTTTAGAAGAGCCGTCTGCACACACACTCAACTGTCCACAACAGCCTCCGATCTCTGACACCGTTAGCACAGAGAGCCACTTCACTTTGTTTGTTTCCGAACACTCAGCGGGAATAAATATGGTCTCACTTCACACAGAATCAACCACTTACAATAAAGAAGCTAATTAGTGTTATATATTAGCTGCTCATTTGACGTGACAAGATAATATTTGAAATATATCGTAAACGTGCTAATTACCAACCATTTCGTTCAAAAATTCTAAAACAACAATGTTTTTTTGTTTTTTTTTATACTTTATTGCAATTATTTATCTACATCCATGTAAGGTACCCACTTCACTTATTTCACATGTTACATTGCAATTTTAGTTTTTTGTTATTTTATACATATAAAAAAGAAATAAGAAAAGACATGACAAAAAAAAACAATGTTTTTTAATACTTCAAAATAACATTTGATAAATTAACCTTACATTTTTCAGTAGATAGATAGATAGATAGATAGATAGATAGATAGATAGATAGATAGATAGATAGATACTTTATTGGTCCCCAGGGGAAATTCAAGGTCTCAGTAGCATACAGACATCACACACACATGTACTAACAGCAGAAAAAAGTAATTAAAAGTATATAATATAAAAAACACAACTAAGCACTAAGGACAGTAGAAGATAAAGAATATACTAAATATACTAAAATACAAATTATACTAAATAACACTTAATCTACATTTAATCTACTTAATCTACATCAATTCTAAAAACAGTATCCACATAGTGGGTGATTAATCAAGAGGCGCTTGCAATGGCTGAGGCAGGGACTGAGCCTGTGATTCTCTGTGCATAGTAAGGTAAGGTAAGGTGCTCTGTGTGAGTGAGTGTCATGGTGATGGTGCAAATGAGTAAGTCCAACAGTGCAACAGTGCAAGAATAATGTCTAGAGACCAGCATAAAAATAAATATGGAGTCGAGTCCATATCAGCGAGTAGGCAAGGTAATATAAAAAAACTATAGAAAAAACTATATATATATATATATATATATATATATATAGACTATATAACTATATTAAGAAAAGGTTTAAGTGTGGCCACAGTTCGGCTGTGGCATGGAGGGAGGGGTTATGCATTTGTGCTAATATAGCACGCAAACAGTGAGGCAGTAAGACAGTGGTAAAAAGTGGCTAGTGGACAGACAGTATCCAAACATGGAGGGGGTGAAGAGGCAGACAGACTATGCAGAGAAGTCTATCTCTCCTCTTCCCTTAAGTGAAGCATTGAACAGTTCAATGGCCCTGGGGACAAATGACTTCCTCAGTCTGTCTGTTGTGCAAGGCAGTGAGCGAAGTCTCCAGCTGATCAGGCTCTTCTGCTTTACAATAGTGCTGTGGAGTGGATGACACTCATTGTCCAAGATGTTGATCAGTTTGTTTATTAGCCATAGGTGTGTAGATTTGAACAAAATCTAGTTTGGTTCTTACCGGGGCTTTTACTGCCTGAAATATCCGATTTTGTTTACCACGGTCAGAGTTTAGTGCTACTGTAGGCTGGTGGGTGCCTATTCCCAACCTTTCTCACATCACATCAACGGTGAAGGTAGATGTGAGAAACAGCATGATTGAAATCATGTCTAAAAAAAATTAAATATCTAATACCCCTATTACAAATAAAAATCTAAGTCTAATAAATAACACGTTTAATTGCGTTTAGCCTCCACTACATCCCTGGTACCACTGAAAACTTTTAACTTAAACCTCCAGGGGTGGTTTAAATTAAACTGCTAGTCCAGCTTTATCCTGGGTTTAAAATTACTGGTGCAACAGGCATTTAATCTAGGTTTACAGTAAGTGGAAAATTAATCTGGGATTAACTGGGGTTTAAATTTAACCAGAGTTTAATTTAAACTCAATTTAAACTAGGTTTAAGGTTGGTGCAACATAATTAATCATTAACCCATGATTTAATCCAGTTTAAAAGTTAAACCATGTTGGTGCAACCCGCCCTGAATTTCTGACGTGCTCACTGTGTCACTGTGGCTGTGTCACCTGAATTTCTGACGTCACTGTGGCTTTCGCAGGTGCGGCTAGAGTGGCCTACAGACTTGGCGGTGAACCCCATGGACAACTCTCTGTACGTCCTGGAGAACAACGTCATCCTGCGCATCACGGAGAACCACCAGGTGAGCATCATCGCCGGGCGGCCCATGCACTGCCAGGTGCCGGGCATCGACTACTCGCTCAGCAAGCTGGCCATCCACGCCGCGCTGGAGAGCGCCATGGCCATCGCCATCTCGCACGACGGCACGCTCTACGTGGCCGAGACGGACGAGAAGCGGCTGAACCGCGTGCGGCAGGTGTCCACGGGCGGCGAGATCTCGCTGCTGGCCGGCGCCGCGTCCGAGTGCGACTGCAAGGACGACGTCAACTGCAACTGCTTCGCCGGCGACGAGGGCTACGCGCCCGACGCCAGCCTCAACTCGCCGGCCTCGCTGGCCGTCTCGCCCGACGGCACGCTCTTCGTGGCCGACCTCTACAACATCCGCATCCGCGCCGTGCGGCCCAACCGGCCCACGCCCACGCCGACCGGACGCTTCGAGGTGGCCTCGCCAAAAGAGCAGGAGCTCTACGTCTTCGACGACGAGGGCCTCCACGTGCAGACCATCTCCCTAGTGACCGGCGAGCCGCTGTACAACTTCACCTACGCCGCCGACGGACTCCTCGCCGCCATCGCCGACAGCTCCAACAACACGCTGCGCGTGCGCCGCGACGGAGGTGGCGGCGGATCGGCCGGCCTGCTGAGGCTGGTGCTCATGCCCGAGAACCAGGTGGTGACGCTGGGACTGGACCCGGCCGGCAGCCTGCGCTCCGTGTCGGCGCTCAACCGTGAGATCGTGCAGCTGGGCTACAGCGGCAGCACGGGCCTGCTGGCCATCAAGGCCGACGAGACAGGATGGACCACCTTCTATGAGTGAGTGGCCGTCTCTGTAAATATGTGTGTGTGTGTGTGTTTGTGTGGGCATGGCCACACTGGGTGTGCTTAGACTAACCCGCTTGTGTATCTCTCTTTATATGTGTGTGGATTTTCATTTACATGAAAGTTGTGTGTGTGTGTGTGTGTGTACCTGTCTGTATGTAATATTTGCAAAGTAGGCAGCACCTGTACACGTACACGAAAGTGTACACACAGATCATGCACATGAGTATGAGGATTGAATCTGGCCCTAAAACCTGCTGAACTCCGGTACGATTGGAGACAAATCCATCAAGTGCTATCTGCCGAGGCTCGTCTTTCAGCCACCACCCACAGCCACCGCTCTGCAGGCAGGAACAGAAGCAAACCTGCCTGCTATTCTGAGCGCCCAACCCAACCCTCCCTCCCTCCCTCGCGCTAACACAGTGCGTGCGCAGAGTGCACACTGCCAAAACGAGAAGGACACGAGTGACACCACAGACAGGTAGACAGAGACAGAGAAACGACAAAGGTGAGGAAAAGGTAAAGTGAAAAAATTATATCAGAGACGGATGAAAAATGTGAGAGAGAGAGAGAGAGAACCCAGGACAAGCAAAAGCATTCAGGAGGGCATGTAAAATTTAATCTATATTGCTTTGATCATTTTTATATATTTAATGGTGCCTGTTTTGACTTATCAAAACCTCTGTATGCTGCCAGAGGAATCTAAATCAGGCTTTTTTGAAGTTTGTTTCTCCGACAACTGGCCCGATGAAATGGAAGGATCTGTGTAGCACTGCTGCCCTCTAGTGTCCGTCTGTGTAACTGCGCATTCCCCCATCGCGCTTCCTCAACCGTTACCAGGTGCCAGTGTGCAGAACGCCGCAGAAAGGGCTATTCCCAGCACTCAGCTGTCCTTGGAGAGAGATCTTTCAGTTGGTGACAGATCAATGACAGTGTCTCCACACCATACCATCACTCCCTAGAGAGAGAGAGAGATGGAGAGAGGGCGGGAGAGAGATGGAGAGAGGGAGGGAGAGGGAGAGAGAGAAAGAGAGGCCTTCAGAGAGTGAGTTTCCCTGTCGCGCCAGTATGGAGACATACTCCCTGGGAGACGTCTATCTGTCATGTGATCCCAGCAGTGCTGGCTGGCTCGCTCCAATCCTGAATCAAACTGTGTCGCCAATATGCTCAGCTTATCTTGTGTGTGTGTGTGTGTGTGTGTGTGTACTACATTTCTGTACCACTTGCCCGCCGCTAGCAGCTCACAGGAACATAATTAGGCAAGGAAGGGGGTGATCACATTTGTAAAAATATCTTCTGAACTAAAGTTTTTCAGATTATTTTTTTTTTTCCACAAATTAGAATGCAGTGATGTCAGACTACGTCTCTATGTTAGTTCAGAGTTCCAGATCCAAGCCTTTAATAGGCCACAGAAATGTTTTACAGTTCAGTCAACACAAGCCTGATACCAGCTGTGCTGTTGAACACATCCTGACCTGGCTCAGTTCTGGCTCTCATCTGGTCTAGCTCTGGCCCAGATCTCTCTGATTTGAAAACCTGACCTGCGCCATAGGTCAAAGGTCAAATTGCTTGTTTGAAGATTTCTGTAGATCTCTGGCAGCTGATCCCAAGTTGACTCAAACGGATCATGCAAATACCAGCTCCACAACAGTAGAGGTGACCCCTCTCCGCTCTTCTGTGCCTGTTCCAGGTACGACAGCGAGGGCCGCCTGACCAACGTCACCTACCCGACGGGGATGGTCACGAGCCTGCACCGCGAGATCGAGCGCTCCATCAACATCGACATCGAGAGCTCCAACCGCGATGACGACGTCACCGTCATCACCAACCTTTCCTCGGTGGAGGCATCCTACACTGTCGTACAAGGTCAGGCAAGGTCATCAGCGGCCTGCTCTTCCCTTACCAGTTCTGAGAAAGGAAAGTGTTCAATTGCTGTCCAGTGCAATACATCTCACATGTGCACAGCTAGGCATCTCTCAGCAGATTTGAATAGACCCTTTCAACAATAAAAACAAAAACAATGCTTGAACGTTTGGTTCCCAATCTACATCCTCTGCATTAAGATAACATGTGGAATGTTAAAACGGAAGCCTTGTGGGGCCAACTATGATGCTGATAATGGAACTCTCTTGAAAGGGTCTATAAATAATGGAAGATGGGTAGACACATACACATACATAATATACCACCTCAAGAGCAAGAGAAGAAATCCTGCATAAATCTCTCAAGGTATAAATATATGTTATTGTTTATTTGTCTTTATTCATTAGTCATTAATCATTGATCTTTAAATACTAGTTGTGCTGTGCAATAAAGAAGGCATTAATAAAAAAAATAAAAGGCAAAAAATAAAATAAGGCAAAAATAAAATAAAAGGCAAAAAATAAAAGAAGGCATTTCACATTAAAAGGCTTTAAGTGTACAGCCTTCTTCAAGAAGTCACTTAGACTCAACATCCCACTCCAGTCTGTCTTTCCCCCCCACAATTATCCAGTTTCACAATGATATGTCTGTAACATGGCCTCTACCCAGCCCAGCCACCTAATAAGCATTCTCATTCGTAAAAACTCCTAGATGAGATTATCATTAATTATGTGTAATCCCAAATCATTTCGAAGCCCTTTATGTGTAAGATCCTGTTAAGAGTTCTCATTAGGTTGCAGTGATGAAGGATTTGTGATGGATGCTTAACAGAGCCGTATGTGACATGCCAAGCGGCGCTTTGAAGTGCGAGTTATTTAGAGGATTTTTGCAGACTGTGCGGCAAGTTATTGTGATGAGAGTGGCAGCCGAAGCCTTTCAGGTTCATTCAGGACACACACACACACACACACACACACACACACTCACACAAAGGTTCCGGAACATACTGAGGAAAAGCTGCTGACACTGTATCACTTTCACCTCCCCCCGAGTGTGTGTATGTGTGTGTGTGTGTCTATTTGAGTGTGAGGCCCAAACACATTGTCTGTCTCTTTTCTCCCCATGAGTCCCATTCTCTCTCTGTCTCTCTCTCTCTCTACCCTCCCACCTCTCTCTCTCTCTCTCTCTCTCTCTGTCTCTGTGGGCTGTGATGGATGCCATCAGAGCAAAACTCATTACCTGCTGTTGTGTACACCCTCCTGGCCAGTCTGCCTCCACACACTCCGTTCCTCCGCATAGTTTGCCTGTTTAGCATGAGGTGTGTGTGTGTGTGTGTGTGTTTGGAAGACTGAATATGCCCCCCCCCCCTCCCCTTCGTTTGATGACCCCCCAGTGGTCGACTCGGCTATAGAGGAAATAAATTCAGCCTTCAGTAAAACTACACATCCCAGAGGCTGGAGGGGAGGATGAAGGGAGAAAAGAGAGAAGGAGGAAAAGAAGGGAACCAGGTTTGAGGATTTATGGATGGATGAGCCCAGGGGGCTGTAAAGTGGGAACGCTATTTGGCTAGCGCAAGCTGAGTCATTTAGAAACACCTCGTCCAGGAGCTCAGGAGTGTGTGTGTGTGTGTGTGTGTGTGTGTGTGTGTCTCGGCAGGTAGTTACTTTATAAACAGCTTGGGCTTTCTTTCTTTCTTTCTTTCTTTCTTTCTTTCTTTCTTTCTTTCTTTCTTTCTTTCTTTCTTTCTATCTCTTCCTCTATCTCTCGTTATGCCTCTCCCTCTCTCTGTTAAACACATAGCACCCCTGTCTCCTTTTATTGAGTCTTTGCAACACACAGCACCATCTCTCTCTCTCTCTCCCTCTCTCTCTCTCTCCCTCCCTCCCCATCTCTCCGCACTGTTGTTCATGCACTCTCTCTCTCATATTATGATCCACATGAAGGGTAGAAGATGAACCTCCCGACACCATCCTAATGAATATGATATCTAAAAGCACTACATCCATTTCCAAGTCGGGAGCTCAGTGAGGTGCCGCAGGGCTTTCTCTACGTGGTGTATCATCACTGCTCTGTTCAAGCTGCCACCCAGACAGACTGCGTTATCTGATAACCATTTTTTAAAACAATGAACATGAACAACCAGAGACCTTCTGAAGACCACGGAGTGTTGAAGCCTGATGCATATCTATTGTGTGCACACACAGGGATCGCTCTCCGAGCACAAAGACTGAGACTGTGTCTTGATGTAAAGGTTAAACTGATTAGAGTGGTATCACGCAATGTAAGCAGAGGTTTCAACTTTGTTGACTTCATTTGAATTTAAAAGCTTTTATCTCTGTGGTCCCATCCCTTCTTTTCTTCCATGTTTCCCCCCCCGCTACCCACAATTCCTCTCTGCAGACCAAGTGAGGAACACCTACCAGCTGTGTAACAATGGCACCATGAGGGTGATGTATGCCAACGGGATGGGCATCAGTTACCACACGGAGCCACACATCCTGGCGGGGTCGGTTAGCCCCACCATCGGGCGGCGGAACATCACGCTGCCCACGGACAACGGCCTCAACTCCATCGAGTGGCGCCTACGCAAAGAGCTGACCAAGGGCAAAGTGACCGTGTTCGGCAGGAAACTGAGGGTGAGCCCATATAAAGACTGAGATTAAGATTCGGAACAATTAGGATTAGGAACAGATATAAACATTGAGATTAGGAACAGTGCCTAAATAATTAAAATTTTCTCTTGCTCTGTGCTTTGTATATCTTTACATTTGTTTTGATACTTAGAATACATTTTATATTATATTTGTGTGAAACAGAGGTAAACAAAACATTTACATGTGGGTAATTGAAATCCATGTCATTTTTCTTAAATGCAGAATTGTTTTCTGGTCAAAGCATATTACATCAAATAGAGCAGGAAGTCAAACACCTGAATTACTGACCCAGGCTTTGAAAATCATTCCAGTTCAACTGGTCTATGTCTACGGCACGCCTCGTTCACTCATATCAAGAGGCCATCACATTCAACACATTGCCTCTATATCTCCATTACAATCTCAGCTGACCTTTAACACTCTTCTCTCTCTCTCTCCTCTCCCCCTTTCTTTCTGTCACTATTTTTTCTTTCTCTCTCATTCCCTCCATCTCTCTCTCCATCTCCCCTTTTCTCTCCATCTCTCTATCTGTCTCTCTCATAGGCACATGGCCGCAATCTGCTCTCCATTGACTTTGACCGTAACACGCGCACGGAGAAGGTCTACGACGACCACCGCAAGTTCACGCTTCGCATCACCTACGACGCCCAGGGCCGGCCGGCCATCTGGCAGCCCAGCAGCAACCTGGCCGTGGTCAACGTCTCGTACTCCACCACTGGCCAGCTGGTGGGGCTGCAGCGGGGCAGCATGAGCGAGCGCACCGAGTTCGACCCCCAGGGGCGGATCCTCTCCCGCTCCTTTGTGGACGGGAAGGTGTGGAGCTACAGCTACCTGGACAAGGTGAGGAGGACCAGGAGGGCCTCAGTGGGCATGGAGGGGTTCTTATGGCAGTGTTCTTAAAGGGGTAGTCCCTGACTCTAATCAAGTACACTTTTTTGTCAAATTTAGCAAATTACTCCTCTATCTGTCTCTAGCAGTGTGTACACAAAATTGTATTGGTTGTTTTCTATTTACAGTGGCAGGACTGAATACAAACAAAATGGCTTAGAATGAACCGTAAACAATTCCAGCCAATCAACACAGTGGGTCAGTAGCATTGGAAGGAGAGCTGTAATTTGATTGGCCGTTGAGCTCGAGTCAAATACCAGCACCCTCTCACCAGAAGGGACCCTACCTTTGGATAATGGCACAGGATGGAGCTGTGTTAGTAAAACAGGAGTGCTGGGGGGCTAGTCCATCTGGGTGGGGGAGGGGGTTACTCTGCTTTGGATTATGAATGCGCCGCTCCACCAGGGTGGTAATTAAAAAACGGGAACAGCGCAGGCTATTTGCTGACTGCCGTGACAAACAATTAGGAGATAAACATCGTTCGTCAAGAGCAGTTTCAGCCTAGCAGCCTGTCATAATAAATCAGAACTAATTGTGGTGGGGGAAGATATTCAGCTTACGCTGAGTAATAGCACAAATATTACTACAGATGCGTTATTCAGTCCAGACAAAAACAAACCTCCACGTCTGAGGCCTGGGGGAATATTATAGTAATTAATGTCAGTACTGATTGTCCAAATTATGTTTGGGCTGGGGAAAAAAAATACAGTTTAACCTTAGCTTGAGCTGCTGATGATGTTGATGATGTTGATGATGATGATGACTCACAGTAATGCTGATGCTGTGTCGTCCCATTTGTCTTGTGCAGTCCATGGTGCTGCTGCTTCAGAGCCAGAGGCAGTATATCTTCGAGTTTGACGCGACGGGTCGGGTGACCGCAGTGACCATGCCCAGCGTGGCCCGCCACACCATGTTCACCCACGTCTCTATAGGATACATCCGCAACACCTACAACCCGCCGGAGAGCAACGCCTCGGTCATCCATGACTTCAGCGAGGACGGCTGCCCCCAGGCTGTCCACTTCCTGGGCACGGGGCGGCGCGTGCTGTACAGGTACGGCAAGCTGGCCAAGCTGTCGGAGGTGCTCTACGACAGCACGGCGGTCACCTTCGGCTACGACGAGACGACCGGCGTGCTCAAGATGGTCAACCTGCAGAGCGGCGGCTTCTCCTGCACGATCCGCTACCGGAAGGTGGGCCCACTGGTGGACAAGCAAATCTACCGCTTCTCCGAGGAGGGCATGGTGAACGCGCGCTTCGACTACACTTACCACGACAACAGCTTCCGCATCGCCAGCATGAAACCGGTCATCAGCGAGACGCCGCTGCCCGTTGACCTCTACCGCTACGACGAGATCTCCGGCAAGATCGAGCACTTCGGCAAGTTCGGCGTCATCTACTACGACATCAACCAGATCATCACCACGGCGGTGATGACGCTGAGCAAGCACTTTGACACGCACGGGCGCATCAAGGAGGTGCAGTACGAGATCTTCCGCTCGCTCATGTACTGGATGACGGTCCAGTACGACAGCATGGGCCGCGTGGTCAAGCGCGAGCTGAAGATCGGCCCGTACGCCAACACCACGCAGTACCGCTACGAGTACGACGGCGACGGGCAGCTCAGCGGCGTCAAGGTCAACGACTGGTCCACCTGGCGCTACAGCTACGACCTGAACGGCAACCTGCACCTGCTCAACCCCGGCAACAGCGCCCGGCTCACGCCGCTCCGCTACGACCTGCGTGACCGCATCACGCGCCTCGGCGATGTCCAGTACCGACTGGACGAGGACGGCTTCCTCAGCCAGCGCGGCTTGGACGTCTTCGAGTACAACTCCAAGGGCCAGCTGGCGCGCGCCTACAGCCGAGGGGCCGGCAGCAGTGTCAGCGGGAGCGGCGGCGGCGGCTGGAGCGTCCAGTACCGCTACGACGGACTGGGCCGACGCGTCTCCTCCAAGAACAGCCTGGGCCAGCACCTGCAGTTCTTCTACGCCGACCTGACCCACCCGGCGCGCGTCACGCACGTCTTCAACCACTCCAGCTCGGAGATCTCCTCGCTCTACTACGACCTGCAGGGCCACCTGTTCGCCATGGAGGTCAGCAGTGGCGAGGAGTACTACATCGCCTCGGACAACACCGGCACGCCGCTGGCCGTCTTCAGCAGCAACGGGCAGATGATCAAGCAGGTCCAGTACACGGCCTACGGGGAGGTCTACCTCGACTCCAACCCAGAGTTCCAGTTGGTGGTCGGCTTCCACGGGGGACTCTACGACCCACTGACCAAGCTGGTGCACTTCACGCAGCGGGACTACGATGTGCTGGCGGCCCGCTGGACCTCGCCGGACTACGGCATCTGGCAGAAGATTGACAAGGAGCTGGCGCCTTTCAACCTCTACATGTTCAAGAACAACAACCCCCTCAGTGACATGTTGGACACTAAGAACTATGTCACGGGTAATCTTACACATGGCCTTTTATTTGGACTATTTCATACCTTACAGACATGATTTAATTAAAATATTATTTTAAGTTATGTCATGCAACCATATGATTGAACTCTCCTACATATATTATACATTTTGCAATTATGCACCTGTACTTTATCAATATCATTTTCCTCTGTCTTACAGATGTGAAAAGCTGGTTGGTGATGTTCGGTTTCCAGCTCAGTAACATCATTGCTGGTTTCCCTAAACATACTCAGTACTTTGTGGATCCACCGTATGAATTACTCGCCAGCCAGGATGCAGAGAATGGCCAGGTGGGTTTCAGTAACAGCGTCTCCTCCAAACACATCAAACACATACATAAAAGAATGAATGTGAGCTAGCGTGAGCCCTGCTATATTATTCCAGTGAGCTAGCGTGAGCCCTGCTATATTATTCCAGTGAGCTAGCGTGAGCCCTGCTATATTATTCCAGTGAGCTAGCGTGAGCCCTGCTATATTATTCCAGTGAGCTAGCATGAGCCCTGCTATATTATTCCAGTGAGCTAGCATGAGCCCTGCTATATTATTCCAGTGAGCTAGCGTGAGTCCTGCTATATTATTCCCATGCCTTTGTGTTCCACAGCTGATCACTGGAGTGCAGCAGGCAGCAGAGAGACATAACCAGGCCTTCATGGCTCTGGAGGGCAAGCTGCTGAACAAGGAGCGCCGGGGCAGGCGTGACCGGCCGGGCCACTGGTTCGGCACCAGCACGCCCATCATCGGCCGGGGCATGATGCTGGCAGTCAAGGAGGGCCGAGTGGTGGCGGGCACCTCCAGCATGGCGAGCGAGGACAGCCGCAAGGTGGCGCTGGTGCTCAACAACGCCATCTACCTGGACGGCACGCACTACACGCAGGAAGGCCGCGACTGCCACTTCTTCGTCAAGGTGGGCTCGGCCGACAGCGACCTGCTGGCCCTGGGCCTGACCAACGGGCGCAAGGCGCTGGAGAGCGGCGTCAACGTCACCGTCAGCGGGCGCTCGCGCCGCGGCGTCACCGTGGAGTTCCGCGTGCCCGCGCTCGCCCTCAGCGTGCGCTACGGCCTCGCCGCCGACGTGGTGGACGAGGAGCGCGCCCGCCTGCTGGAGCTGGCGCGACAGAGGGCACTGGCTGGCGCGTGGGCACGGGAGCAGCAGCGGGCGCGGGATGGCAAGGAGGGCAGCCGGCTTTGGACAGAGGGCGAGCGGCAGCAGCTGCTATCGCCGGCGGGCAAGGTGCAGGGCTACGACGGCTACTACGTACTGCCCGTGGAGCAGTACCCACAGCTGGCCGACAGCAGCACCAACATCCAGTTCCTGAGACAGAATGAGATGGGGAGGAGGTAACAGCCCAACAGACTTGAAAAAAATTACTCCTTTACTTTTAGCTATTTCTTGCTTTCCCTCTTCTCCTCTTGCTCTCTCTCTCATTCTCATACCCCGTTCTCTGTCTCCCGCTCTCTCCCTCTCTCTCTCTGTATTTCACTCTCACTATCAACCTCTCCTCTCTTCCTTCTCACTCCTGTCCTTTACTATGTACCCCTCCTCTCCCACGGAGAATAAACAGACAAACGGGGTAACACTCTGAACGCTGCAGGGACTTTTAAGAAGAACTCTTAACGAACACTTATAATTACTGCCACTGGCAAAAAAAAAAGTTGAAATGGAAACTTAAAAGACTTTTTTTCAACAAAATGGACTAGAAAAAAAAAACTACTGATGAACGTTGAAAGAAAAAAACACACAACTGTTGCTTAAAAATGAAGAATCCCCTTTTTAAAAAAGAATTGATATTTTTTGACCCATATTTCTTGGGTCATCACAAGGATGTTGGTGGATGTGGTGAGTTTCGACATGACCTTGGCTCCTACAGATCAAAGGAATACTCCAGAACTGCTGTAAAAGCCAGTCTGTATGTACAAATCTGCAAATGAACAAGAAAGTTATCAGCAACAATAACAAAAGATGAAGAAGATGGAACATCAGACTCAGGCCTGACTTTCACAACAACAGAACTGTCAACTGCTGCGGCCCACCAAGAACAAACCTTTTGTTTTTCCTTTAGGAATAAAATTTTAAAATAAATAAAAAAAAAAAAATAGTCAAGGAAAACAGCGAAAGAGCTTTTTAGAAAGAAATAATAATAATAATAACAAAAAAATGATGGCTATATTTGCAGTACATAATGTCAGACGTTCATTTTGAAATAGGGAGAAAAAAGTTAACATTGTGTCAGCTAGCACTGAAGTTCAGGGTGTACTCTATAAGCGATAGTTTGTTTGTCTGTCGCGGTAGAATCGTGAGATCTTCACCAGAGCACTTCTGTACAGAGAACTTGGAAAAAAACACAAACACACACATACACTAACAATTTATCCAGATAGAAATTACAATTACCAGAAGCTATTTATTTTATTTTATTGTTTTTTAATTTATTTATTATTATTATTAGTACTCTATGACAATCACAAGAGTCACCACCTTTATTGCAATTCCTGCGCATCGGTGAATGAGTTTATTTTATTTTGTAATATATGTAAGAAATGTTCATTAAGTTTTTATATTAAGTTTGATTTGCTCATAGGCAAATTATAGTCACAGACAAAAAAGTAATTTATGTAAAGTGTTTTAAAACAATGGTTTATACTTTAAATAAAGTTTAAAACTGTGAAACTTGTTTTTTCGAGATAGATCTGTATGTACAGTGTATAGCCTTACCTTTCTGCAGCACACTAGAGAAATGTTCATAATATCAAGTTTTATATTTCTAATGGGAAGTGGCTTGTTATGTGCAAACCTATAGCTGGTATTATTACTCTAGAATTTTGTGACACACCAATCTCCCTGAGCTATACAATATCGATCCCAAGTTTGATGTTTTTATTTTTTGGGGTTTCGTTTGTTTTAGTTTCCTTTCTAAACGCAGAGAAAATGTTGCTGTTCTAGATCCCAAAACCGTAGACATGGATTCTATCCACTGTGAAGAGCCTCATTATGGATGTCAAGATGTACCAAATCAGTATTGAAGGATGATTCTTACACTTACTGGAGACTCTTCTGAGACCTTATCAATAAAAAGTAATTGTTTACTTCATGCCTCATTGATCTGTCTTGTTTTTCACCCTGATTTTTCCCCACTAATCGTACACAATGTGGATTTTGTTATAAACCATAAACAACAAAGTATTAAGTATCTAAAAGATAAAACGTACATGGTGTTTGTATCTGCTTGTTTGGTCAAGTGTGGACGACTTTGGACAGTATGGCCTGGTTTCCCATACATCAAGTCTAGTTTAATTAGAGATTTTCATTTAAGTTTTCAGCCCCCTTACACAGGCATACAGGGACTCATAAAAAGCATTCTCACAAATGGCACCACTGTCTGGTATGGGAATACCACCCAGGCAGAGACGACGGCCCTTCCGAGAGTTCTAAAGACTGCAGAGGAAATCATTGTTGCTAACCTCCCATCCATGGACACTCTGCACACAAGGCTGCAGGAAAAAAGCACAGAGCATCCTCAGAGACACATCACACTGTTAATTCCTCTGCTCAGACACAAACACTCAATAGACAACCTAAGACACTTCAGACCAGACAGAATCAGTACACACAGAGCATACTTTTTTAATCGTTTTTATCCAGCCACAGTCAGACAAATGCTAGTCAAAGACAGAACAGCAGCCAATAAGTATGCCATCTGAACAAACTCGTGCAATATTCTCAAATGTGAAATGGACTTTCCTCTAGGCTTACCCAGGGGCACTTCTCAAATTATTATTTTTTTTACCCTATTTTCGAGTCGTTTTTCATATCTCGAAGACCCAATGGCACGTACTACTTAAAAACCTTCAGGTTAAACATTGACATTATTTTGAGCATTCATAACATAAGTGAAGAGTTAGGGTGCTCTTCACATAGCAGTTTTACAGTCGTTTTAAAACGTTATCTCATAAACAAAACAATCTGGACAACGTCAGAACCAATTTCATTAAATGAATGAAACAATTTAAAAAGGTCATTTCATAACGCTTCAGTGGCAGGCTGAAGTCAAGACTTGTAGATGTGTAGATGCGGATTCTCCCAGAAAATAACCAACACCTCTCCGACGGCTTAGCAATGCCGTTAAACTAAGCCAGTGTGTGTTTGCTGAGAGCAACACAGTTTAATCAGACAGTGGATGGGAAAACATTTACAATGTGTAAAATTTAAAGGAAGCACAAACCCAATAAGCATCCAAACAGTAAACATAACCACTTTCCACAAAAGCACAGGTGCATGGATGGACTGTAATTACAATGATATACTGTAGTTTCTGGCCATTATATTTGAATGTTTTACCTGATGGTGTCAGCCTAGTTCATTCACAATCTCTTCATCATGGCTACAGGACAGACCGGTTAATGCTTTCATAGCCAGTTGTCCATGCCATTCCAGAGTTTCAGAGAATGATTGACAATTCAAACATGTCTACACGGTTAAAGAAGTCATTGCGAGGAGTTCATGCAGGTCAACCAACATGGGCAGCTGGTGTCTTCCGTATAATAGTCATACAGGTCTTCTCTTATAGTCCTTGAGAAAGTCTAGAGAGGAACAATTATCTTTCTGATCAGTGATCCTCTGTGTCGTTGGGTTCAACAGTTCTCAAGCACTGGTCAGCAAATTCCACAAACAACGGCTCCTGCATAGCTGTCTTCATAACATCAACCTTGTTCCCTGCAGTATCCACGGCAACCAGGAGTTGTCTGAGGTGGGGGTTCCGGAGCAAGTCTTTAAGATTCTCTGACTCACCTGTTCCAAAGAGAAACAAGTCTTAATCTTCTGCATCATCTGAGCTAAACACACAACGATGCAAGACACTTGCGTGGCAGGATAAGCAATAGAGATATAACAGCATGGACCAGGCATTTCATATTCACCTGTCAAAATTGTGAGTTCATCTGAGCTTGTTATATGGCAGAAATACCCACGCCTGAGCTGATGAAATATTCCCAATTAACTTCAGAGGCCACAGCCCTACTGGAAGTCACATCAGACAAGCAAATGCCATGCTGATACTAAAAGATCTATGGACTTCTGGGTGCTCACGGATAGCGCAGAGGACACTGTTACGTTACACACTAATCATTAGTACTTAATTAGAAAGGTTACCTGCTTGGTTCTCTCATAAAATGCAACAGCTTTCAGTGATCAGTGGCTATTTGTCCATTAACTCATGGTGAATTCATGAAAGTTTAAGCAGCTTTTGTTATGCAGTATGCATTGCTACCGGCCATCGTGGAGATTCATTTGGCCAAGAGTTACCACTCTTGATTAGATATTTATTGAGATATTTAAACTGTGTAATTAGGGTATTGAGGAGAAGCAATCCATAAAATGTAGCTGACTGATCAAGCAAAGCTGTGAACTGCAGTACAGCAGCAGTAGCAACAGCAGGGCAAGCCTCCCAGAGAGAGAATTCAGAGAGAAACCCTCTTCATGCTGTCATTAAAAAGGAAGACTTACAGCAAGCAACGCATTCAGATTATAAGTATTTGGCAGTGGCGGGTGTTCATTCAACTCGCTTGGCACTAAATATATGTGGGGAAAATATGGTATTTTCTTTACCAAGTTTCTGAAGTATGTCTGCAGGAACCATATCATTCTGGCCATCTTCATCCAGGAGATCCCCTGGTGTCCAAGGTTCTCTGGCTAAAATAAATGTGTGGACTTAATATTTAAGAATTGTTAAAAACTGAAATTGAATAAAGAGGAAAATGTCTATATAGTTACCAGCAGTATGTGACTGATTTTGATCACATGTTGACTCCTTTAACTTCACAGGCTCACAGCTATCTGTGTAAAAGACATGGGAAGATCATGGGAGTGAAGAAAGCATTTATTGTGGACTAACTTTTTAGTGTTGTGGATGAAAACCCAGAAAGCTTCTTGCTGCGGAACGGTCCCCCCCCCCCAAGTGTTGAACACAATGTCAAATTTAACATGGCTCAAACACCTCATGTGAACTCACCTTTATGTGTCTTGAAGCAATTAAGGGAACAACTAAAAAGTGAAACATAGAAAAGTGTCATATTTTTAACATAATGATGAGGGTAGACATACAAATAGCTGACCTTATGGGATTCTAGCTAAAAGAGGGGCTTTGGGCCTTCATACATTACAATGATTAATTTAGCTTTTCGAAAACAGTAAAGTTACCGTTTGGAAATCTGTTATTCAGATTCTGATTCCTAAGGATCTAGCATACACACATTCCCATTTTGTCCTTCCCTCTCGCTGTCTGAAAATGGCTTCTCACGCACAAACAACAATATTTGTGGACATGAGAATATCAAAACTAAGACGGTTCCACTATGAACGCACATGCACAGAATGTCTAATAAGTAGACGGGCTCTGGTATACATGTATAACAGTCGACAAAGCATCGTCACAATAACGATCATGTTAGCCTACTCACTATCTGACGAGACATGTTGGGCACCGATATTTCGGTACCTGACCGCTACAAACACTGCAAAGCTGCATTGTCTCAGTCCTCTTGTCGTATCAAAGCAATGCGCTAAAACAGTTTTAGCTGTGCACTCCTAAATTTCTTTTCTATGAGCTAAGACCGTTCGTTCGTTCCCACGTGTGTAAAGTAAAGATGGAGACGAAAACAACAGCAACAGGAAGTGTGCAACATGACTCGCTATTGGTTTCTATGTAGTGATGTCATACTAATGTGGACCAATGGTGAAGCTTTAACCAGAGAGATTATCGAGGATCTTTGATTTGGACAGTGGACGAGGAAGTAGATACATCTGTCCGACAGGCTTCTCTGACTGTGACTTCGCTAACACCAAATCGTCCAAAAAACAGCATGGCAGTTGCAGGTAACGCTCAAGTCCATTTTAAAGCAGACTTACTATATACAAATATTATCTAAAATGTTATGTTCCTCATAAAATATGTGAATGGCAAACAACAGTAACTTAGCAACAGTTCATTAAAGTTAGAGTTGCTCTCAAGAGAACTGAGCTGACATGGCAACATAATTAGTAGCCTAGCCTACAAATCTGTTTTTCCGTTCGCACACCAACGTTACTGACATGGAATATAATGTGCTTATATGACATTAGGCTATTCCCTAAACAGAAATCCTAAAAAGGTATGGGCAGGAGAGGATTGGGTATAGGTATTCAAGCCCTAACATTCCGACACCTATAGCCTCTATGCTGTATAGTTCAGTTTTTGAGTGTGTGTGTGTGTGTGTGTATTTTCAGAAATCTCTTACAATGATCTCAAAGACCTGATGGAGAAGTGCAAAGAACTCGTGTTGGTTGACGTTCGTTCCAAAGAGGAGGTGGATCGAGGACACATACCAGGGTCCATTCATATACCAGGTTCATAATTTCGCTTAGTTTCTAACTATGCGTTTCAATAAATAGTTTATCCTACACAAATGTAATCTTCTAAGCATATGAAAGTTGTAAAGAAAAGAATAATGCATTTCGGATTGAATTTGTAGGCTAATTAGGCTCATGTCTTCTGCAGACAAAGTGAAATACATACCTGGGTTATATCAAAACAATAAAGTTGCCTCTGTGATAAAATAAAACATGCAAACATTAAAATAGTTTTTTATTCTTTCCTGTATTATTTCCTCATTTGCAGTGGACCAGGTAGAGAATGACATGGCTCTGGATGCAGCAGCATTTCAGCAGAAGTTTGGCGTTCCAAAGCCCCCTCTCAACTCCCCTAGCCTCATCTTCCACTGCCAGATGGGCCGTCGTGGGGCAGCAGCCACACAGAAGGCCAGAAGCCTTGGCTTTGAAAAGTATGAACTTATGTCCAGCAGTACAGTGTGATTACCTGCAGATACCTTCTCAGTCACTAGATCATTAGCAAAGTGATAGCCTCAGTGAAGAGGTCTTTATCTAGCTAAGATTAAATATTACTATTTTGAAAGCTGGCTCACATTCACTCAGCAATGGAAGGCCTTGGTGATATGAGATTGCATTGCTCAAGCAACCGGTCTTATTTAAGCAAGGTTATGGCAAGAAATGTGTCTTCTGCATTTCACTCATCCATATGTATAAGCAGTGAGCTACAAACAGTATTTTCTATTTCATGTATAATTGTACTCTTTTTTTTTTCATGTACAGGGCCTGTAACTTCGTTGGAGGCTACAAGGAATGGTCTGAAAAGGAAGGGAAATGAAAAAGCTGGAAATTTAATTAATTTGCCACCTTAGAAAATAATATAAAATGGTGCCTTTGTGTTGCTGTGTGAACTGATTTTGATAGTTACACCTTATGTTTATGTCTCCAATAAAATATGTTGATGTTGATTGACATGTGTTGTATTGTGTTGAAATGTTAGTGTCAGTCCTTTTCAATGAACGTTCAACTATTGCACTGGTATTACAGCAGGCTGTAGTGAACCCTAGTGACAACCCATGCAAGTGTCATTACCCCTTTATAGCCCGAAATTACCGCCAAATATTTAGCATTATTAACACCTTGTTGTGGCAGAATTGGGTGATTCTCCAACTATGGTACTTTTTCTGTCCTTGACATTTTTTTTTTTTTTTTCACACTTACTACATATTTAGGGGAACCTATATATAAAAAATCATTGTTCAATTATGTTGTTTTTTATAAAATATAAGACATTTTATATGCGTTTTTTACTATTTTGCCTCTGTCCCTAGGCCAGACTTTGGGTCTTCGACCTTATCTCACTTAAAATCTAATACTGATATAATTTTAAATTCAAACAGAAAGTATGCATTATAACCCAATTCATTCAAATCTACTATTTGTTTTTATATTTCTTTTCGATTTGGCATATTTTAAACATGTTAAACACTTGTCCCTTGGGTTCACCGTCATTTCCACACCTCTGCATAAAATGCAATCCCAGGCTCAGTATTCTAGATTTGTATACTCAGTAACCATAGCAACTGACACTCCAGAGGGATCCACATGGCTGAATGAAAGAATGATCCCAGCAGAGGTTAATACAGGAGATATATCAAGGTAAATATGAGAAATACCGCGAGTATGTTTATTGTACGTCATTTCTGAACCGCTCATAATTCATTCCGATGGGAAAAATTCTGGATTTTTACAATTTCATTAGGTGTAATTTGAGATTATTTAATGCTAACTCTAAAACTAACACTAACAGGCTAGTCAAACATGAGATATTAGAGGGAAAGTGGGAAAATGTCATTTCCACGACCGTCTTTTCCACATCTGTCTCCATGGTAGTGATAGGTAGACAGGTTGGCTTGTTTTTGTTCGGTTGTGGAAATGACCATTGCTTTTGCCATTGCCTGGAAAAATGTCAAAAAATACATATTATTCCATAAAAATCAGCACAGCCAACTTCAGGGCAGGTATCTAGGCATACTGGGGAAACAAATTATGCCAGTAATATTTTAATTAAAAATGTTTCGTTTTCTGAAAATGTTCAGGTCCAAAAAGTACAATAGTTGGAGAATCACCCAATTATGGAAATGTACATGGATCTCTGCCGTGCTTCCAGGTAATGAAACTGCTGTTTGCATGTAACATTATTTAATAGGTCAGAATATGCAGTCATTACAAGGACCATGTAAAAGTCTATGCTATTTGGTCTATAATATGATTTAATAGGTTAGCATAGGCTATGCAGTCATTATGGCCATATAGCAGTATATGCCATGGTCTATATCCGTATGATTCTCTTCCTTTTTGTGTAGTTATACCATTATTGCATTTATTTTTGATGATGGTCACAAGCCAACCGATTTGTAATTCTGTTCTACTGACTAGCATACCCTTGTGGTTGGCTCCTTTGCTGAGGGCCGCAGGGAGACGGAAGAGCGACCGCGCTAGGCGAAGATCAGCATACAGGTTCATCCAGCGTCAGCTGGTTAGTCTTAATCATTATGCAGATTGTGTGAATAAATCAAGAGATTATGCTGACAATTTAATCATTGTCCGGGTAATTTTGCTCAGCGTCACTACCGAGTTGGCTGCACAGATGATAATTGTAACCCAACATACATCTATCCAGCCGAGTTGAAGGAGCTGATTCGTGCAGTCTTCCCAGCAGAGGTCCGCAATTACCCCGACCCGTGTAATGAAAAGGTGTGATGCGCATTTGCCTAGTTTTGTTGTGAATGTTATAGCCTGTCAGGCGATTGCAACCGTGTTAAAGAAATTTATATTTTTGCAGATATACGTAATCACCCTGGAAGATCTCCATAGCGTGAGCCCTGTCAACCGGAGCTGGATTCCCTATGAATAATATGGCCATATTGTTATTTATATTTAGGCCATTCTTAGTGTCGCTAAGCATGCAACATGATAAAGTTGAATGTGTTCATCATAATGAATATGCTGGAAGTTCAGAGGCTGTTCATGTCATAAAATAAAGGCAACAATGTGACAATGGAACTGATAGATTGCTCTTTTTTTCGTTCGTTAGAGGAATGGATACATTTCAGGGTGACTTAAAGGTCACCCATAACCGCCTTTTCATATACCACGTGATCTGTGCAGGACACGTTAGTTAGGTTGAGTTGTTAGCTGATGTGACTGACACAGACCATGGAAATGATTAAAGAAATCTACAAGGTAACCTATTTATTTATAGTTAAACAGTTGTTAAGATACTGAGGAGTGGATTTTAGTGAAGTTACGCTGCCATGAGTGTTGTTGTGCCTTTACATAAAATATGCTCTAAAGTCGCTAGCCATGCTAGGTCTACGTTAGCATTTTCAGTGAGAATGTTTGCTAGCTCAATTCCGACCTATATTAACGTTAATGTTTGAGATTGATAACTTTTTTATTGTAAATCTATGGATAACAAAATAATTCTACTATATACATTAATACATTTGGGTGTACCACAGGTAGTTAGGTTTTTGATGAGAGTCCTTGACCGACCATGGAAATACTCGACTTGTAAGGACAGCGATGTTCTGGTGCTCCTATGTGCCACCAAGTCACATCCATCCGACAAGCTCATGTGCACAAGTATGATTGGTTTATTTGTTTATGCTAGTTAATTGCAGCGTAAAGGGCATTTGTAGACGGCTCTCTCATTAACACATTTTAATTTCATGTAGTTGCTGCTGCTGGGCCGTGGGCTCCTTCGAATCCAATTGAAAAAGTCTTGAATGGTGGGTTTTACTCTCCTGTCATCATTTCTATCTTTACAAAGATAAAGTTTAGTTGTATGCACATTCTATATTTGTCCACTTCTTTCAGAGTCTCTCAGCCTTTTAGAGCGGATATCATACCTCCCTGCATCTGCATCAACCTGCAGATCTGTAGACACTGAGGAGTTATCCCTCTTTGTTAAATCATCGGGGCCAGTCCATTTTGTGGTAGCCTTTGAGGTTAGAAAAATCATCACACATCTCAACCCAAACAATAATTCAGTTAAAAAAAATAATTGCATGTCATCACCTATTATTGCATACAGAATATTGCTGGACTACTTCATAAGACATAATTGCGGTTTTTCTTTAGATGGCAATGGATAATAAGTGTTGGCAACAGGAGAAGTTCTATACCGAAGCATTTCTTCGCCGGATCAGCCTGGTCCGTGCTCAGGTATGAAAGCCAAGAAACATGGATGCCATCAGAACTGATAGTGCAAAGGTTTCTTCTCCATTTGAATTCTGCCTCATCTCTCTTCCAAACAGATGAAAATCTTTTTTAAATTCAAGGACAATGGGGAAACTCACCAGCATGTATTTGGGTACAAGTTTTTCTTTTTTCAAATATTAGTTATTGGGTATGTTACAGGATGAGTGGCCTTTGTTAATTGACAGGTCTATACCAGTATATTCGCTACATGTATTTGCCTCTCTGTTTGTGTGCCCAGTGATGGTGTGAAGAGCAAGATGCTAGTAAACAACCAAAGCATCATCATGGACAGCACCAGTTATCAACTGTAAGTGGGTGTGAACTTACCAGAATTGTCCTTAACTTTACAAGCATATATCCAAACCATATAAATGTCCTGTAATATAATATTTCCCTCACACACACTCCCTTTTATTCCTGTATATTCCTCTCCTCTCACTTGCTGTCTGTGAAGGTGTCCTTTCTCGGAGGGTGGTCTCCTTCCCTGTGATCAGATCCATGCGGTGGTGGGTGCTGAGGTCCCGCTGCAGCTCCCTTTTCACATGGTGTTAACGGGCCTCGGTGGGGAGACCAGCATCATCACCATGGCAGCGCTGGGCCCCTGCATGGAGCAGTACCCAAACTGGCCCATTCGCCTGACAACCATTCAGATATCCTTTTTGCAAAGAGCTAGAAAAACTAGAAATGCAATTCAATTCAGGAATTACCAGTGCATGAAAATGTAAAAAAATGCATTGTAAAATATCATAATAGTTAAAACAGATAATGCAAGCATAGAGGTAGTTGCTAGGTTATTGCTAGGGAAGGCATGGTGGTTGTTATGCTAAGTAAAGCGGTTGCTATGCTAGTTGCTAGGGTAATCATGTTGGTTGCTAGGTTGTTGCTAGGATAATTGAAGCGGTTGCTAAGTTGTTGCTAGGGTCGGGGTTCCCACAGGTCATGGAATTTCTGGAATATCATGGAATTTTGGAAAGTCTATTCCAGACATGCCAAAATACATTAATACAAATATTTATTCATTTTAAATATTTTAGTTGCTAGGCTAATCATGTATAAGTAAAGGATAATGTATAGAACGCCGGTCATTATTGGGAAAATAAGTCCCGACAGGGCGAACCGGACATATTTTCCCAATAATGACCGGCGTTCTATACATTATCCCGCTTATTACAAGGCTACTTGCCAAACCGAAACAATAAACTCCTCACGATATGACTCTTTAGCCTACATAGCCTAGGCTATAGCCTATTTGTTACCGTTTCATCGTGGCTTTTGCTGAGAAACAAATAGTTCGCAACAGCACACGCTGAACTTGAATCCAACATTCTTTAGAACACAGCTGATCAACCGTCCGCTTTCACTTTTGAATGAAGTTCCAGTCCTTGCGTAGTGATATGAAAGACGTGAAATAGAAGCACAAAACCCATTTTCCTTGACAGCGGTCTGTTATTGAGAATTAGCAGACCACCGAACGTTGGGAAGGCCCATTCAAGTGAATGGAGCATTCTTCAGCATTATGAAGAGCTGTGTTATATACTCTTTTGATCCCGTGAGGGAAATTTGGTCTCTGCATTTATCCCAATCCGTGAATTAGTGAAACACACTCGGCACACAGTGAACACACAGTGAGGTGAAGCACACACTAATCCCGGCGCAGTAAGCTGCCTGCTACAACAGCGGCGCTCGGGGAGCAGTGCGGGGTTAGGTGCCTTGCTCAAGGGCACTTCAGCCGTTCCTACTGGTCGGGGTTCGAACTGGCAACCCTCAGGTTACAAGTCCGAAGCGCTAACTAGTAGGCCACGGCTGCCCATGTTGGCTGCTATAGTGGTTGCTATGTGATATTATGGTAGTGGGTGCTAGGTAGTTGCTAGTTAGTGAAGTTAACACACTTCCTTAACCCACCCACTCCACATGCTGGTTTACAGCCCCTCCAGTATGCCTCGCCTGGAATCCAACATGGCCACTCCCATGAGCTTCCTGCAGTCTCTGGCCGGCCGACTGGCATGGGAGGACCTGGGCCTCTCTGGGGTGACCTGTGCTGACCTGCAACAGGCAGAGGGAGAAGCACCAGGGTCGAGAGGTTTGGATTTAACCTCCCAAAACCGAAAGCATGACTTTGCTCTTCCGTGCAAGTAAAGGTATACTATGCAGGTTCAGGTAGTTTTGCCGACTGTAGAGCTCCCCCTAGAGTAGCAATATATTTATATTTTACTCTGCTGTTGTAAATAGCCTTCTCATGGCTTGTTCCCCCTGTACACAATGAAAATGCTTTCGTTGTGGAGGTGAAGGATCAAAAACAGGCAAAAACTATCTCTGAAAAGCTATATCTACTGACAAGGTAATGGTTCACGATCCTCGCAAGATGATTAGGGGCGCTGTTCTTGAAGTTGCTAGCCTGGGTTTCCCCATGATGCCTTGTGCGTGATTTTATTCGTGCTGCTAGGCAGTCTGGATTCCATGGACCCGATTTTCACCTCAACGAAGGAACCAATCACAGAACGGAGGGGGGACAGCAAGACGATGGCGACGTCTATGCGACACACCAAAGTGGCTATGAACTACGTACAGACTCATTTGATAGACATTTGTGGAGCCCAATAAACGGCTCTGGGCATTCGTAAACCACGTTTCAAATAGGAGAAAATGTATTGTGTAATGTAGTTCCCAGACCCCATCTCAATGAGATGAGGCTGGCGTTAGCCAGGCTATGAAGTTGCATGGCTAGTTCTCTCATTAGCGACTCGCTACGTCTATGCTGTATGGTGAACGATTCCCCTATTAGTTCTAGAGCCCGACCGATAAAGGATTTTGAAGGCCGATACCGATACAAATATTTGTTGAGTTAAAAATCCGATATTCCGATATATCGGCCGATAGTTCCCCTTACAAGTTCGTTTACCATCAAATTGGCTTCGTAAAGGTTATATCAAGGTGAAAATCTTGCATAGTGTACCTTTAAAGTAGTGTTCAGTGAATGTTATCCCTTGTCTGAGTAGGATTCTTCCCAAGGAGCATTAGAGCATTAACAATTAGTTTTGTTAAAGGGTTGGAACTGTTGACATGTATTCTCTGTTAAGCTGATGAAAGGCTTTTTTTCTACACTACCACAGGCCCCCTTTGCTGGGACATGGTGTTTAATGTAAAGGAGAGGGAGAAAGACCAGGGAACCGAGTCCAAATGGAACCAGACTGTGAAGCAGACTCTTACTCTCTACCTGTTGCTCCAGCACACTGACCCCTTCCACTCACAATTCTCTGACCTCATCGGTAAGGGACCCACGTAGAACCAATTAATCACGTCGTTCTGCTTAACTGGTGAGGAGCAGGAATCCATATTTGAGCCACTAACTATGTCAGGGATGGGCAACTGGCGGCCCTCCTCCTCACTCAATGCAGCCCGCGGATCAATTTTCAAATGGCATAAAAATGTTGGTTAATTTCACGGGTTTTTACCACATCTGAATCGGAGCTTTATTGTAATGATACAGCCTACCGATAGGGGCGCTTTCCTATATTAAAAAATCCAGCGGGCTTCTTCACTACAGCCAGCGAAGAAGAGGTTCAGAGAGCTATGAACGGTTTATATAAAACACTCAGTCAAGAGAATCGTACCCTTCAGGCAAGATGGGAAACAACTGATCTTATCACAGAATTCAAAGTAAAACCTATGAATTTAGTATGCTTAGAAACAAAATCGGCCAACACCACGCACAAAGACAACTAAAAGTAAGCTACACCGGAGCTCCTATAGCCGCTGTCGTAGACAACCTCAAAGTAGAGCAGGGTTCCCACAGGTCATGGAATTTTAATAAAGCCAATTCCAGACGTGGAACGTCCGGGAATTATGTTTTTGGTTATGCTTCTTGATTATTAAAAACATATATTGTATGATTTCAATCCGTGCTATTTTCTATTGTGGAACTATTTTTTCAGATACCTCACAACCGCATATATAAACTTCCGCTCAATATTCGAGTCAACATTTCGGTGTCCACCACTCACAACAAACCAGAAAAGGGACTCAAAGTGCTAAATAGCATAATTATACTTTAATACAAGGGGGCAGTTAATATGGTTTTATTAATGTGGCTAATACACAGGACATGACTGTAACATTGCATGTGAACATTTTGTTTTTGTTTTCCTTTCATGGCAGTCAATGAAGAGATGTTTGAGAAACACTTAGACCAGGTCCTCTGGCACAATAGTGAGAGAGTGACGGCATCACTGCAGTCGCTACTGGAGAAGACACTTAAGCCTCATCAGAAAAAATGCTCAGTAAGTGTAGTATTTTCAAACATTATTGTCAGTATTCATCCTTCTCACCATGGTATCTACTAATTCACATATACCAGAGGAGGCTCCTTCATTGAGGAAAGGGAGGAACAAACTTCCCTAAAATTTTAGAGAAAAAGCAAACATTGTCGATCTTTTGAATGTATAAAAGATGGACATTGTCCATCTTTTATACATTCAACTACAGTGCAAAGGTTAGGATCAAAGCAGCAGGATCACCAGTTCCAAAAATTAATATTCCAAAAAAAGATGGTAAGGCTAGTGTAGGCTACTGAATGCTACATATGACTAATACACATGGCTAACTGGTAGCACAGAAAACAATCGGCTACTGCTGGCCTGTCTTAAACGTGGACAGTTCAGGGATTTGCTGATACAAAGAAATTGGATAGTTACGCGTTGTTATAATCATCCAAGTTATGCCTTAACTAAGCAACTGTTAAATAATGTTCTTGTTGTTAATATGTTCTGGTTTTCACCGTTCTAACTGTATCTTTGGATGGTAACATCGTTAATGAATGTTTCAGACCATGATGCATTCCTTTAATGACGTCTTCAATGACATTTGCCTTTCGAGTATAAATTCCCATTTAGCTATTACAACCTTTTTTTTAAATTATAGCGATTATTTGGCTTTAAAACAATAGCATGTTACAAATAACCACATTTAAGGTCTATTTTTTAAATGGTAAATAGTTACATGGTCTTATAAAACAAGTGTCTATTTTTAGTATTATAGACTTTAATGCACATCTGGAAAAGAGTATTTCATAATTAGACCTACATATCTTTCCTGACTTCCCAGACCAAATTTTACATTTATTTACATTTACATTTATTAATTTAGCAGACACTATTATCCAAAGTGACTTATATTACAAAGTCCATTGTCCCTGGAGCAATTTGGGGTTAAGTGCCTTGCTCAAATGCACAACGGTGGAAGCCAACAAATTCACCCTTCGCTCTCCCACCCTCCTTAGTTACTGTTGCTATGCCTGAAAAGCTTTAGCACCCTGCACGTCTATTACATAGAGAGAGAACCGGGACTTTTCAATGAAATGTAATTTACAAAGACATCGTACCTTACTGAAAGCTAATATTTTGTCACTAGCAACCTACATCTGTCCTCATCTCTGAACAAAACCGTTCATGAGTTATTTAAGCAGAAGTCGATTGTGCGTTTTGTTTTGTTGCGTTTTGAATGGAACAGGCATGGGGGACGAAAGAAACATACCATTTAAGCTATGTACTTCCCACAACTTCAATATTTGACAACATATCATGAATGGTACTTCAAATAGGTGTTATTTTAAATAGATTGCTGATGGGCTATACATCTTGGTGAACGTCTGTTAACAACTTCTTGCCGTTATCGTGAAGCGTGTATCTCGCGGTTATGGAAATATCATGCAATATGCCATTTTTTATAGTTAGAACAATATGTGTTCCCAATTATATAATGTTTCTATAGTGTAACATGTTATTTCACTGTGTCTACGTGGGTTAGGGCACCACACATCCAAATAAGTGCCCTTCATGACCCACAGGCCTTCAGTCTCCACAGGTTAACATGGCAAAACTCGAAAAGCTTGTCAGACCTCCCGTGCCTAGTGACGGGTTGCTAAGCCACGATTGGCCTGTGGCGGTTTTCGGGTGTGGCTTAGCGAAGGGTGAATTGCAGCCACAACCTTTCTGGCTACTGCATGCTAGCCTAGCTCCTTAGGCCCCTGAGAATGTCAGAACAGCTTTTATAGCACAACATTGCCAGTTACAATACTACATAGTGTATACTGCTGCTTTAAATGTGTCTGGGTAGGCGGCCTACATACTCTATTGTTCACATATGCCACCAACACCATCACAACCTCACATTTGCCACTAACATCAATCAAGCGCACCTTCCTTCCTTTGTTATTTTTATAACCACCAGCCGCCACTGACATATACTAATGTTCACGTGTGTGTGTGTGTGTGTGTGTGTGTGTGTGTGTGTTTGTGTGTGTGTGTGTGTGTTTGTGTGTGTGTGTGTGTGTGTGTGTGTGTGTTTGTGTGTGTTTGTGTGTGTGTGTGTGTGTGTGTGTGTTTGTGTGTGTGTGTGTGTGTGTGTGTTTGTGTGTGTGTGTGTGTGTTTGTGATCAGAATCAGAGAAAGATGCAGGCAGCACTGCCGGTGGTCCTTAGCTCCCTCACCAGTGTGGTGAATAGCAGCAGCAGTGCGGAATTCCGCACTACTTGCTTGGACAAAATGAAGGTAAGAGGGACTTCAGCCTGTCCTAAACCGAAACAACACACATGCACATCTAAGTCCTGTATCAAAGAAGTTGTATGGTGTAGGTGTATCGTGATTAAAGCTGAAGTTTCTATCTCAAAAAGATCAGCTGGGCTACCCTTTCAGCCTTCAAGAACTAAAATGCATGTTTCTAGGCGACCATACATCTAATTTAACCCGCTGTTAAAATTCATACATTTAGCCACACAAATAACCTGCTGGGTCCAGACCTGGTCAAATAATTGTAGGGTATTTAATAAAGAAGTTTTACTGTTGAGAAAAAACTACCATTAGAGCCAGCAAGGTTCCGTCTGTGCTCAGCCCAAACTGATGAGCTCCATCAGTGCTTTGAGGTCATCTAGAATATTTCACAGTAATAACTGCTTGCTAAAAATAAAATAAAGTTTTAAAGTTTTATTGGCAACTTGTATTGATAAAAATTTAGTTCTGTCATTAAGTGTTTAGGGTTGCCAGTGCAGATACAGTAGGCTTTTGTCCTGTTCTGTTTCAGGTCCCGGACACTCATCAGCTGTCAGTGTCTCTTGACCAATTGCTTCACAAAATCACAGGAAGTCGGTTTACTCCACTTCACAGGTGTACCACTAACAAGGTGATTTACCTTTTTTGTAGCGCTTGTGTCATCACTATGACTATGGGTTGGGTCATCAACATTCTCGTAAACTCTACAAGTCTCACCTTTGATCAGATATGTATTCGCCTGATTCCTGTAATCACCGTTCAATGAAACAATACTATTTCATCTCATAATACTCATTCATCGTTACTGGACCCTTTCAGCCCTCTAAACGAACTCAGATCTCTGACTCTGACTGATTTTTTGTGCATATGTAAAAACCTCAAAACAAACTCAGCCCCCTCTAAAGCGAACCTAACTGAGGGGGTTTTCACATTTGGTCCTTTCAGCCCTAGCCTGAAGAGCCAGACCCACATTAAAATGTAGGGTCTGGGCACTCACCGTTCGCAGTGCTCAGTCCGAGGGGCGGGATAATCGGTTGTCTTTCAAATTCTCTCTGCACGCAATAGGACAGCGCTATGAGTCCCATGCGTTTCCCACCAGCGGAGCTAGTTGGCTAGTTCAAACTTTTGGCAACTTAATAAAAGCTTAACTCGTGTCACACTGTTCGCCAACAACAACATTATCTTATTTGTTTTCAAGTAGCAGGGAATTCAAGCCAAACCGTTGCAACCCATCAATCATTATGTTAAGCCCGCCTAACGACTCTATACACGATTTGATTGGCCTGATAGAAGTTTAATTTTGAGCTCACAAGCCAACAGAGAGTTGCTAGACTAGCCCTGGCAGCAAATGTAATTTGCCGCTAGGGTGCGTCTAGATTTCCAGGCTATTTTAGCCCTCTAAACGAACTCAGATCTATGACTCAGCATTTTTGTGCATATGTGAACACACCAAACAAACTCAGCCCCCTCTAAAGCGAACTGTGCTGAGACCACCTCGGGAAGTACAGTAGTTGGCACGGTTGGCTTTGAAGTCTGCGATGTGGTTGGCCTAATATGCATTGTAAACACAAAGCGCCCCAGGTTCACTCTAGTTTTTTTAACAACAAAAATTATATTTTATCCTCCTTGACTTGCCATTGCCAAAAGAGAATGCATATTGTTCATTATCAAAACTGTCATTATTAGCCCTATAACAAAACATAATACAGACATTTTTGACCATATTTGTGTGTGTGTTATCTTAACAAAAGTGTTGTAATGAATATCTTATGATGCTATGCATGACATTGCTCACCTTTAAGAAAATCATCATGACATGACAAAATCTCAACTGGAACATAGCCAGCGCCTTTCCAGTTATCTAAACATATTTAGATATGTTACACAAAATAAGATAATAATAATATTTAAAAACATACATAATACAAAAACATACATAATACCAAATTTAATATTAATAAAAATGCATACGTATTACAAAGCATACATATTCATTGGTCTAGCCGTTATTGTATTGATGGGGCAGCTGGGGTGAACCATGAGTGTATAATGGTCTTTTTTGCTGCAGGTAACCCTGCGAAAATTAGTTTTTTATGTATAAGTCTAAAATCTAGGGAAAAGTCATCATTAAACAGATATAAGCTGACAAGTTCTAAACTGGAAATCCCAGGACAGTTCTAAGAATAATGACACCCACTTTCTGGTCCACTTTATTTGACTGAGTTTGGTTCATTTAAAAAGGACTATATGTGAAAACACCCTTATTTCACAGCCTGTCTGTATCTACTGTATGCTGGAAGTGAACACATCCGTAGCACTGGCATTGTACACCACAGATAGTGAATGAGAAGGTTAATGATTTACCTTTTCCTTGTAGCCTAGGATTGGAACTGGGCCCAACCCTTCATTTCAGAGACCAGAGGGGGAGGATGAAAGTAAGAGGGCATTTTTACCTTCATCTTAAACAGCCATCTATGTCATGTTCAGTGTAAATGTACTTTGAGGTATTAGACTTAGATTTAGGTCAAATCTTTGATTGACTCTACCTATTGTGTGTTCAGTGTAAATTTGTCTGTGTGTGTGTGTGTGTGTGTGTGTGTGTGGAGACAGAGAGAGAGGAGGGGGTGTCTATATTTAACTATTTAACTACATTTATCAAGACAGAGCTGGTAAAAATGTAGATTCACTTAAATTGATCTCTGATGCAGCCCAAGTCCTCACGGAGGGGGAGACTGACCACCAGGATAGAATTGTATCCAGTGCCGCCAAAAGGCAGAAGACGGCGCCCTCTGCTGATGTACTGATGAATGACACTTGTCCTATACCCTTTTGCATTTTCACCCAATTCATTTGTGAATAGTACATAATGCCTTGGGGTTTTTGATATTGTCTGCAATGTGTGGTGTGGTTGAGTCTCATTAATGCTCTTCGTCTTTGTCCTTTCCTTAGGAAGACTGGCTTCAAGCAGTTCACAACTTTTCTGATTGGGACTTTTTTCAATAAGGCCTATATAACTGTTATAATACATAACAATCAGTTGTTTAAAACAAACGTTCTGCAGTCTTGTTTTTTGTTTGTATGCATATTATGTTACCACTATCTGGCATATCTAAGTGTTACTCACATTCAAACGGTTGCTAGGTGCTTCATGCAAGGGTTGTATGAATATTCAGATTGATACATTGATTTCATTTGTCACCATGTTTTTTGAAGTGATAATAAACAAATGGGTGTTTTATGGTGGCCCTGTCCTGTATGTTTCTAATGAAAGCATTTCTGTTTTCTAATGGGGGGGGGGGGGGACATTTTGTGTTTTTCACGTCTTGATAAAGAAAGCAAACACCGTATCACATTGTTGACATTTGATGGCAGTAGCAAAGAGTATAGAAACCCTAGAAGGCTTCTGTACTCTTTGGCAGCACTGATCTATAAAGAACACAGTGTTTGGCAGTAGCAGAGAATGTCTTATAAACGGGCTCTGGCAGTAGTACGCGCGGTTTGTGTCTGTGACGTATTTCCCGTTTGCACCAAAGAAGAAGAGAAGAGATTTTCGCGGCAATCTGAATGGGTTAGAAGTGTCAAGGAGCCGTCAGTCTTTGTATTTTCTAGACGATTATTAAAAAAAAAAAAACAGGTCTAAATACATTCATTACCGTAGACTGGTGCCTATGTCAGCACTTTAATCGTAATAAAAAAAAAGGTGTAGCTATCAGTTTAACAGATGTGCTCTTAGGTGCTTGACGAAGCTAACATTAGCTTAGTTAACTTACCTGCCAAAATATTGTAACGTTACTCGGTCACAGAGTATTTTGTATGAACATTTGTCGCTTGGAACTAATTGAGAGTTAATGCAAATACCATGGCGATGCCAAACACAGATCAGATCAAAGAGGAGTTGGAGCTGTTCGATATAGGCTATGGGGATGATTCGGTCCTGGATAAAAGTAAGTAATACCAGAGAATGTCTACTGAAGTCAAAGTTATTTCTGCTGCCGCCGACCTAATTGTTGACTTATCCTAACGTTAGTAACGCAATGTTACGTTGGTTTACTTTAGCTCGTGCATTGCATTGTCCCAAAATGTATAACCAAACATGTCAATTGTTTTTTAACCAACGTTCGCTGTGATGGCGTTACTAAAGTGCCATTGCTTATGGTAAACATCTATTTGGAAATCGTTGCCACTTGTTCCTCACGTTAGGTTCCGTAGTGTCACATTCGGAATGCTTGCAGTAAACTGTAAACAATAATCGTTAGTAGTGAATCATAGTGGAGTGACCATTGACTGTAGAACGATTCTATGTCTATGGGAGTGACCAAAATGTTTACTCGAGCAGTGTTTCCATAACATTAACGCTAATCTTCCACCTCTGCTCTGTCCGTTTTTTTAGTGGTGGAGCAGTGTTTGTGCCACAGGATGAAAGGGGAAGAGATAGTGCTGGAGTGGGTCGCCTTCAGCACTACCAAGGGAGGTCTGAAGCTGAACATGGACCACCTGGAGCAGTTTGAGCATGAGGTGAGGAGAAAGCACGGTGATGTCCCTGAAGAGACCATTTCCATCTCTGCATTGCTTTAGTTTGGCACACTGTGTTTGTAGGCACTGTCTGGAGTGCGTAGAATATGTGGGTTTATTTGGGGGAATTTCCCAGTTGCCCTCTTCAGTGCAAGTCTGACATGACTGAGGCATAGCAAGTAATCATGTGGGGGACCTGCCTGAAATATGACTATGCACCTCTAATTTGCTCTGTGCACTCTGCAGGCTTTGAATAAGAGGAACAAATCCAAACAGGCGACCAGGAGAGAGGACTCGTACAACAGGACCCAGAACATCAACTCCCTTCAGGACCTGTATCCTTAACCACTGAGACTCATAATACACTCTGTGCTTATGCCATGATGTATAGGAATATACATCTCACAGCTGGCGATATGGTATACGCAATTAAGTAGACGTGATGTGACCACACACATCCCTTTTCACCGTTTTGGATGGGTGCTGGATCAGAGAAATGACTCCAAAAGTAAAATAAGAGAGAGTGATCCGCACACCATATAGCCCCCTTGAAAGGTTTTATATTTTGCGTGCAACGTTTCGAGCCAGGGGCCCTGAGGAAGAGCCAGGGGCTCGAAACGTTGCACGCAAAATAAAAAACCTTTCAAGGGAGCTATATGATATGGTATGACACAACCAGAAGTGTTGGACTTCCTTGACTCAGACCCCGCAGAATCAAAGCTGAAGAGGAGGAGGAAAATCTCCTTGACTCGTACTCGACTCCGGCCAAGGTAATATCTGTAAAATACCAAAATTCTATAGCTGATGTTTTTAGTAAGGTCCCACTTTTGAAGGTTTTAGAATTTCTTACTAGCATAGATTTAAAAAAAACATATTTAAACTTGTATAACACACAATGCTCTGGCCATTTAATATCCTTAGTTGCTGAAATGGACTTAAATTAAACAAACAAACAAATATCTGTAAAATAGCAATATTTGCAAATGGCCATTGTAGTTTTTACCAGCCTTAATGAAAGAGGGCAGTAGTGTTGGCAGTAGCTCATGGTGTTAAAGTCACGCTTGTGTCTGTGAAGGGTTCCCAGAAGCGAGCTCTCACTACACCAGAGAATCCCCAGTCTAAGAGGTCTGCTCGCATGACCAGCCCTGGACTCATGCTCTCTCCTGCCAGCTTCTCCCCATGGTAATTTAGTTTAAAACACACATACACACACAAACACACAGACAGTCTCTCTCTCTCTCTCTCTCTCATGTGTCCATATACACAAATATGCTTCAGTCACACTCAGACACTCTCTATATATATCCATAGAAACGCATTCTCCATTGGTATTTCATAATTTGCTGTTTATTCTCCCACTTTCCCTTTTCCCTCTGTATCTCACCCTCTCCTCTCCTCTGTGTCTGTGTTTCTGTCTCTCGTCCTCCTTAGCGCCACCCCGTCCCAGAAGTACAGTGTGCGCGGCTCTCGTGGCGAGGTGGTCTCCACTTTCGGGGAGTCGCAGGACCAGCGCTGGAACGGCCAGAAGGGTCAAAGGGAGGTGAGCGTCCGGACGCTCCTGAGCGGAGAGGACGCGCTGACCTCCAGTTACAAGCACATGTTCCAGCGGCTCAGAGATGTCCGTGATGGTGGGTCCTCGCCGACCACACGCTGTTCTGCCCATTTCATTCATTCATTCATTCATTCAATCTTTATTTATTCTCGGGAGGTTCATTGAGGGTAGTCCTCATTTTCAGTGAAGCTGAGATTTGAATCTTCAACCCGTTTACATTACATTTGTTGCACTACATGGTCAGTTTCTGGCCCATTAAAGTAGTTCAGAGCTATTGAAAGATATATATTTTTTTTGTTACAGGCAGGTCTGTTAATAACTAAATAGAGGCATTTCATTGATGTATCCATTTATTATTCTCCTAGTCCGATTATGACCTGTAATAATGGAATTTCACTCAACGGTTTCTGTCTTGTAAACATGATCCTCATTATTGACCCCTCCCATTGTTTGTTCTATAATTCAGTGCTGACTGAGAAGATTGAGGTCTTGGGCGAGGAACTAAAGGTCCACTTCAACATTGAGGAGTTCTCCCCTGTGTCCTTGCCCGCACAGGTAGCCCTCCACCTCACTTTAATACTCTGCTTTTTATCGTACTGAAAATCGCTCTGAAAGTGATCCCCAACGATATCGTTCTTCATGTCGTTATCGTTATAGTTTGTGTGAACGTCGTCATTTATATTAACGAGAACAATATTTATTTGTTGTTATCGTTATCGTTCTTGGAGTGAATGGGCCTTCCTACTCCTCCCTCAGGTCCCTACCCAGGCTGGACACTAGTCCTACTAAATGATTTGTTCACTGTTCCACAAACTTGCTCCTCTCAGCAGATACTTGATAACTGAGCCATGCTTTTCCATGCTAATTGGATACATTTCCTAACCCACTGCAACAGTAAATCTGAATGATTCAGTAGTTTAAAATGAAAGTGGTTGATGTCTGACACCTGGCCTTTTTTGTTTGTGTCTGTGTGTCTAGGACCAGGTGACCGTGTTGGGCCAGGTGTGTTGCGACAGCAACGGGAAGCTGAACGCCCACTCTGTGCTCCTGGAGGCGGGGCAAGAGCACGGTGGGAGGCAGGTGCGGCTGGACCTGTCTGATCTCAGGGAGTACTCCCTCTTCCCTGGACAGGTGAGCACCCACACACACACTCTCTCTCTCTCTCTCTCTCTCTCTTTCTCTCTCTCTCTCTCTCTCTCTCTCTCTCTCTCTCTCTCTCTCACAGACACACACACACTCTAACTTACTGCAGTACCATTTAACATTACTCCCTCTCTCCCTCACTACTTCATAAACCTCTCTTTTTCCCAGGTTGTTGTCATGGAGGGTATGAACACCGATGGGGTCAAGTTTATGCCGTCAAAGTTGTATGAGGTAATCTCTCTCCCTTCAGACTCGGATGCACAGAGATGCAGCTTACACATTCTAGAAATGTCTCTTAATGTTATCTTCAGTGATATTGGCCCTCATTTATCAACCGAGCGTAGAAACTAGCGTAGATCTGAGTGCAGAAATCATCTTACGACGGGGCTCACGTGCGATTTATGAAACTTCCATATTACTCCAGTTCCAGCGTAAGAATAAACGTGTGTTGATAAATGTGGCAGCTGGAAACAAGTGTAATATAAATATCACACCCCTATATATGCTCCTTTTAAAGGCCGGCAGTCGCCCCTAGAATTTACGACACGGAGGTGCATTATACGTCCAAAAGAGAAACTTTTGTGACCTCGAGAAAGCCACAGTGACGTTGCAGGTCCAGCTGAACCTTATTCATTTTGACAGGTAGAAAAGTGTCATCAAGAAAGCCAGGAAAGTATAGCGAAATGCAACACTTTATTTTAGCAGAGAACGCACAATACATTCATTACAAAACCATACGACACTTAATATATGACTGTTGCATTTTCCAAAGAAAAAGTATTATGGCCTATGGCTATCCTAAGCCATCAAATATGTCAACATAACAGGCTACATGCCTAGCAAGTAGGCTACAAATCTTAGTCTTAGGTCCAAGATATTCCATGAATTCAACTCTTCAACTTTCCAATCCTCCGCCGATTTACTGCTGCACCGTGCTATGCCGCCTCTAAAACTTGCGTACACGAGTTGAGACTTGACGTGAGATTGGAGCGTAGCCACTGCGCGCGTTCAAATTGATAAATGCCATGCTTTGTGTAGAAATAAGCGCACGCCTGTTTTCTGTCATACGCACATTTCATAAATGAGTGCCATTGTGGCCACTTTTCTGTTTACCCTGCAGGGTGTTCCACTGCCATTCTATTCCACAGAAGTGAAAGAAGAACCTGACGAGGGTGAGATGTGCTAAAATAACCCCAATATGTCATGTAGGAGACCCGTTTACGGTCATGTAGGAGACCCGTTTATGGTCATGTAGGAGACCCGTTTACGGTCATTGTCATATGACCCCGCAAAATGAATGGGAGTTCAAATTAACCCATCACTTTAAGATGGGTTTTAAATGGCATCAAATTCAAAATTTACTTTTCATAAAATAGTACAAATTCAAATATCTCAAATGTCTGTTTCAACATTTGATATCTATGTTATTTTGAAACTAAATATGGGTTTACATGATTTGCAGATCACATTCTGTTTATATATACATTCTACACAGTGTTCAAACTCTTTTAGAAAGGGGGTTGTAGGTTGTTATGATTTTGTTAGGATTAGGTTGTTATGATTTGCAGTCTCATTTCAAGGTCTTGTGTGTAGAAACGTTGAGAAATTCCTTCAGACGCCACTCTTAATTTGTACGTTCCTATCTTTGCGTCTGTAGAGTCTGAGCCGGTGATGGTTTTGACTGCCTGCGGTCCCTACACTCCTTCTGATAGCTTGGCCTATGACCCTCTGCTTGACCTGCTCAACGTGATCTCCAGAGACCGCCCTCACGTCTGCATCCTGGTGAGAACATCAGTGCACGGCACAGCACAGCACCCGCTCCTGTCGTGGAGGTCCTATACTGGCCACACAACACACACAACACTTTATTTTGGTCACCTGGGAATGAGTTGAGTGACTATTTATGGCAAACTTATAATTTGTTTTTGCTACAGTTTGGGCCATTTGTTGATTCAAAACATGAACAGATTGAGGTAAGTTCATGTTTGTTTGTTTGTTTTATCCACTTTTCGTTGTCTTTACTGTTAAATTGCATTGCTAATTGGTTCTTTTGAACAGAAATGTCAGGTGACCGAAACCTTTGAGAGTATCTTTACAAGATGTGTGAACAGTCTTGTGGAGGGAACCAGAGGGTATGTGCTTTCATCTTCCTGTCATTAAATATTTATATATTACTATTTTTTTTAAGTGTGACCGTTTATGCAGCACATTTTATACAGATTTCAAGTTGAATATCATTAGTTGTATATTGTAAATGAAAAAAATGCCATGCTTTCTTATACCTTCTTTTCATCTTCCTGTGAAGAATTGGATGCAAGTTGGTGTTCGTTCCGTCACAACGAGATGTTCACCACCACTTAATTTACCCACAACCCCCTTTCACATTGCCTGACCTCAGTAAGGAGGATGTAGAGGTCAGTTACACACTCCTAAGCCTGAAATACTTTAACACCACAAGCTCATAGTGACAATGTTCAAAACGGGTTTTATATTTATGAATATATACTGACCATTTACTGTACCTTACATCAGAAGAAGAGAATATTGTTGTGCTCAGATGAGATTTAGTCCGCTGTACCACAAATCACCAACTGAAAGTTGCTGTGCTACTGTTGAAATGGAATGTTTTACATGGAATGCCATGAAAAGGACATTGATGACTCTGAACTCCATTCTATTGTCTTGTTCTGTCCCGAACAGAGAGTGAGCCTGGTGCCTGACCCATGCACTCTGGTCATTGAGGGCGTGACCTTTGGCCTGACCTCTACAGATATTCTGTTTCACATGGGAGCTGAGGAGATCAGCAGGTAACATTTAATGTTAAATTCCAATCAGATTAAGGCTCAGTGACGTTACACGTACACTCACCATTGTTTGCCATGATCAAAACTGTGATAAAGTCCCATCTGCAAGACCATACAACCTCTTAGAGTTTCAGCCCATGCTCGTTATATAATCATGTGCAAATATTTTAATGTACTCTTACTGTTGAATGTTCCCATATCAGTATGTAAAATGCCTTTGGAATTTTTGTCTTGGCTTCTGGACTCTGACTTGTTGATGGTGTCATTTCAGTGCTGCCGGCTCTGACCGTTTCTCCCGAATCATGAAGCACATGTTGACCCAAAGGAGGTAGAAACACACTCACACACTTACACACACACACACACACACACACACACACACACACACACACACACACTTACACACACACACACTTACTTTCACTCATGCACACATTTACTTTCACTCATGCACACACACAGCCTTCAGATAGTTGAAATAGTTTTGCTGGCTCCTTGATCGCACCTCTGCCATGTGAACTCCTGTTTCTGCCCCACAGCTACTACCCCCTGTACCCTCCAACAGAGGAGATCAACATGGACTATGAGAAGTTTCAGCAGCACGGCCACATGCCCGTCACCCCTGACGTCCTGCTCGTCCCCTCGGAGCTCCGTTATTTCATCAGGGTAAAACATCTAGGCCCTCGTGTGGGATAGTTAACATACGCCCCCTTAGGCATCATGATAATGCCTCCAGGGATACAAGACCAGGATCCAATGTAGGGCTGTGACTAACGATTCATTGCATAGTCGATTAATCTGATGATTATTTTCACGGTTAAGCAATTAGTTGCAGATGTCAGCAAATGGTGAACAAATACCAACCAGTGTTTTGCAAAGCCCAAGATTGTGTCCTCAAACGCCCTGTTTTGTCCACACACCAGATATTTTGTTTACGGGAGATTAAGTGAAGCTGGATGTAGTTTAAAAGGCTGTGATCAGGGAATTATTTTGTATTTTCCTTAAAAAATAACAAACCATTACCAAAATAGTTGGCTATTAATTTAATACTTGTCAACCAAATGATTAATTGTTGGAGCCTTAAAAGTTGTGTCGCAATAAACATCTTTGTGAGCCCATATTTCACAATAAATAACAGGAATCTTGCTAAATGAAAATCAGTTGAAGTCTCCCTCATGTGATCTTTCTGGTCATATTTTCTCAGGATGTGATTGGTTGTCTGTGCATCAATCCTGGGCGACTCACCAAAGGACAAGTTGGAGGCACGTTTGGCAGGCTGCTCGTCCAGAGAAGATGCCCAGATGCTGAGGGAAAGAGAAGAAGCCCCTGCTTATCTGGACAAGTAGTGAAGATATGAAAAAGGAAGGATTCAAGAAAGACTGTACATTTGTTTGTCATGTAATTGAAATGTAACCTAAGTATTTGTTTTCTTCCTAAATGCTTTAGATACTGGGAAAAAATACAGTAATTTTCATAGTTTTTCTTGTAGGGTTTGTGATTTGTGTAATCTGATAGCATCACTCCAGTTCTCTTTATTGTATCTGTATGTAAATTATGGTCTCATTTCCGTGTGGATATACTCTTCTTTATTACATGATTGTCAGTTTTGATGAATTTAAAGATTTATAATTAAATAATTTTATAAAGCATGGTTTTTGTGTTTTATGTTCAGCCTTCTAAATCACTTGATTTGATAATACTAATGCAGGTAGGAGATTATACAAATATATTTTCTGCACTGCCGTGGTAAATAATGGTAGGCTACAGCAGTGGTTCTCAACCAGTGTGCAGTGGAATTTTTAGGAACTCAATGTGTTTCTATACAGGCTTATGATGTGCATCACTGGCACAACTTCTCAATTTAAAAACTCAGTCAACATCATGGACGCATATGCCTATTGCTGTGGTCTCAGCTCTTGAACACTAATGTATAGAAAATATGGACATACAAATAAACACCCTAATATAGTGTCCACCTTGGTACTTCTCGATCTCAGTGCAGCCTTTGACACTATTCCTCTTCAGCACCTACAGAGGCGGACAGAGTACACAGCTTCATTACTTGAGTAAAAGTACAGATACCCTTTGCTAAATTTTACTCAAGTACAAGTAAAAGTACAACAGTCAGATGTCTACTTATTAATGTTAATACCTTGGAGAATGTAAAAGGAATTGAAAGTAAAATCAAGTCATTTTTATCTTTTTACCACGTTGCCAAGGATGGGCAGTATTTCTAATACATGTATTTAAAATACGTATTTCAAATACAAAATACTACGGAAGCGAAAACTATCATTAACTTGTTCAGAAAATTGAAATAGTCTGGCGAGGTGGGGCTACAGGTTGGCACATTCCCGGGATGGACCTGCTGCGTCTTCATCCATTGTTTCGTCCATGGTTTCGTCTCTTATCTAAATCTGACCATGGAGTTGACCATGGCGGAAAGCTATAGGTGATTGCTGATAGGCTGTCCCAATCAGTGGCGCCTGCACAATCCAATCACGTTTGAGAGGGAAACAACAAATTGAGGGTTTCCGAGATTATTTTTTTTTTCTTCTTTTTTTTTTAGAAGAAGTAACGGGTACTCACTGTTATGGATAGAAATGTAGTGGAGTAAAGAGTACCATATTTGCCTCTCAAATGTACTTGAGTAAAGTCATGAGTACTCCCCAAAAATGATACTCGAGTAAAGCACAGATCCCTCATCAAGTACGTACTTGAGTATAATTTTGAGGGATCTGTACTTTACTCGAGTATTATTACTCCGTTACTGTCCGGCTCTGAGCACCTAGAACACTTTCCTCTATCTTATTGGAAGATCACTTTCTGTGTCTATTGGCAAATGTACATCTATTGTAGTTGCCATTTAATATGGGGTGTCTCAGGTGTCAATTTCTGGTCTCAGTGGTTTCAATGCATTTCTGATATTAAAACAGTGATGGCCAAAACTTCTGAAACCTTAATGATAATATAACAGCGATTCTTAAGGTCTTGAGATTTCTGCAGTAAAGTACAGTACTATCACTACGCAGTGCAATGTCTTTTTTTTCATGTCCAAAATTTCTCTTTTTCCTGCATGGGAACTGCAGATAATTCCTCCAAAACTGCAGTTACTCATGATACTCAGAAAAGTTTTGACACTTGAAGTAGTGCAGTAATTTTTTGTAGGGCTGGGCTAACGTTACCTTTTTTTACTGTTTATGTGGCCTACAGCATTTCTGTAAATTAAAAGTCCATGCAGATAGTGCTTTTATTGTGAATATTTTCCGGAAAGGACGGAAACAAACCTGCGCGCGCGCAGTCGCACATCAATCGTCGCAAACATTCGACAAGCTAATATGGCTGCGGCAGTTGAGAGTGTCGTGAAAGTGTGAGTTTTTTCGTTTATTAATACTGCAATTGTTTGCATAAAATATTTACATTGTACTGGAAAGTATTGATGTAGTTAGTCGTGGTTATAAAATACCGTAAATGTGGTTGGCTTTTCGAAGACAGCCCCGCGAGTATGTGGCTACCAAGGCTGCTAACTGCGCCTGAGCCCATTGTTGTCTTTGAACACAACGAATTTACAATTGCATTTGTTGAAGCAGAATGTGAAGCTAAGCTGCAAATATGTTTCTATGTCATGAGTTCACTGCAGATCACGAAAACCAGGTTACCGTCGTCGTCTCGTATTATGGCCCTCTTGCTTGCGAACGACAATGTTTTCGTTAGTCCTTTTGCCTCTTGTGGTCATGCATAACAGAGAGAGTTGTCCGCAGAGATGCTGGAGCACATCAGATGATGTTGTTGACTTTTTGTGTTATGAACGTATGTGTCTGCTCGCTTTATCGTGGACTTTAGGCTCGGTGAGCAGTACTACAAAGATGCCATGGAGCAGTGCCACAACTATAACGCCCGCCTGTGCGCGGAGAGGAGCATCCTCATGCCCTTCCTCGACTCCCAGACGGGGGTGGCTCAGAGCAACTGCTACATTTGGATGGAAAAAAGACACAGGAGTCCAGGTCTCTCTCTCTCTTCATGAGTGTTATGTCTGCCCTATGCGATGAGTGATTGTGAATTCTTGTATGATCACGTGAGACAATTCAATGGCCCGCCTGGGGATTTGAATTAGTTCAAAGAAAATGTGGTTGACGTTTTGATTATTGTAAAACAACACAATGTGTGTTTTTTTTTTTAAGAAAGGTGCATAGCCAATAGATGTTAATGACTTGTAGACACTTGCTTTGCACAGTAAATATGTCTACATAATCTCAAAATAGTAGTTTCTAGTTGTACTCTTCTGTCATAAAACGTTGCTTCTAAATGTCCCACTCCTTTCAGGCACAGCCCCAGGACAGCTGTATACATATCCAGCCCGCCGCTGGAGGAAAAAGCGAAGGGCCCATCCTCCTGAGGACCCAGCTCTGGTGTTCCCGCCTCTGAAAGCAGGTAGGTCAGCCCTGTCCACCTCCAACGCAGCTCCCCGTCCACTCCAAATATAGCTGCGGTAGTTTATGGCCTCAGCCTGTTGTGTATCCTTGCGTCCTTGCTACCTTGCAATCCTCAGGTACACACTCCCTGTGCTGCCATAGAAGTGTGTACATTTACCATTTCCCACAGTGGTTTGAAAGCACACAGCTGAAGATCCACTCCAGGAATCAGGATTGCAGGGATTTACGTTCTGCAGGGATTAAGTAGTGGGGCAGTAACTATGCGTGTGCCTTAGGCAAATATTACAATTTCTTATGAAGTTGAGGTCAGCATTAAACAGTGTAAGTTTTACACAAGTGCTTAAAATGCCAAAATGCAATCCAATGCCCAGTGTCCCATTGTTATGTTAGCCAAATATGAATTCAAATTAATATACAGCCCCAACATGTCACTGAACCATGCATCTAGAAATGCTCTTGCAACTCTTTGGACAAAGCCTCTGTGTGTTCCTCTTGAGCACCCTCAACATCTATGTATTGCCTTACATTTATTCTCTCAGCAGACACTTTTTGTCCAAAGAGACTTGCCGTACAGTATAGATATACTTTTTCATAAGCAGGTGTGTTCCCAGGGTATTGGTTGAACCAGCTAAGCCAGAGAAAACGGTGTGTGAACCTTGAGCGTCCTCGTCTGTGTGTGTGTGTCTCCCTCCCATAACAGCTGACCTGGAGCTGGGTCTGAAGAAGGACGTGTTGCCTCCGCTGGACGGCAGCAGCTTGGAGGCCCTGCTGAAGGGGGAGCCCCTGGACAAGAGGGGGCCGCCAGAGCTCCGTGGGCCTGAGGAGGACTCCAGCGTGGCCGAGATCACAGCCACCCCCAGCCACACCGGCTCCACCCGCATACGGAAGGTACGCAGATGCACAGAGGTGTGTGTTACGTGTGCCGCTTATGTACTCTATGTCTGTGTGTGTTTATGTGTATGACGTTGTTGTGTTATGTTGGTTTGTCTGTATGTTGTATGTACTTGTATGAGCATGTGTGTTTTTTGTTTGTGTGTGTGTGTGTGTGTGTGTTTGTCCTGTTATGTGTAATGTTTGTGCATTTGTGCTCTTGTGTGTATTTCTTTACGTGCCAAGGATTGTATAATTGCCAGGCTTTTACCAAGATTTCTTCCCAGTGATTCCTTTTATGACTGATTGAGAAGGTCACCTGGTCTTCAACCATCTCCACTACTTTCACCACAGAGGATCCTGGATCCTGACGACTATCTGGATGATCTGGATGACGAGGACTTTGAAGATGAGACCCCCAAGAGAAGGGGCAAAGGGAAGTCTAAGGTAAGTGAAATACCGGGGATCTCCCAAAACTGCCATGGTACATCCGCCATAAGAGAATGGGCGCTGTCAAAATGCTAGCCTACGTGAAATATACTTATGAATGAAAGAGCATCACTATAAGGATGTAAGGATATTGTAATTGTCTGATTATTGATCATTAGAAGTGTGCAGCAATTTTGGAATGTGAACATGCTTAACTGGAAGTGTGCAGCACTTTTAGAATGTGAACATGCGCCGTGCTGATGTACGACGTGGCTTCTCTCCATTGGTGGCTCAGGGCCGTGGTGTTGGAAATGGAAAGAAGAAGCAGGATTCGTCGTCCGCAGCTGCCCAGGAGGATCGAGACAAGCCCTACGCCTGTGACAGTGAGTCCCCCCTGCCTTCTCTGATGGCCCTTATGGCTCCCTTCTGTGCTGAATGCATTAGGTTTAATAGGATAGGGTTGAGATCCTGATTATTTAACATTGGTACTCATTGACTTTGGAAGCATTTATTGAAAACACTTTTTAATAGTGGATTTCCAAATTGAAAATACATGATTTTGTTATCATTAAAAGCCAAGACCTTAACTGAAGTAAAAAATGTGATGGATTGCACAGCTCTAGCTGTTATGCAGTTTGTAGTGCAGTAGTAAAAGAGCTTTAATATCTTTTATTTGCCCTTACGTGAAAAGGTTTCTGTTGCGTTTTAAGCATCTGGTAGTACTGTGTATGTCTTTTTTTTTTTTTTTGCTTAATGTGGCGTTTCCTTTCTAGTCTGTGGCAAGCGGTACAAGAACCGGCCGGGCCTGAGCTACCACTACACCCACTCTCACCTGGCGGACGAGGAGGGCGAGGACAAAGAGGAGGCCGAGATACACACCCCAGTCCCACGCGAGGAGACCAAGAGTAAAGACTCCATTATTCTCAATGTGAAAAAATGGATACTGATGCTGATACAGATGTAGCCTCCGCCCGTTCTCTGTGCTTGTTTGGTCCGTTCTTTGGTGTGTTCCCTTCAAGCGTACGAATACAGATGAAACGGATCAAATGTGTGTGAAGCGAACGTGTCCATTTTTTGAAAAGGGTGCATAAACTGGGCTTAAGTGCTCAGGTCTAGGCCTTTGCTTACAGCACGGGGAAAAAAAAAAACTTTTCCCCACATGCAGTAACATGCTACCATGTGTGGATTTAGTAATGTGCCTGACAAAATGATAATTGCCTACTTTGAAGATCTTCACAATATCAAGTGTTTGCTATAAGGCCAGCAAATTCTGCACAAACTTGAGTGCTTACTTTTGGAGGGGAAGTTTCATTAGAAGTGTTTGGCATGTATGTGAAAGGTGAAGAGGAAATGATCTTTTGCTGATATATAACTTTCCTCTCTGTTCGGTCTCTAGCTCCTAAGAAAGGACCCAACGGATTGGCCATGCCCAATGATTACTGTGATTTCTGCCTGGGGGATTCCAACATGAACCAGAAGACTGGGCAGTCTGAGGAACTGGTGTCCTGCTCAGACTGCGGACGCTCCGGTATGGTTGGCCTCGACGTCTTTCTCTCTCTGGAACTCTCTATTCTTCCTCCCCATTCTCTCTTCCCTTACCCCCTCTCTTTCTCTCATTCTTTCTACTTTCCTTTTTTCCCTCTGTCTCATTGTCCTCTCTCTCTCTTTTTCACACACACACACTCTCCACATCCATTATACACCATCTGTCAATCATCTCTCTGTTATTTTCACTCACTCTCCTCCGCCAGCTTTCTCTCTGCATGTCGTTCTTTGTATCAGTTGATCTCTACCCCCACCTCCACCACCCCTCTTTTGTTGTGTGTCTGTCGGTGCAGTTCACAGAGGCTGCGGCTGTGTCAAGGTCAGGCCGTGAGTCCTGCCAGATGGTGTAATTCCAGTCCTCTGTTCTCCTAATTAGCATTCATTCATCTTTCTCTATTTCTAAGCTCTCTCTTTTATTTTCCTCTAATGAGAAAGACAGCGATGGAGTTAGCCAGAAAATATGGGCTTGATGGAGAAAGCACTCCCTCTGCAGCATCATTCTAGAACATTTAGATCATGTGCCTGGCATATAATGTAGGACCCTTATGCAGTGTTTGGTCCCACGAAGCTGCCCTCGCCCCTGCTCTGCTCGTATGCTATTTTAGATACGGCGCTGCTCATATGCTGTTTTATATGCAAAGCTGCTCATATGCTATTTTATATACAAAGCTGCCCTCGCCCCTGCTCTGCTCGTATGCTATTTTATATTACATGACGCCCATGAAATCAGTCTCACCTTTCTTTGAATTAGTTTAGATTGGATTCACCTTTATTGTCATTGCATAAGTAAAATACCAGTACAATGAAATGCAGTTTTACATTGGTGCTAATAGTAGATAAAGCTCATGCTTGTGTGTGTGTGTGTGTGTGTGTGTGTGTGTGTGTGTGTGTGTGTGTGTGTGTGTGTGTGTGTGTGTGTGTGTGTGTGTGTGTGTGTGTGTGTGTGTGTGTGTGTGTGTGTGTGTGTGTGTGTGTGTGTGTGTGTCTCCGCCCGCCTGCCCGCCCCTGCAGGTCACCCGTCCTGTCTGCAGTTCACCCCGGTGATGATGGCCGCAGTGAAGACCTACCGCTGGCAGTGCATCGAGTGCAAGTGCTGTAACGTCTGCGGAACGTCCGAGAATGATGTGAGTGCGCCGCCACCTCTTCCAGAGTTTAGTTTGGCTGTTGATTCGTTGGATTAATGGTAGCATCAAGACGCTTGGCGCATCAAGGGACATGGCACGTCAAGATACATATGTTAGGTCTTAATGTCTCTGTTGAAATATAATCAAGTGTTAAAGGACAACTCCAGTGTAAGAACAATTTAGGTTCTATTTTTGGATGATGACGTGTGTAAAGCTGCTACCAAAGGCTATGTAATATGCTATTTGGCTGTGAATACATAATCCATGTTTCTATGTCTATATGTTCCATGTTTCATAATCTATGTTTCTGATTCCTTCCATGTGATTTCAGGACCAGCTCCTGTTCTGTGATGACTGTGACAGAGGATACCACATGTACTGCCTCACACCTCCTATGTCCGACCCTCCTGAAGGTACCACCAAACTCAACCCAACATCAACTATGCCTAACCCAATATCAGTGACCCCTAACCCTAATCCAACATCAGCAACCCCTGACCGTACCTACTACTTAGACTCTGAACTTAAACTTCAGCTACACAAATTACCCCTTTAGGATCAGCGACCCCGAATCCTACCTACCCCTAACCCTAATCCAACATCAGCGACCCCTAACCCAAGATCAGCGAACCCTAATCCAATATCACCGCTGACCATAACTATGACTTAGACTTAGACTCTGAACTTCAAATTAGCACATTCAGCTGCACAAATTACCCCTATAGGAGTGCCCCGTTAGCTGCTGTAATTACACTCGAGCTTCTGTACACCATGTAGTTGCCAGGGAACAGGCATGAGTGAATTATCAGTCAATGTAAACACAGAATGTATTTTTTATGTGAGAGAGTGAAGGACGTTATTGCAGATGCTCAGATGTATGTATGTAGTAAATCGGTAAATTTAGCTCATCTGGTCGAGCAAGACACTGGCAACACCAGCGTCTTGATCTCTATACCCATAGCCATTAGTGAAATTATGTGAGCAAAATATGGAGTTTCTTTACCTGCCTGTCTGTACGTTTCAATGTCTTCCGATGGGAATGATTAAAGCAGGTTAATGATTGTGTGTGTGTGTGTGTGTGTGTGTGTGTGTGTGTGTGTGTGTGTGTGTGTGTGTGTGTGTGTGTGTGTGTGTGTGTGTGTGTGTGTGTGTGTGTGTGTGTGTGTGTGTGTGTGTGTGTGTGTGTGTGTGTGTGTGTGTGTGTGTGTGTGTGTGTGTGTGTGTGTGTGTTCTACAGGGAGCTGGAGCTGTCACCTGTGTCTGGCCCTGCTCAAGGACAAGGCCTCCATCTACCAGCAGCCTCCGGCCGCGCAGATGGAGTAACCATCTCATCTCCTTTCATTTCATCCCACGCCTGCAGCAGCACCCAAGAGAGCACACCGCTTCCACAGCAAACCCCCTCTCCCTGCTTTTACAAACACTCTCTCTCTCTCTCTCTCTCTCTCTCTCTCTCTCTCTCTCTCTCTCTCTCTCTCTCTCTCTCTCTCTCTCTCTCTCTTTCTCTTTCTCTCTCTCTCACACACACACACTTCTTATACACATGTGGACAGACACTGAGAGACTCACAGACAAACACGCAAATGCAAACACACATACACTGTCACACATTTGTACAAATAAACGCGCGCGTACACACTCTCACCTGTGTGCACAAAGTCTTTCTCACAGCACAGGACTGGCTCCTGCCATGTCCACAGAGAGACCCACCACAGCATCTTTACTTTGCCTATGATCTCCATTCCAGCATGCAAACTTCCACATTCCACTCTATAGATGGTCCATCTTCTTGCATGCTTGGTATCACTGAGACACTAACCAGCGATGAACTTTTTTTTTTTTTTTTTTTTTTTTTTTTTTAAACCTGCTTTCCTTCCTTTGTTTTTTTCTCCAGCGTCTATGTTATGGCTGAGGTGGTAGCGTGAATTGGAGATGGTTGTTGTTTTTATGTATTGCCAAATTTCTGTGTCTTATGCAGGTCAAACAAAAAAGAAAGGAAAAAATTGTAAAGGCCAAAATGATTTGGATAGCTTGTGGTGGTCCTATGTAGTGCTGTGTGTCAGATATATACATCTGTTGTAATGGTAAATTTGATGTAAAAATGTTTTTTATTATTAATAATAATTGGAGTAGTACTTCCTGCGTCTGCAGGATATTCTGGTGCCAAGGTCCTGATGATCACAAAAAGAGTCATAAGTCCTAACTATGTTGGGAACATACTGTCATAGTTTTTAAAAACTCACTGAAACTACTAAATATAGTTCTAGGTTTGGGGTCCATCTCAAAAGCATGTCTCATGTGTTGATACACTCGCACAATCCTCTTCACTACAAATGTCTGTGGAGGGGGGCGGGGTCTCTTATAGTGGAATTTTGTATAGGAAAGATGACGTCTATAGCCAACTGCTTATGCCTAAATATAGCAAGCACCGTATCACATTTTGTATTTGTCTGTTTTATTTTTAGTTTTTTTCAGTGGTATATCATATTTTTGTCTTTGTTCTTTAAAGTAAATGAATGTTTTTTTTTTCACTTATTACCTTTTCCTCCTATTAAAGTATTCATGTAACTGAGAAATATGCCTCATCTTTTTATAACATTTTGCAAAATGACATGTTCACAAAAGAATTGCATGAAATAAAGTTTTCAAACCTCTTGGATTACAGTTATTTAAAAAAAAAAAAACTGTTGTAAAATCTGTGTTATCATTGTATACAGTTGCCTTATATGTAAAATAAACATCTGTGCATATACATTCAGTACGTTCTGTGAAAGTGAATCATTTTATATAGAAATACAACTGCCTTTCTACTTCAAGAGACATTCAATTTGTCACAGTCGGTGGATCAGCTTCACAGTACAGGACAAATGCTTAGGTTCAGCTTCTGTTAACAGCAGCCTACATCTGGCACCTAACTGAAGTGCTCAGTTTACAGAGCGTATGCCACAACAATTAGCTTCCACTATAATCAATGGAACTGGCTACAGCAGACGTGAAAGTTGTGCGTACATTCGAAAAAAAAGTAGACCAGTCTGTAAAATTATTTTCATGCTCTGCTAACAGAATGTCTCAGTTGAGCACCTGGTGTAGCCGGCCTGTAAGCCTCTACAATTAAGTGCTCAAAAACACCCCTCTGAGTCATGTGCCCTGAGATTCCAAACCAAGTCATGAATTGGCAAGACATTTGTTAGGTTTTCAGAAACCAGACCATGACAGAAATGCTAACTAGTGCTACATTAACCTCTGACAGAAAAACCTCCACGTGTCTGTTACAAGCTCGTGCCGCCGGTACTGTACTGCTACATAGACACCCTATTAGGACAGTAATACATACTAGTAGGCCTCTTGCCTTGTGTTATGCATTGCAGGCTCTTCAAATGGTCATGTCCATCTGCATCCACAAACAAATGGAGTTAGAAGGAAGGAGTGTGTGTGTGCAGTCGATGGCCAGTGCCTGCGACGTTCACCTCATCACCCCACCCCGGGTCTCACCCACCTCTTCCTCCTCCTCCGGTCCCCGTTCCACCTGCACAGCAGCAACTCCTTGAAGGTGACGCGGAAGTGCTGGTTGCAGAGGGCGTAGCAGATGGGGTTGACGGTGCTGTTGACGTAGCACAGCCAGTAGCCCAGCTGCCAGAGCTGCTCGGGGATGCAGCTGCCCCCGCAGAAGGTGGACACCAGCACCATGATGTTGTACGGCGTCCACGTGACGATGAACGCCAGCAGGATGGCGCTGAGCGTCCGCGCTGCCTTGCGCTCACGGATCAGCGAGGAAGGGCCGCCGCGGAGCCTGCGGAGAGTCCGTGACGCGCCGCACGTTGTCGCCGCCGCCGCCGCCAGGAGGGCGATGGAGTGCGGGCGGGCGGGCGAGAGGGTGCCACCCCTGCGGGCGACAGGAGGCCGTTCGGCGGCTGAGTGATCCTCGGTCCCTGCGGCATCGCGCTCACCATCGCCCAAGGGAACCAACGGCATCTGCACACTCCTGTTGAAGTCCTCGCTGTTGCCATGGCCGCCCATGCTGTCCAGGCTGCTGCTGCTGGCGTGGGTGTAGCTGCTGCCCTGGTTCTGGCCGGTGGGAGAAGACCCAGGGTCACCCTCTCGCACTGCCCTCTCTCCCTTGAGACAGTGCAGGACTGTGAGCCAGCAGCCGGCCACGTCGCTTCCCTGGCTCGGCCCGTCCGGCTCTGCCTCGGTAGGGCTCGGGGACTGGGGCTCTCCAGAGATGCTGGCATTGCTACTGCTAGACTGGGAGAACTGCTGCCCTGAGGCCTACAATGGGGGACGCACACAGAGGACACAAGGGGATCACTACTCCCACTGACAGACGGAAAGGGATCGCGGAGACTTTTGTGGTAAGTGTCAAAGGCCAAACATTTCACTAAAAGAGGCTTTGTTGTATTTGTCATTTGTGTCAAACATGTTATAAGTGTGTATAGTCTTGCAAATGATCTTTCTGATATGGCAATATTTATCTATTTATTGTGCAAGAGATGCATATGGTAAAAATGACAGTATAAAACCCTTTATATAATGACTATATTCCTTATGATTTATATGCTGGTTACCTGTGATGTGATAGCCAGGGCGGTGGTCACTGCGCCAGTCAGTCCAGCTAGCTGCTGTGAGCGGCGTTCCGTCTCTCGGTAGACCCTCCAGTACAGCACGGCCATGATGGTGACCGGCAGGTAGAACGCCGCGATGGCCGTGACAAAGGTAATCACCGGCACGTAGAAGAACTGAACTGAGCAGTCACCTTCTGGAACCTTCCTCTCCCCTACGATGTCCTCCCAGAATAAGATCGGGGGCGCCCAGATCATCAGGGACACTCCCCAGGCCAAGGCAATCATAATGGCTGCCCTCTTTGGGGTTCTCTTGGCTCTGTAGGTCAGAGGTCGGGTGACAGACAGGTACCGATCGCAGCAGATGGCCAGCAGATTCATCACCGAGGCATTGCTGGCCACGTAGTCGACGGCTAACCAGACATCACAAGCGAGGTTGCCCAGTGACCATCGCCCAAGAATTATGTAGGTCGTGTAGAGGTTCATGGACACCGTGCCCAGAATAAGGTCGGCCACCGCTAAGCTCAACAGGAAGTAGTTGCTGACCGTCCGCAGGTGAGAGTTGATCCGGAAGGAGATTATGACCAGAAGGTTTCCGATGATGGTGACAGCAGACAAGGGTCCCGTTATGAGGACGATCAGAGCCGTCTCCCAGGTGAAGGCGTGTGGCACTGACACACCTGTGGCGTTGGAGTGGTTGTAGAGACCCTGCATGGGAAGAGTCGCTACGTCCATGGGGAAGGACACAGAGGAGAGCGGTGACCCTGATGGACGAGGCTGGGTGGACAAACTCATCTTGCCAGTGGAGGTGGGTTTCCATCACTGCATGGTGTCAAGTGTGGGTTCATCGTCTCTCCTCGTAGGTTGTGGGTTTATCGCCTCTCCTCATAGTGGATGAAGACTGTCAGGAGAAATTGAGGGAGAATAAACTTTCACTTCCTCTGACCTTGAAAACTCTAAGGGTACGTTTGTAAATTCAATCTGACACACTCTGGACGCTCCGAGAGTGTGAAGCTCTGATTAAATACACAATAATTCTGAATTTACGAATGGTTAAGTGTGCTCAGAGCGCTCAGAGTGGCAATTTACGAACGTACCCTATATAAGAATGCTATAGAAGGCTATAAGAATGACATAACCATGTCATAATCGCGTCATTACAAGATAGTATTCATGGAAAATTATCATGACTGCACTTTGGTTGGAGTTATAACATTACATATATTACTTAATTATAACATATATCACTTTATTATATGATGTCATAGCAAAAGCCGCTGAATATATGGAATCTGGCATAACAAGTTTATTAATTATTGGTTATATACCCGACTGTTCAACTGTTTCATTTTGCTAACAATATTGAGAAGAGTGGGTTGCATCATCTTTACAGCTGCAGCACTGATTGGAAACGTGTTTTATACAGATGATTAATTAGGTGCCTAAGTGAACTGAGCTATTTAGGCAAATTAAGTGAAAGAAATAAAGGTTCTGCATTACAACACTCCCTGTTAAGGTCTCCAATCAGAGGAAAGTTGGAACTGGAGATACAAAACATTATTTGTGTCATATGGCATGATATCATATTCCAGTTACAGTGATACTTTTTCAGTGCTAATGTTTCTTCATCTAATGTGAAAATGGGGAAATTGCATCAGTACCATCCAAATGTGGGAAACTCTGGCCCTCCTAAAACATTCACTGTTCTTCTTTTTAAACTAGAACTAGAACCACTCTGCTTCATAGGACATTGCTAAATTAATCATGTAATGCTGATGTAATTCAGTCACATAAATACAGGATCTAAATCTAGTAAATCTCTCAGGATGACATAATGGATTGATTTTGTTTGTTCAATATTACTGTTATGAGCATTATGACAGGTGACATGCAGTGCAAATTGACTGTAAAACCAAAGTCAATATCCTGATGTTCATATCATCCCAGTACAGTATGTAGCTTTGTTTGCCTCTGCTGTAGCAACGGCAAGCAGAAGGGAGTCACTGTGTGTCGTCTTAGCGCATTGTGTTCTTTTACATAACCTTGGAGGCTCGCTGTACGTTTTTAGAACAAGAACATACTGCAACATAAAGTTGAGGAAGTCCCTGGAAGCAAAATAAACATTTCTACTGTCTCACAAGCTGTGCTGATATTTGAAATGCCAGGGACATCAGGCGATCAGTGGCAATGCTTCATAACTGAGTGGTGCAGAGGGCTGCTAGAGATTCAACCGTGAAAAACCACTGCACTGTTAAGGACTTAGCACAAGGAACTAATCTAGTCATCTTGTTGCTTTGATACAGTTAACTTATTTCAACTGTATATTGTCACATGTATGTTTACATTAACTCCACACTAGGCATTGGCATAACTTAACCTCAGTGAAAGCAACAAGATGGCTTACCATGGATAAGTCAAGTGAGCAATTGAGCAATTTTTACAGTGTATATAACTATCTACCAGTCTAACTGTCTACTGTCTGTCTATCTAATTGGCTGGCAGTGTTTTTAAAGTGAAGTTAGGACAAACTGTATATAAACAGTCTCAAGGATGGGGGGAAGGGAGGTTTAGTGGCAGCCCAGCATAAAAAAAAAGTGCACAGCAGATCCCAGCGCACAAAGACATTTAAGCCTCCTCAAACAGACATGGCCAAGAGGTCCACGGATGTAGATCCTCGTCTCAACCCCAGTGATTAAGCCCTGTAAACGTCCATGCCGTCACCAAGTCAGATGGACCAGCGAAGGAAAGTAGAGCGACACTTGAGAGCTCCACCTTCCTTGGCAAACTGGGAGAAGAATAAATATGGAGGTCAACTTCAAAGAAGGAGAGGGAAAAAGGAGTAGCGTACAGTGCATAAGAGATGTTTTCATAAGAGTGGATTAACCCATATATGTCTGCTTTCTCCCATGATCTGTCCGTCAATATGACAAAGACTGTTTCTGTTTGTTTATCATAAATGTGGGTAATCTGTTTAAAGTATTCTGTTTCTTCATGAGAGCTCAACCATGCTGGTTTTGAACTGGCATATGAGAAAGTTTTATTACAATCCCATTCAGAACTATGGTGCATAGCAACACACACTAAGACAGACCCCATGGAGTTGGAGACACCCCCCGCCCCCCATGCCATTATAAATTTACAGCCAAAGTAACATTTGGGAGACGTTTTCAAGTTGTAACCTTGACTGTGCTGAAATAATCACTTGTAATCAGAAAAACATTCCCAAATATGGTTAAGGTATCCCTTGAGCTGTCACGGGAGTTGTGAGTTGAGATAGAGTATGTCTGAAATAATTGTCTGGGTATCTTGGAGACGCCAATTTTTTTTTTCCCTTCTCATCAGTAAACAGGCTACATAAAATGAGACCGGTCATACGACGGAAATATCTCAATAAGTTCTGAAGAATTTAAGGAAAAGGTTTGCAGAACCTCAACAGATCTGGACCATGTTTATTTCACTGACTCTAATTAAATAATAAATCTTATTAAACCCATAGACTATATGGGGGAAAGGCAGTATATGAGAAAGAGGAATTTAAAACCTATATGTTTTACATATTAAATACATGGTAGACAGAGGAATGTTGATAATGTTGGTCCTGTTGAGGCAACATAACTTGGCAAAGAGACAATATTGGTCTTGTTCAAGCATCATAATAATTTTGTAGAGGTCAAGAGCATTACAGATCCTACAAGTGAAAGGTCATTTTTGTTTGTTTCTTTCAAAATATCGTCCCGACTTCAAACCAACTTTTTAGCTGAACCCCTCTCCTATTTTCAAATATAGCATAACGCAATAAATAAAAATTATATAGGCCTATCAGAACGCCTATAGCTTGCATGCATCCAGTAGGTTATAACCTATGTTCAGTGCTACACTCTCAGCAGCCTCCCATACATACTTTTTTTATTTCTATTAATGTTAAGTTAAAGATCTACTGACCTGATATGAAGACTCTGTGTGACATGCTTCCCGTGATCCACTCTAATGATAATCAACTGAAGCTCCCACAAACGTTAGTCCATAAAGGAAACACATTTGGTGTTCGCCGGTGGAGCCACCGAGGAAGTACACCGCACCCTTTCACCCCCTCGAGTGTCTTTCTCCCAGCGTGTGTTGTGATTTTTTTTTTCTCCGGTGACCGAGGTGCGGCTTGTTTTTTGGCCTACGTGAGTTTACAGGTGTGTCAAACGTCGTGTGAGCTCGCGCTCGCGTGCCTATGCTTATCAGAAGAAAAACCTCCATGGAGACACAAACTCTGACACCAGCAAAAAAAATCACCGATAGGTTGCAACAATTTAAAGCGTAGCGGCTACCTCTACATAGCCTATTAATTTTATTAGGCTACTAAACTATTTCATTCCGCTATCTAACTAATTCAGTGGTTTCACACATTCTGTCAGTCACTCGTGTATTTCATAATTTATCACAGGCTGGACTCTGAACAGTCGATTTCAAATTCAAGTTTTATAACCCTGTGTAGGCTATTGCTTTATTGTCTGTCCGAGTTTATTAACAGGGCACCACTGCTTATAGGCTATGGTTTTATATCAGTTAGCCTAATAGCTGGTTTGATGTGCATTGAGATACCAATCCCTAGGTATGGTGAAGGGTATGTAATGATGTGAGGCTATTTTAGTTTCAAAGGCCAAGGGAACTTTTTCAGGATCCATAGTAGGCCTATACTGGATTCATAACTGGCCTTTAAAAATTAAAATCTGCCTGCCGCTATGGGAATTTAACATAGGGGTGTATTGATTTATGTCCCCTGTATTTTAAGGAAGAACATTTATTTATTAACGATACATTATTCATTCACAAAGAAAGTTGGTGTGCTTAAAGGTTGGATTTTTCCTTATGTTTTTAGGCATTAGGATCAATTTCCAAAAGATGATTTTTTATTCCTCTTTGTATTCAACTTTTCATGTGCTCATGTGAAACTACGTGCTCACGTGCACATGAATGTTTTGCATGCACACATGAAAGTTTTGTGTGAGCACATGAAACCAAACTACTAAACTATTTTGTTTTCTGCTCATGCCCTTAGGGACTCATCTACAGTACATAATGTCATTAAAATATTCAGAGAATCCAGACAAATCTTTGCAAAGAAGGGACAGAGCTAAAAAAAAAACAATGTTGGGTGGCTTTTGGACCTCAGAGGGCACAAAACCAGACCTGAAAGTCATTAGGTTCAGGAAAACTTCCGATAATCATAGTATATGAGCACAGTTTGATAGTCAATTCACAAATATTAGTGTAGTTAGACCAACCAACATTTGTAATTATTTTTGGATGTGGACTCCTCTGGGATAAAGAGGAAAGGGACTATCCAACTTATCCAACTTGTTATAGTTCAAACAGTTCAAAACCTATGACGGTGTGGAGGTCCATTAGTGCAACATGGCTTGCACATCTGGCAAGGCACAATCAATTCTAAATGATTCTAAAAAGTGTTGATGTACTGCCATCCAGACAATATCTAAAATTTCAGGAAAACAATGACAAAGTAAATTCTGCACATATTTAAATATATATATATGTAATGTATAATAATAATAATAATAATAATAATAATATCATATACAGTGTATATATAATATGGATATAAATGTTCATATCGTTACATCCCTACTGGCATCAAATTCAAAATGAACATATATTTTCCATGAAGTAGTCACATGTGTCATTTTCATTTGATATGTTGTCTATGTCTTTTTTGCAGATAAATATGGGTTTACGAGATTAGTAGATTATCACATTCTGTTTTTATTTGCATTTTTCACAAAGTCCCATCTTTTTCTGATTTGGGGTAGTTGAACCATTTCTCATAGTGGCATTATGTGGCCATATGGCCTATGCTTTCGATGATGATCGACATTTTAGATGATGAAGACCAGGAAGAGGCCAAGCATTTGGCTACACCAATTCTGCTGAGGAAAAGGAAGTTCTTTGTCACCATTTGTCTGCAGTCCCATTTGCCAGAGATACAGGCTCATGCAGCAAAGAGCCATAACTAATAAATGACGTGTCACAGAGTAACATGCAGTTCGCCTGTACTCTTATTGGGACTGGTGGGAAAACGCATAGGCTACTGTATAGGTCTGACCTTGATGTGGGACACAAGCCAGACATTTTCCAACTTTGAGAACAATGACATTTATCAACATAGGTACCTCTAAACCCTTCTGGAGGCTCTCTCTGTGTCTTTTTTTTTGGTCTCTCTCTCTCTCACTCACTGTGTGTGCGCTTGTGCGAGTGCAGGGTATGTATGTGTGTGTGTGTGTGTGTGTGTGTGTGTCTGCAATAGCCAGTGTATGTGTGTGTGTGTGTGTGCGCGCACATTGGTGGTTATGGAATATTTGCAATGTCAATTTAATAACATCTCCTATTTGTTTCATGACTAACCAAGGGAAACAAAAACCAAACATGAAATAGGTCGTCATCTGCGCTATATTGCCAGCAGAGAGCGCTTTAGAGTCGTGTAGTAGCCTAATAGCCCTGTCTGGCTTTGATTTAGGCGATGTCTTGAAATTTGCAATGTAATAAACTCACAAACATTCACACACGTTGATTTTGACAGATTTTTAAAATATATTTAAAAAATAGTGGTTGTTCAAATAGCCTATTTACCTATTTTGCTTGTAGGATACAAGGCCAAATGAAAACACGTTTTGTGCATTGTTGTCGGTAGACTCTCCTTTCGACTTGCCGTAGTTAGTTGGCAACAATGGCGGCCGCCACAGATGTCCACGTAAGAGTATGTGAGCAAGAAATAATCAAATATGATTTGGAAATTAAAGCGCTTATTCAGGTAAGATATCATGAACGGTTAATATACGCAGCGTTTCTTACAAGATCCATTGGCGCATGAATTGGAGGTGAAAAAAGGGGTTTCATTTTAAAGTTTTGTTCAGGATAAGGCTTGACAACTAGATGCATTACAATTTGTCTAGCCTAATTTAAAGGATGATACACAGTGAAACCTCGCAATAAGAGGATCTGATAGTCTTCTCAATGAAATTAAGGTTAGAAACAGGGGGCGTTTGAATTTCTCGTTATTTCCCAATACTGCACTGTGACGTTAAGCTGTTAAATGGCATCAAACCAGCTGATGGGAGACTGGAGTGAATGTGACGTGACGTAGCCTACCCTAAACTGCATGTCAGTCAGACCTACAACAGGATGATCTTCAAATTGTTAAATAGGCAGTTGGCTACTTTTTAAATGGCCGTTTTATTTTACGTTTTTCCCCCAGTGGTTTGTAGTTTGTGACAGGCCGTTCCATAGCCCGTCCGTTTGAGGAAATAAAGTGGCAGTTATGCCTACGCTTTAATATTTCACTGTAGGCTATAAAGTGCTGCATTTGAACTTGCCCCGCCCAATAGGCCTGCAGCATAGCCCTACCACAGTATTAAGACACCTTTTCGTGCATCTTACACTGCCATCAGTCGGATAGCCGAGCTCTATTCCTCCTGCTCATTGTCTTATCGCTTTGCGCATGTGTTATTGTGTTAAAAGCTACAATGTTTCTTTGTGTTAGGATGTTGCTCTGTGCAGTGGACCGCAGAGTACTCTAACCGAGCTCAACTACAAAGTGAAGGAAAAATTCGGCCAACTCCGCCAGAGGATACAGGTCAGATGGAGCTTACTCTGGAATTATAACAGGCCTGTATGCTACCCCAGTATTTGGAGATTGACTGCATGGTCATATCCATTGAAGGCGTCCACTCTGGTTCTGTTGTTTTTCTCTAAAGGATCTGGAACAAATGGGTAAAGAACAAGACAGAGATTCAGACAAGCAGACCATGCTGAAACAAGTTGAAGGCCATCGCAGGCAGATGTTAAGGTTCGTTTTTTTTTTGGATACACCTCTGTTCATAGATACATGTCTCTCTTATGCCATTTACTCAGGGTTATTGTACTGTTGTACTCATTACACAGTGCCTTTGTTTTCAATGTGCCTCTTTCACAACTCATTAAAAGCAACATGTTCACTCAGCTCCGCTAGCTTGATGTGCTTTAATGAATTTAAATAAAGTAGAGTTGCCTTGTATAACCTCAGCACAGAATTCTGAGATCTGACAGAGTATTACAAAGTAACAGTCTGTTGCATTGATGCATATTTTCTAAATAGTGAAAAATGTATTATGTCCTGTATTTACCAAAGTTAGTCTGTTACTTGTTTTAGCTTTAGTTTAGAAATTATTTTACAGAAATGTTCATTGACTGACTGGTAGCCTGTTGACAAATTTGCCACATTCGCAGTTTCAGCAGTTTTGCGCATCTAATAAACTAGCCTTTCTGGTTTGATGGGAGGCTTGTTTCCTGAAAAACAGGTCATATAGCAAAGAGTGTTAGCCATGGAATGTCAGAGTTAGTTTTTAATGATTATTATTATTTTATTTTTTTAAGTAACCAGACCGCATGGAGAAAGGCTAACCTGAATTGCAAGATGTCGATTGACAGTCTGGAGAAAGAGGAGCTTCTTCATGGTGGAGAATCGTCACTGAGACAGAGGTGATCTCCGGCTGGAATGGGACTGCAATCAGAAATTACTGTCAAAACCCATATTTCCACAGAAAAGCATATTATTATTGGATCACAGGCAGCATTAAATATCACTGGCCTTATGAATCTCCAGTCTGAATGCGCATCTTGATATTTTTTCTAATTGCTTGTAAAATTACCGTTGATTTTTTTTTTTTTAAATCTGTCTATAAATTATCTCGTCAGTGTACATAATGGATACACAATTACTTTCAATGTGAACAGTTTTACATATTCTCCACCAATTTACTTGCACATGTCTTTGAATCACAGGGTCTCTCACATTTGAAAAACATAATACTATTTTCTTATCTCCTCTAATAACTGTGAAAAAACAATTGTGGCTGTACTAATGGCCTCATGTCTGGAATTAATGCACACATGTTCCTTGAGTACAAGTTTTGAATGCAACATTTTGTTTATTTGCACACATTTACTGTATGGAGAGTTTGACCAGCGTTTTGTCCTTTGCATCAGGAAAATGACCAAAGAGAGTTTGGCCCAGACGTCCAGTGACATCACTGAGAGCCTGATGAGCATCAGCCGCATGATGGCCCAACAGGTGACGCAGAGTGAGGAAACCATCACGACGCTGGGTAAGTCCTGCTGCCACTACCACACACACATACACTACTCACAAAAAGTCAGGGATATTCGGCTTACGGGTGAAATTTTAGGATGAATCTAAAATCCACTATAACCTTTACACGTGAACTTAATGTGACCTCTAAACTTGCATGTATATTGTCAATATTGTCCAACAGTTCAATATTTCAGTACTTTATGTACTTAAACATTAAAATTTCACCCGAAAGCCAGATATCCCTAACTTTTTGTGAGTAGTGCATGTACGCTGCCTGAATCTTTCTCTCTTTCTCTCTCTCTCTCTCTCTCTCTCTCTCTCTCTCTCTTTCTCACACACACACACACGCACATTACATATAAAAAACATTATGTAAGCACATTTACAAAGACTTGCTCAAAGCATACATGCTCAAAGTATGCGCAGCAAGTCGGCAGAGTTATTTTAGTTTTACAGTTCTGTGTTTGCCTGAACAACGTGTTTACATTGTGTGTGACTAAACAAGATCTGCGTTGTTTACAAAGCATGTCAACAGACTGTGTTGCATGCCAATGACAATGGGCACTGAAAAGGGCCTTACTCTCATAAAAACCTGCTGCAAAGGTTTTTATAGTCTTAAGTTGTGATGTGTGTTTTTGTTTTGTTTAAACTTTCAGGTCTAAAATGTATTTGTGGGGCATTTGGGATGTGAAATTTTGTGAGAAAAATATACTTTTAAACTATCAATGTACAAAGCATACACCAGAAGAATCCCCATGAAAATTGTGTGTGGGTTATTTTTGTGATTTGGTGTTTATTGAATAAGGTTAACATTTAAACACAACCACTTCACAGCAAAAAAAAAAAAAAACAGCAGATATGTGGATAGGGGGAAAAACAACATTTTCATTCTCAAGGCATATGCACTCAGTGGATTTCTAGAAGTTGTGTGACCAAACATTTAAAATTACATCAGTCGCTCACTCAAAATGTTCTAGCCTATAGCCATCTTGGTGGGCGTGAACGAGAGATTTGGTGACTTCCCTTACATGTATGGACAGCAAATGGCATCAACCTCTGATGCTGGTTTTGTTGAAGCATGAATCATCCCCACTGTCAAGGCACTGCCCCTGAGATCTTTATTCATAGATCTCATGGCACCTGATGGGCTCAGGTAGGGAAAATTCAACCGCATTATTCACCCACCTGGCGGTCTGGGGGTCTAGCGAGTGAGACCATACCAGGCGGTCGAGAGAAAAGCTCCTGTCGGGATGGTTGTCTGCTTCTATCTTGACTGTGCATGGTCAAATAGTCAGAGCATTTGGAATTCATGCCAGTGATAACGATGTTGCCTGCCTTCATGTTGTGCTGTTGTGCCAAAAGCATTTAGACAAAACACTTTTATGTGCACAAACACAGGTGTACACATATTTAAACACACACACACAAATACACACACACACACACACACACACACACACACACACACACACACACACACACACACACACACACACACACACACACACACACGTGTTTTGGGCAGTGTGGCGATTGACTACTCTCCCCCTCCTCCAGCCACGTCATCCAGGACGGTGCAGGAGACCAACGAGGAGTTCAAAGCCATGACCGGGACCATTCAGCTGGGCCGCAAGCTCATCACCAAGTACAACCGGCGCGAGCTCACTGACAAGCTGCTCATCTTCCTGGCGATCGCCCTATTTCTGGCTACGGTCCTCTACATCCTCAAGAAAAGACTCTTCCCTTTCCTGTGAGCAGTGTGCCTTTCCAAAAGACACTAAACACACGCACACACACAAAACAAAACAAAAAATTACTCTACTCTAACTGAAGTCTAATCTGACTGCTTCCTAAACTGCGATCATGCGGACGCATCGTGGAGGAAAATGACAACTGTACTTTACCACTTTGCGCCTCTCTCTCTCTCTCTCTCCACGGCGAGGATGGGAGGGGAGATATTTCAGTGACTGTGATGCATATTTCAGTGACCCACTAACTACAACAAGCCCTGCAGAATCCATCAAGAACTGACCTCATGTAACTCTGAATTTCCTCCTCCAGCACATTACTGGATGGTCTTATCTGTCGATTAAGTAGATAATTATACACCAGTAACGTTTACTTTTTGCTCTCGCTTCAACAGGTTTCTTTCACATGTCAACATCTTATACATTTAAACAATTAGTTATCCTTATCCTAACAAATCATTGTAAATGTTGAATAACACAGAAGGCAGCCAGATTGATTTACAACATACGGTTTGCTGGTACTGTCTTGTCCTTCAGAGTAGTAACACCATATGGTGTTGTAAATTCAGTCTTGTCTGTGCTTATATGTGGTTGGGACTACACAAAAAACGACTGAAGATGCAACTTAGATTTTGTTTTGTATCTTGTATATGTCTAATTATTTAGCTAGCATAAATTATTATGTTTGTCACTCTGCTGGTTGTCAGTGTGGTACATCAATTGTTTGTGCTCCACATAGAAACCGTATACGGCCATATAGTTTTGGGATAATATCTGGTCATCTCTTTTTTCCATTTAGTGCATAGATGGATCTCAGGCATGATAATTGTATTGTGTGGTAAACTGTACACACACCCATGGCATTACAGTCCAGAGCAGGGCAGGGTCAGCGCTAGGGCTGTTTCCATTGAACGGTCCTGTCGACCCGTGCTCTCAACTGGACTTGGCACAGCTGTGGGCTCCTGGAGTCATTTAAAAGGAAAGATGGAGTTGAACTCAAGCTCATGATGGCAACAGACAGTTATGCTGGACTCTTGCCTTGACTTGGCAGAACGAGATGGTGTCTGTCCTAATGTCTGTCTAATCGTAAGTAAAAAAAAAATAAAGGAAAGATTAAGAAATCTCTGAATGTGACTTTTAATTAATGAATTCCTGTAGACCAAATAATAACCCCATCCAAAGCCTGCCATTATTTGTCTGTGTGCTTTAAAGGTTGGTTGTATTTTTTTTATACATAATTATTTCAGAGCCATTCTGACCTAGTATGGTGTCTTAGTTATTTGACGCGGTCAGAATTGCGGGCAGCTTTGCTAGCCTTCCCTGGTGTGCGTTGCCCATTCTGTCTGCTGTCACAATAACACCTACTGTCTGTCAGGCGCGTTTGTTGAGTTAAACTCCCTGCGCTGCCAGTGATTCTGCGTGGCATTAACTTGGCAGAGACCTGCGCCCGGACAGCCCCCGCTCCAGCAGAGCCGTCTGTGCCCATGAGCGGGGAGAAACCCTGTATCAGGAGGTGGAGGAGGTGGACGGAGGTGGGGGTTGGGTAGGGGGGAGAAAAGCTCCGAAAAGCCAGAGGGCCTATCGCACAGCTTGGGTGATAGAGCGCCATGCGTCCCTGTCTTTCCTCTGATAAGACCCGGAAAAGCAGATTATTGCACCTCTGCACCCCCGAACTCATTCCCTCCAGCCCTCCCTCTTTCTCCACCCCCCCCCCACCTCCACCCCTCGTCTTTCTTTCCACCGGCGGCAGAGGACGAGGGAAGCTGGTTATTTTGGGAGCAGCGTGGTCTCGCTATCTGACTTGTTCTTTTCAGCACCTCGAGGGAAAAAAGGAGGCAGGCCAAACGCTGGAGCTCCGGTGACCTTTCTCTCAACCCCTAATATTGCCCCAGCATTTTCGATTTTGAATATTGTTGTGCGTCGCTGGGACCCCCCCCCCCAGTTCCCTTGGTAGGGCCCCAGCACTTGGAACACCTTCAGCACTAGGGCACCGGTGAGAAAAGGCAGGATGTTTACGGTTATGTGTGGAGAGTCTAAAGAGATGCCCAAGCACCATATCCTACTCTGTTAAAGTGGCAGCAATTGTGTTCTGCTACTACAGGTTCAAGAACTCTCAACCAGCACACATACGCCACCATGCACCCGACCAGCAAAATGAGCCATGGTTCAGTTCTGCAGCCATGTGGCCTAGTCCAGTATAATGGAATAGCACCGAGTTGGATCTTGTTTATAAATGTTTCTCAGAGATGCCTTTCAGTGGATGGGGTATTTTAGGTTGACTGGGATGAAAGAAAGCAGTGTAGCCTCCTTTTTGCTTTTGACGGATTTAGATTTTGAGATTATGATCTTGGCTTGAGGCTGCATTAGTGTGTGTGTGTGTGTGTGTGTGTGTGTGTTTTGGTTGAGATCTTTTGCATTCGGAGAGAACCCATCTTTTGGCGACATAAAGGAAAGCTGGCTGTCATCTGGAGATGAATGGTTGGTGTCCACGCCATAGAGACGCTTCGTCTGCCTGAGGTCACCTCGCTTCACTTTGACAAGCTGTCAAATCAACTTCGCTGAACGAGCTAAACATTTTAAAAGCCATGGGTCACCTCGGCGTCTTTTCTATATATTTTAACGGCGTGATGCTCCATTTTATTTGTCACTGTTTTATAGTCGTGTCGTGTCGCCGATTGAGCTTTTACGAGTTGAATCGAGGACTAAACAATAACCGAGTTACTTAACGACTAGGCCTACAACATATGTCTCGTTTGTGAATTTTGTTTGACAGACTATTGTAAAATTGTTCAAAGTTTAACTCTGTTTTGTCTTTCGGTTTAGCAGATGAATGAAACACCTTAATAGCCACTTGAACGATTTAACCTGACACTAAACATACGCAACCTAGGAAGGGATTGTGTTAAATCTTTTTGACACGAGCTAATGTATAAATCCAAAGCACTTGTCTAACATGACCGATTTAGCTAAATCACACCTACTTGACTTTGATTGAGAAGGGAATTAATTAACTGAATAGGCTAAACCACACCAGGAAGGCCTGTTCATGTTGTTGGACCAGTGTAGTATATTAGCTAGATTATTTGTTAGATAATAATAATAATAATAATAATAATAATAATAATAATAATAATAATAACACGTATTTTCACACATTTTCTTTTCCGAAAACAACTCGCCCATACTGTCGAGTTGAAATTGCAAAATCAAATTGCTAACCCTGCATGATTAATCTTACATTAAAACACATTTTGTCCTGTGCAACTAAATACACATTATGTTAGGCTATTCATGTCATGCTGCATTACAGCAAAAAAAAAATCGCATAGAAAAAATCAATCTGATGTGGTTTCCTTAAAGGCTCTCAATATTTAACTGCTTATGGTGGTGCGTTTTTATCAAGAAATGCTGCTTTCTTTTCTTTTTGCAGGCTAATGTGTGTAGGCTGGATACATACATACATACATACACGCACACATTACCAGTAAAAAGTTTGGAGACACTTAGAAATGCCAATTCCACTATAGACAGATTATCAGCTGAGATCATTTGCATTGTTTTTTAATCAGGGCAACAGTTTTCAAATTACATTTGTGCTTACATAATTGCAAAAGGGTTCTCGGCTGTTGTAGGCTGATCTTTAATGCAATATCTACATTGCACATTATCAGCAACCATTCATCCAATGTTGCAAAGGCACATTCTGTTTACTAATCTGATATCATTTTAAAATGCTAACTGAGAAAACACTGGAGAACCCTTTTGCAATTATGTAAGCACATAATGTAATCTGAAAACGGCTGCCCTGAGTAAAATGCAAATCATCTCATCTGGTATTGTCTATAATGGAGTGGAATGTAAATCTCTAAGTGTCCAAACTTGTGTCTAGTGTGTATTATTGATTTACAATATAGGCTACTCTCAAATTATGTTTTTTAATTAATTTTCAACAATTCAATATATTATATATTATATAAAGATTAAATATATATATATATATATATATATATATATATATATATATATATATATATATATATATATATATATGAGGACTTTACTTACTTAGTAAAACTTTGTGATGCTTTGTACACATAACAATTTATGAAACATTTACTTACTCATGGGCTATACAAGTGATTATATTCAACTATTTCAACTAAATTCAAAGTTATGTTTACATTTCGGTTTGGCACAGAAAATGTTAAATCAATTGGGTTTGATTGTAATTTAGCATTTACGCTCTCTTTACACATTTTCACACACATACTAAAAACGCGCACTGAAAACAAAATCGAAACGCAAAAGCACTCTGTCGATAATCCTATATTTGTGATTTTAATAAGACCCCCTCAAAGCCATCTCCAACCAATTACAGAAAGCGGAAATGGACATTATCACTATCTTTCATAAACAAAAAAATCATCCAACACACACTTGAGATAATACTGAATATTTTTTCTGACTTAAATGGATATATATGAAGAATAGACTGCTGTCAAAAAAAAAAGGCATGCGTAAAAATGTCATTTCGTGGCCGAAAATGGCCTTGCATCTCAGGTGACTCGACCCCGGGTCTGTCTCACCACGCCCGGATACCATGTAGAGATGATACGCCACTGTTGGACTGAAATGTGTTCTGGACGTTGTTGAGATCCCCTACTCCGAAGTTCATGTAGTTACTGTTGGTGGATGAGGGCTGGAGTGAAGGCATGGCACTTGCAGCGGGGTAGTTGCATGTATAGTTTGTGTTGCAGCCGGAGCTCGGGTAGTTACTAAAAGTTGGATAAGTGTTGTAGGTGAAATGGTTAATGCCCACGTTATATGAAGTGCTATAAGTTGATGCGTCTCCCAGACATGGCTTCCCATCCCGGACCAGGACGGGTACAGAGATGCGCCTAGGTGGAGGAATTCCTACCATCTCCAGCGTTTGGTCCTGGCGTTGTCTTTTGCATTTATAGCGGCGGTTCTGAAACCAGATCTTCACCTGGGTTGAGGTGAGCTTCAACACGTTAGCCAGGTGATCTCGCTCGGGTGCAGACAGGTATTTCTGCTGCTTGAAGCGTCGTTCCAGCTCGTACACTTGCGCTTGGGAGAACAGGACCCGCGGTTTTCGCCTTTTTCTCTGTTTGGGGCGGTCTGAGTCCTCGGGTTTAACTTCTTCCCCTGGTTCATCTTGTGAAGGATATAAATCTAATGGAGAACATGGTCCCAGAGGAAACAAGAATGAGATACAACTTCAGTGCAGTGTTAACAACCATGCAAGCCCAATGTGTTCTTACTACAAATGTGTATTTGGGCCATCTTATACGGGTCACTTTGAGGCCTACGCGTGATGTTTAACAACAGTTAGCAAGTGTTATAATTTTTACAAATATACAGGAATATCTCCAACATCACTATTTATCATGCATTATGTGGTAACATAATTATGGACATGTTTGGAATACGTTTTTTTCATTTGATGAAAGTTACGCATGTTTTGTGGAGTATCTATCTGCGTCTGTGTCATCCAACACTACTTATGGCTTCAGGATGGCCTGATTATTTTGTTAGAGTAAATGAATCTATTCACACAAGTCACTTCATGCACTTTCAGTAAATGTGTCACCTTTTCGCTCTTTTTCATCAAATCCCTCGTCCGTCTTCCCCTCTTTGACAATATCCATTTCTAAGAAGTTCTTCCCATAAAAGGCAGCGGCGAAGTTCAGCGAGGTGTTCTTGATGGCTTTAGCGTCATTGTCGTCTTCGCTAAAGAGAGAAACTCCGGCTGGCATCTCCAGGAAAGGCTCCTGTTTGAATTTAGCCAGCATGCAGGATGAGGTCGGGAGGGCAGTGTCCAGCCTGGGCGACATATCGAGGGACACCATATCCTCGTTCTGTTCCAAGTTCAGTATGTCTTTCACCGAGAAGGGAGTTGAAGTCATTTGGTTTGAAAACATAGCCATGCAACACTTCAACTGCAATACCAGAGCCAGCAATCTATAAAAAAAATTTTTAAAAAGCACCACTTGGGAAAGAAGCCCTCTTTTGTTTTGTCGAGAGGGTCTTGAGAGCAGTGGGCATCTTCCCGGTCAACTCTTGATTGTAACTCTTTGGGGTTGTTAGAATAGTGTGTTGGTGTACACTGGTGGTGAGAGGAGGGGCTGAGGTTAGGGGGAAAAAACGCTGCCCATCATTGGCTACTGAAGTTCCGGTGACGCCAAAAAGTAGCGCAGACGGTAACCTTACATGTCTATGCATGCACGAAAGAGCGCCAGGACCTAGCTTTAAATTCCGTATGATGCCAACTGCTCTGAACTTCTCCAATTGTAATTTAGAGTGTCTCTAGGTTATGCTCGAGTTTGTTGATTCAAAAAATGCTGAAAAATGATTATGCTTTGGCAGCAGTTAATTTCATAGTTTTACAGGGTGACCTTTGGCACATTAAAAATAGACAGAGGTAGTCTGTTTAATGTTAGGCTTACAGTTTATTTAACGATTGAACAAGATAACAGGATAGTAATTATAAAATAGCTATGCCTATGCATAGGGTGACAATCAGAGATATTTGAGAAATATACCCAACTAGAGATCTAGTGGAGAAAGTGAGCCAGAATGCCATTAAGAATTTGAGGGTTGGTAGCCTATCAGACTCTTAACATGTTAAAATTGCGAGTTTAAATAATCTCTAATTCATGTTTTCAGGAATCCACTTAAACAATCTGTAGCAGGCCTAGTCGTAATATATAATACTATGCCCTCTCTCTGTGTGTGTGTGTGTGTTTGTGTGTGGTTGGGGTGCGTCTTAATTATTTAATCCTTGGGGGAAACTCTGCAGACACGAGTCGCCGGGGATGAGATCTTCATCAGGAAGCAACAGGTTGGCGCTACGGTGGAACCTGAAACCTGCAGTAACACACTCAACTGTCTGTCCCCGACAGATCCTGGAGCCACAGGTTGACTTATCAAGACGTGATAACAGATGACAACAAACAAGCTCCCACCCACGCCGAACTGCCGGGGAGCATGTTTGGCACTTCTTTCGAAAATAGACCCGTGCAAATGGTTTAGAGGGTTGTTCCCAAAAGCTTTGTCCTGCAACGTGTCTCATTAAGGGCCATTAGTAAGCATTATTGACATAAACTCTAAAATAGCGTTGTTGTCATTAACTCTATAAAATATCTGAAAATAACATTATTTCAGTCAAAGCCTGAAATAAGTCAGCCTACTTGATGGGCCGGCATCAGGCAAAATTCCAGAATTGAATTGAAACTGGCTCTTAAATTCCAATTCAATTCTTGAATTTCACTTGCATTTCAATTGAGGTAGCAAACAGGAAGCAGAATTGCAATTCGAATTGTGCACAACCCTGGCCGGCATATAATTCTTGTTCAAATAAATGAATTTTGTTTCTACAATGATCATGGCATTGCCCCTATTGAAGGCCAACTGAAGGCTACCTTCGAAGGGTGTAAATGAGCAGGGAGAGGTCTAAGCTGCTCTTACTCATCGGGGATGCTTGTGCAGACGGTTTCAGGAGACAGACACTATTATCGCTTGTTTTATCTCTAACGTTTAGTGCTGCAGCGGAGTAAATGGTCTCCTTGTCTCCGTCCCGGAGTTTTGTGTTTATAGTTTTAAAGAATATTTGCACGCCTCGGCGCGGGCAAGGCCTCCGCTGATGAATGAACGTAAGCACTCCTGAGGAAGAGACAGTCAACACTGTCGTGTCTATCGCAGCAATAATTGGTGAAATAAAGTAAACGTGGGGCACAGCTTATGGAAACTGCTTTTTATCAAGATGATTTATGGACCTTTCTACGCTTCCATTGAGCCTGCGTCACGAACTTTCATTGGTGGTGACCCATCAGTAGCCCACAATTAGGGTCGGCATTTGTTTTAAACGACAACATTTCATTGATAGGCTTAGGCTAGGCTACTTTGCCTGTTAGAGTAGCCTACCATAAATCGTTTGCAATAACCCAAAGTAATAAATAGTATGGACTTTCACAATGGACATGAGCATTGTCAATAGCAACAAGTTCTTTGGAATAATGCCATGCGCAGAGGATTTCTTTGGGCGGTAGGCAATATTACAAAAAACATCGAATGAGGATGGTCATTTCTATTGACTTGACATGACATGGGCCGTTTAAACTCCTTCCCTATGCGTCTTTCAGCAGCATGCTCCCGAGTCAGATAAAGAGACAGATACCGGTTCTTAAAAACTTCCTGTAGGACGACCTGTTGATAATATTGCCAGGCGGAGGGGTGAAATGGGTTGAGGTATGTTATCTAAATGAGTCAGTGTCCATTCCTGTTACCGTTTCGGAGTGTAAAATGGACGCCTAGCGTATTAGTCAGGGCTGGCGGCTTTCCGCTATTCAATACCTGTCAATCAAGCGGCCTAATACCTCGGCCATGGTGCTTGACGCCTACCTAATGGCTGCTAATTACGCTCTAGAGATATATAACAAGTCAGATAGCGAAGATCATTTAGATTATGGTCGCCTTCTGTGGTCGCCTTGTGCTTCTGTTTAAATTAACTCTTGGAGTCCGTTCGAGTGATGGGACTGATTTATAGTCCATGTCAACTAGTGATTTTGGACATGTTGCAGATGTTTTGTCAGTCATCAACTATGCCATATTCGTTGTATTGCTGAAGATATCTAGACCAAAATAATCTAAACTAGATATAGCCAATGTCAGGGTCACCGTAGGCTATGCAGTACTGGCTAAAATTGGGAAACAATTGATTTGATGTTTGTCAGTGTCGATAATTATTGTAATAATCGGCAAAATGCATACTGCATGGGTCTAATTATTTGTAAAACAGTGGCATGGCAATTGAAAGATTTTATTTTTCTCTCTACACCTTCGCATGCTTGTTAACAGAGGCCTATAGGGGCTGTTTTTGTATTTGGATTAAGGTTAGTTTTACACGAAAACGTTTTGTTTTTTTTTTAAATGGAGATTTTAATTGAAGTTCTTTTTAAGTTTAAGACTAGCGTTAAATACAGGACACAGTCCTAAGTTTAGCGGCAAAATTTAAAAATAGTAAAATAAATAAAAAAATATTTTAATAATTGAAATGAACAAATAATTTGTACACAATGTATAGGCTTATGTCTTTTTCCATTTTTTCCCCCAAAGAAATGCATTGACATGGACACTAGCTCCTATCTACAAAAAGGAGAAAATAGTAGGCCTATGTAAGTATGTACTATGTACTATTATAGTAGGCCTAAGTGTAGTTAAGGTATGTCTGATGTTGCTGGATCTCAAACTGTGCCAAAATGAAAGGCTTCTGGGTAGAACCTCCTGAGCAATTAATCATTTTCCATTAGAATATATGAGCGCACAATGATGTACCCGCCCTGCCTGAACCACTGAGGGTGGAATGACACATAGATGAAGGACATACAGTTTATAATGATATAGGATAAAAAAAGATAAAAGGATAAAAAAGAAAAAGTTTGTTGAATTGAATTGTTTGGTGAATTAAAGTTAAAGTTAAAGCAAATTATTATTATTATATATTTTTTTTATATACAAAATGGAATTGAATTCATAGTGGTTTGAGCAGGTCTTGACTTTTTTATATTCGAAAGTTTTGAGGACATCAAGTTGAACTCAATCCAAACTGAATGCAATTACACAAGAAAAGGGTAAGCCAGGAAAAAGGGTGCGTGTTAGCATATCTAGGGTTCTGAAACTAAGTGTGTTTTTCTTCTTGGCCACAAGCTGTGACCCTGTAGATAAAATGGCATAAGATTTCATCTTCTGAACATCACGCAACAGCACCAGCCTTTTGCTTCAGACAGTAATCTCAGCCCAAGGCTGGCTGACCGGATGGCGATGCATCTGCTCAGCGTGTCAGAGCTCCAGCAGTGTCCCAACTGTGCCACGATGATGTTCAGAAGAGGTGAAGGCTGTGTATGTGTGTGTGTGTGTATGTGTATGTGTGTGTGTGTGTGTCCCAACTGTGCCACGATGATGTTCAGAAGAGGTGAAGGCTGTGTGTGTGTGTGTGTGTGTGTGTGTGTGTGTGTGTGTGTGTGTGTGTGTGTGTGTGTGTGTGTGTGTGTGTGTGCATGTGTGTGTGTGTGTCCCAACTGTGCCACGATGATATTCAGAAGAGTTGAAGGCTGCTGTTGCTTTTATGACCCACCTGTCTGACCCATGCTGCAGAGTTCACTCTGTCCCGCCAGCATCAATTAGGGAGCAGTTTTAGAAATCCAAGGACATGTTTTACACACATATGCAGTAATGCACATGCAAACACACACACACACACACACACACACACACACACACACACACACACGAATATGCGCATGCACTGACACACACAATGGTGTACATTACATCTCATTCACACACACACACATTGTTAAAAAAATGTATGGATGAAGTTTTGCTAGTGTATTTTTGGCATGGTCATTGAATCTCTAGCTAACACAGAGATGGGATTGCTGCTGCCCCCTCTTTTATAAATGTAATTATCAGACCTACTTATGTGCTTGTATTCAGTCACGCCATTGGTGCCATAACCCTATAGTATCAAGTCCTGTTGTGTTTGCGTAGTCATTTGTGTATGTCTTTAATATTATGCATAGTGATCAGGTTGTTTTTTATTTGTTGATGATGCCCATCATATATTCACCCACATAGTAACTACCCAAGGGGCTTCTTGGTTTGATTTTGTCTGCTGGTACTGAGATTTTGTGTGTGCTTCCATCTTGTGGCCACAGATGTAATTGCAAATGTAGCTTTTCAATCAAGAGGAAGCCCTAAAATTTTCCATGTGAATATAAGTTAGAGGGGGAGTGAAAAAAAAACTTGGTAGCATCTAATGAGATATCAACCCTCACACATTTTAATGAAAGGGAAATGTTCTAGATTTTACTGCCTTTTTGTTCAGAGAAGGTGTGAAAATGGCCACAGTTGCATCACTTGGTGGGGGTGGGGGTGTGGTGGGGGCGGGGGCGGGGGGATACAGCAGACTTTGGGGGGACTGTGCAGTCCATCATCACTTCATTTGTCCCCCCCCCCCCCCTTAGTGGACGATGGTTTCTCCTCATCAGCTTGTGATTACAGACGTTGGCGTAGGATCAGACGGCCCATCACTGTACGAGGGGTTAGCGTGATTGCCCCCTGTGGGACGTCTAATGCCGCCAGTCGATTGGACATGAGCTGGGGTGTGGTGGGGGGGGGGGGGTTTGGTTTTGTCTAGCGCCTCTGCATTCTGCTGATGTCTAGGTTCCTGGGCTGGCCATTCTGACCTTGGTCAATTAAATGTGGGCACTGGAATCATCAACTATAACCAGTGTATAATTATATCATATTTCACGTGGGGGAAAAACCTCAATGCCTAAAGACATGCCATAAACTGAATTAAACCTCTACGTTATGTCACCAGCTTTAAAATGGTGAGACTGTGGAGAGGTTATGAATGAGCACATGAATAGATAAATATGGAATTGACTTGTACGTTTAATGAGCGTGTGGTCAGTTTTTAATCTCTTTTCTCACAATGTGTATTTAAAGAAGAGAAGGACACTGTGTAGAGTGATGTGGTGTGGCCCTGGCCCTGGCCCTTGGTGACTAAAATGCAAGTATAGATACTTTTGATCCGAATCTGGCGGCAAACTAGGGATGGATTGAGGCTATATTCAGCTTGATTTTAACACTGTGGTCAGCAGGCTTTTATGTTTCTGTCTAAAACAGGAACACAGCGAAGACACAGTCTCATCTGTGGTTGGGTCATTTGGACAGAGACTGATTTAGTTTAATTTGTGGTTGACTGAGGTCCAGCATGTCCATTTAAAATGGTTTTGTTTTGGATTCTTAATATCAACTTCAATTTTAAGACACAGAAACCACCAGAGTTGGCAGAGCAAATTTCATATTTGATGATGTTTCAGGAGCCAGAGTTCCATTCCATTTCTGTATATTTCATAACCCTCAAGTCATAAGCATCCAAGTAAGTAGTCCAAATATGGTATAAGCAGGAAATAATTCCTCCTCATTTGTTTCAGGTTTGAGCATTTTCCAAATGCCTCTATAGAGGGCGACAATGTGCTACATCTGGCAGAGGATCTAGAGCTGTTTTAGTCAATGTATACAATATACTGATATATACTATCCATGTATACTCTCTCTATCTATCTATCTATCTATCTATCTATCTATCTATCTACAACCCCATTTCCAAGGAGGTTGGGATGCTGTGTAAAATGTAAATAATCAAATCTTCAAATCTCATGAACCCATATTTGGTAGCAAGAAGGACACACAACATATCAAATGTTGAATCTCACAAATGTAACTATTTCTTGAAAAATATACACTCATTTTGAACCTGATGTTAGCAACACGTCTAAAACATGTTGGGACAGGGCAACAAAAGGAAAAATTGTGTAATGCAAATGAAAACCCAGGGAGGAACATTCCACAACTAATTAGGGAAACTGGCACCATGACTGGGTATAAGAAGAGCATCCCAGAGAGGTACAGTAAAGGTGCGGAGGTACTCAGCACTCTGTGGGAAAATAATGCAACAATATTCAAATAATGCTCCTCAATGTGAAATTGCGAAGAATTCAGGGATTTCGTCAGTACATAATATCATTTAAATATTCAGAGAATCCAGAGAAGTCTTTTTAAATAAGGTACAGGGCTGAAAAACAATATTGGATGCCTGTGATATTCGGGGCCTCAAATTGCTCTGCATAGACAAACAGATCTGTTTCATTCATTGAAATCATGCAATCATTGAAAACAACAACTTGTTATTAGTGTGCAGCTCAAAAGCCAGCATCTATGATGGTACATGGCATTAGTGCCTACGGCTTGGGCAGCTCGCACATCTGGAAAGAAAATCATTGTATTGGCTCACTAAAACATCTGTTAACCATTGTCTATGAACACAGTTTGAAACTCCATCTACAAATGCTGGTTAAAACTCTACCATGCAAAGAAGAAACCATATTTAGACAACCCAAAAATGCCATCGTCTTATCTGGGCCCGAGCTCATTTGAGGTGGACTGAGGTACAGTGGTAAACCGTTCGGTGGTTAGACCAGTCAAAAATTTGAAATTCTTTTTGGAAATCATGGACTATGCATCCTTCAGGCTTGACTTGTGCACTAACAGCAACTTATTATTAGTGCACAGCTCAGAAGCCAGGGATGCATTAGTGCCTACAGCATGGGCAGCTTGCACATCTGGAAAGGCACAATGTATGCTGAATGGTATATACAGGTTATGAGTAACATATGCTGACATCCAGGCATCATCCTTTTTAGGGAAGACCTTGAGTATTTCAGGAAAACAAGGTGAAACTGCGTTCTGCACATATTTCAACAGTATGACTCCATAGTTGCAGAGTCCAGGTGCTAAAATGGCCGGCCTGCAGTCCAGACCTGTCACAATGGGTGCATCATGGAACGGAAAACATGATTAAGAGAACTCTAGATTGTTGAGCGGCTTAAATCCTTTATTGGGCTATCATGGGACAAAATTTCCCTCTCAAAACTCCAGCAACTGGTCTACTCAGTTCCCACACATTTACAGATTGTTGTTGAAAGAAGATGTGAGCAAGACGTATTGTTGGCATGAAATTCAAAATGAACATATATATTTAAAAAAATAAATAAACTTTTTCTGTTTCAAGAATGAATATGTTGTATTTGCACTATTCTCCATTAAACATAGGGTTTACATGATTTGCAAATCATTAGCATTCTGCTATTATTGGCATTTTACACAGCGTCTCAACTTTTGAGGAAATGGGGTTATATCTATCTATTTGTCATTCAGTATCACAGAAATGCCATGTCTGAATATAAAAGTTTCACAGAACATACAAGGGGTTTTCTAAATAACAACAACATGCATTTATATAGTGCTTGATCAAGGCACACAAAATGCTTTACACTGAAGCCCTCACTAACCACCACCGCCACCAGAATAAATAGGTACACCTTTGTAAACAAAGTTATTTTCTGTAACTTCCTGGGTCATTTTTCTTCAGTGAGAACAATAACAGGGAATATTCTGGAATTATATACTCATTCATCTCTCGCAAAATTTGTCTGGGTTCCAGCATTCTAGTTCTGGAACACTGCAACTCAGATGAGGTTGCCGATTTGTTCTTTTTGTAGGCATCAGTGCTTTCTCTATACTGTTGAGGGGAACAGTGATGAATTCTTTCTGGTCATGGACATTCTGCTGAATAACTCATTTTGTGCTGCAGTGACAAGCAGGCCTTATATGGGGCATAACTGGCACGGTATTGAGTCGTTTAATAACAGAATTTTTCCTTTTTGGGTGAACCACTACTTTTAACATCATTACTTTTACATGCAACATTGGAAATCTTGCACTTGCCACCATGTTTAATTTGGCTTTAGACGTAAGATCAGCACATTTTCACACACACACATGTTATAGTACTGGACTATCTATTCCCAAAGTTCCTATTTGTCTCATTATATCCTGAGCCCTAATTATATTTTGGTTTACTTTGGGTAGACCTGATGAAGAATACTTTTGTGAAGCAGTGATGAAATGTGTCTGAGTAGACCAGTTGAGGCTGGCTTTTGGTTTATGGACATCAACACCATCACCAAGTCTTCATGGTAAAATACACAAACAAGCAAACTCATTGTTGTAGCAGCAACTGTAAACGTACATGGCCACAGTAGGAGAGTGTGCAGTGGGTTGTGAGAGCGCTTGTACTGCATGCTTGTATGTTTACCTCAACTCTGTTCCCTTTGCTTCAGAGAGCTGCCTCACGTGGGGGCTTGCAGCAGGGCTCCACTGCGTGCTCAACGAGCCCCTTACTTGCTAACGAGCCCTCCCTCGGCCAGCCCTTACGCAGCCTTGGGTCCTGTCGCGGGGCTCGGCCGCTGGCGCTCAGAGCGGCTCAGAACTCTGCGGAGGAGGGCGGCGGGCCAAGCGCAGGCCTGGCGAGTCAGGTGCAGCGTGTCTGACCTGAGACGTGGCAGGCCCTCCGCACGTTAGGGCCCTTCGGGGCTTCGTAAAGCTTGTTTGTGTACCCTCCGGCTCTGACAGCACGCAGGCCCCTGCCAAAGGCCAGGGGAGGATGTTTATGACACAGTGGGCTAAGTCTAGCCATGTGCGTGTATGTGTGTGTCTGTATCCATGTATCTGTGTGTCTGTGTGTGTGTGTATGTATGTGTGTGTGTGTGTGTGTGTGTGTGTGTGTGTGTGTGTGTGTGTGTGTGCGTCCATGTATCTGTGTTTCTCTGTGTCCCTCTGTGTGTGTGTGTGTATCTATCTATCTATCCATCTATTTGTGTGTGTGTGTGTGTGTGTGTGTGTGTGTGTGTGTGTGTATGTATCTATCTATCAATCTATTTGTGTGTGTATGTGTGTGTGTGCACCCACGTGTTGGTGAGAGAGAATTGAACTGAGTGAGAATGGCAGAGATTGAGGAGAAAGAAACATGTCAAAGCTGAGAAGAATAGCAGTGCCAGCTGAGAAGGATAGCAGTGCCAGCTGAGAAGGATAGCAGTGCCAGTCAATACTAGCTACAGAGAATAGGACAGAAACGGAGAGAACAGGTTACTAGAGAAGAGAGAAAGAAGACTTTGAGGGAAGACTTTTCTCAGAGGAGTGTTTCTGAGAGTCATAGTTCTCCGCAGTAGTTGGTGCACATCAGGGCACCAGCACCACCACATGGCAGTCAGAGTGAAAGTGAGAGAGAGAGAGAGCAGAAGTGTGGGAGGAGGGAGGAAGAGAGGGATGGATGGAGCTTCAGAGATCATCTGAAACACCCTCCTAGCTCCTGTGCCTGCATCCTAAGGCCATCACTGAGAGCCAGAACGCAGTCATGCTGAAAGTCATGCAGAGAGCAGAGCAGGCTTTCCTATATAACCCAGTCACAGAGAGACAGCTCTTCCCAAAGCCAATCCAGCTCTGGCCCTGCAGCCTGGCGGAACACAGTCGGAGGACAGACTTGTCTCTGATTCCTGGCTCGAAATATGTGGATGCGTCCTATGGGCCAGAAGCTTGGAGTTCTTGGAGCGCACATGTCTCTACTTTTACCTCTGTCAGACCCAGAGGTATCTCTCTCTGCGTAAGGAAGCCAAAAACCAGCCCTGAGAAAGCACGTGGCAGGATCTGACAGAGTCTGAAGAAGAGCATAAACCTCGAAACGTCACTGTTTTGGGAATATCGTTGATATTGCATTGAAAGGGAGCTACAATGTGAGGACGTCTGTATACTTATTCAGAGTCCTGGGCGCACAATGCTGAATGCACACTCTTGCTTCTCCATCTCCCTCTTGTCGTCCAGATGCAGAGCTATAACACCCATAGCGCTGGGCCTGAACTAGCCGCCTAATATGGCACTAATGTCAGGAAGGAGTCCAGCTGGACATAGTGTAGGGCAGTGTTTCTCAAACTTTTACAGACCAAGGACCACTTAACCATTAGAAAAAACCTCACGGACCACCTAGCTAATAGACACAATAGGCCTACTCACTGAACCACCTTGCTTATTGTCTTTGCACCTTGCTTATTGTGTCAGAGGATTCATATGATTTAAATTGTCATAGCTTACATAGGCAGTATTGCAGAACTTTGGATTTACAAGTTGGTTCAATATTGCAAACAACTCATCTATATTATTTTTTACAACGTCTGCTCGCGGACCACTTGGGATAGCTTGCGGACCACCAGTGGTCCCCGGACCACACTTTGAGAAACACTGGTCTAGGGCCTATACTGGAACCGCCAGTTACCGACTGACAGCCGCACTCAGAGTGGGCCAGGCTCTGGTTTGATCTGGACCTGGCTCAGATATGTCCCGGACCAGGTCCAGATGTGTGCTAGTCTGGTTCCGAAGCCCCACCGGCTGTTTCATCATTTCCATTTACGTGTATTCATTTATGTTTATGTGTCTTGGCAGACGGTTTTGTCCAAAGCGACTTACAACAATATGAGTAAACATTACATTATCGTTAAAGCGAATAGTTTAGACTAAAATAAAATAAAAATCCTACATTAAACATAATAGTAATGATAATGACCATAATAATAATGATGACAATAATAATAGCAAGTCTCCATAGTAACAATAACCATAAACACATACAAACCATGACTCTGTGAAGAGAATTTATTCATTAAGTTGGGTGCATTTAGCGGTGGCTTTTATCCAAAGCGACTTACAGATCATCATGGCACTGTCAGAGCATCATCAGGTCATCATGTCAAGGTCCCTAAAGGTGCTCCTGATATAGGGGGAAGGATAGCATTCACACATAGTCAGCCCCATGTAAAATTGGTCATTGTCACTATAATCTCAATCTCTGTGGCGCAAGTAAGACAAAAAGAAAGGCTTTTGTAGGGTAATGAGAAAGAATTTTAATAAATAATGCACCACTTCATTGACATTTATAAAATATAATGACTGGAAGATCGGAGCACTGAAGGTATACTGGTGGGTTATGGTAGAACAGGAGAGTGATGCTTTAGATCATGTTTGTCAAACTGAAGAAAACAAATAGAACTTTTTTATTTAGTATTTACACATTGGTTAATGGACTGAATACAGGCACACAGTCACACATCAAGTTAACATAAAAAAGTCACATTTGAAAACCAAATAGTGAAATCTGAGTGCTCAATGCTCAATACATCGATAGGCTGTAAGGGATTCAATCAAATTAGGAACAGACAGACAAATAGTCGCAATATCTCATACTCTACCATGTTCTCCAGGAGTCCAACAAAGTATCGTAACATGGAGAAAATGTTATGTAAAAAAAATAGACCAATTCAGTAACTTACTGACCAAATGAAAAGGGGGTGGGGATATAAAAAAAAAAAAGCAAGAAGTGTTTAAAGATGTCTCACTGACATTCATTGGCAATCCTGGAAGAGAAATAACCGAAATGGCTCTCTGGCAGTTAAAAAGGAGCATTTGAGCAGCCAACAGACCCCCCACCCCCTCCAACCTTCTCTAACAGATTGGGGGGGTATGTGGGTGGGCAGTCGGTCGAGGGAGTGGGCAGTCGTGTCTCTGTCTCTCCCTTACGAAAAACCCTTCCCTTGGCTTCCCACCAGAGGAATTCCGCAATGGCCTCGCTAAATGTAACCATTTTTCAATAACAGTCCTTGAGTCTCTCCCTCTCTCTCTCTCTCTCTCTCTGGGCCAACGAACATAACCCAGTTCCTGGGTGCCTGCGTCGCTTTTCTGTGGCCGGGCCTCTGCTTAAAAAAGCCCACTGAGCCGCCTGTGCCTCGGCTGGACAGATTGATGCTAATTTTTGACTTGGAAAACGCCAGTGGCTGTCTGCAGAGCAGGCCAGATTGTGTGGATTACTTGCTTTCCATCACACACACACACACACACACATACGTACATACACACACATACACAGACACACACACACTCATCAGCACACTGATTTGCTTAAGCTATGTCAGGCTGATGCTTTTTTAGGGGTGGGGGCTAGGCTGTAATGCAGGGTGGGGGGGGGGGGCATAACTGTTCACTATACACAATTAAGTGGTATTCTCGTTGACCATTCGACTACACTACTCTAATTCACTTAAATCTACCAGGGACGACCAGCCTCCCAATAGTACTCAAAGCCCCCCTAGAGAGAGTTTTAGCTGCCATGAGCCAAGCAAGGGACAGGAGGAGCAGGTTAGCTAACCGCTAGGGAAGTAGCATGTGTTCACATTATGTGTCTTTTCACTTTCCCCACAGCTAGCAGAGCACCGCAGGGGGACAGTTCTGGTCCAGGTCTGTCCCTGAGTCAACTGCAACAGGGGCCACCTGAGGCGCTGTTCACACGAGACACTTATGTTACCTCCAGGCTCTCGATTTCTAACTGACTCTCGAAGGAACGCCATGATCAAAGAGTCACTAAACTAGTAGCTGGTGCGGGACACCTAGTGCTTAAAGTTAAAAAAAAAAACAGTTTAACTTTTGCAATCACTTTTTTTTTTTTCCAACAATAGGGTTGTTGCTTTGCAATCCGGCATAGTATAACAACTCACCATGGCAACAACACAAACACAACCGATATCCACAGCGCTTTGTAACGCTCATATTTTGAAATATTTGCAACGTATGTTGCATTTTAGAGGCAAATAAAACTATCTCGGTGTGAACTCCCCCTCAGTTGTCTTTTCCCAGGGACCCCTCACACAAGCTTATTGAGACTACACCTTGGTTAGGTTCAGAGTGACACAGATAAAAGCAGCTCAGAAGGGGTGGGGTGAGCACACATAGGAACCTGGAGCTCACTGTGTTTTACCACGAGACCAACACTTTACATCACACAGGAGTCATCTGGGCCCTTTCAGAAAGGCAAGATGGACACGCAAGATGGACCGCGCACTGCTGCATAACACACTACCAGGGGGTGGGGGGGGGGGGGGGGGGTGTTGGGGGCACTAGGCCCTTTAACAAATGCACGACTGTGTGCTGTGTCTGTGCTAGTTCTCTGTTGCTTGTCTATGTGCCAGGTCTTCACGTCATTCCTGTACAGCTTGTATTTAATCAAGTATTTAGAATTATGATACAACATGTTCCAACTTTGAAACACAAAATCACAAATAATGTATGTTACATATCTACAGCCCAAAGTGTGGTTGTTGTACTAGCAAAACTAATAATTGGGAATTAATGGAGTATTCTATGCACCTTATTACATATATAGTTTCTCTGTATTGTGTATGGAGACTATATTTATACATGTACATAAATATAGATGTGCTTATATGTACATTTTGATATTAAAAACATTGCGTAAAGAATAAAATAAATAAAAATGTGAATAAATCATACTGTTACGTATGATTTGTGATGCTATAGCTGTGGTAATAATAATTCTTATTACAATATTTAATAATAATATCAACAAACAAACAAACAAACAAACAAACAAATATTCTGCCTACCAAGTAACAAAAGGAACTACACCACATACCCTGCAAAAATGTACAATTTGGGAGTGCTGGAATGATTGTGGACGAGGGGGAGAAAGAGGGGGGTGGGGGGGTTGTTTCGGGTGAGGGGGGTTAAGGGGGGGTAGATCTGTTGTCCTGATGCTCAGTCTGTTTGTGTGCTGGGGACAGGGATGTTGGTGTCATGGTCCGGACTTTGGTCTCCTGCTTTTTCACCTCCGGATGTCGGTGGTCTCGGGGTCCTCCTGCTTGATCCCCCCGGCCTCCAGGCTTGCGCGGCGGGACCCCTGTCCGCGACTTCTGGGGTGCACGTTGAAGCCCCCTTTGCTAGGCTTGTCCTTCTCTTGCCGGGAGCCTTTGGGGTTGTCCAGGTCAGAGTGCGCGGCTGGGAGTGTGGCAGTGCCACCAGCACCAGCAGGGCGGCGATCTGGGGGTCCCCCGGGGGCCCCGGGCGCCTGAGCGTTGGGCATGGGCGAGCACAGGGTCAGGCTTTCACACAGAGCGCCCCAGTTCTGCTCGCACTGCGACCTCACACTGCGTGTGATGGCCTCCTTTACTTCCTCGCCGCAGCTCAGGAGGATGTTCACCAGTTCCACATACGGCCTGGAGGGGGAGACAGAGGGCACAGCAACACCCGTTACTACACTCCAAAAGTACACAAAAAAGAAACGAACAGGAAGGGGGGGAAAAAAACGTGAAGGTTCTTAGTACTTCTGAAGAGACACGTTGCCATTTTCACCATGCTTCATCACAGCAGGTCACTGCACACTGGCTAGGCACTTCGCCCTTCCCCACTGCGTTCACATCATCAAAGCAACAAAACAAGCCACCTTTTTTGAAAAATATTGGAAATGTTGGAACTCTAATTTTTTTCTCAGAGAGGCCCCATGTGGTGTGAGGGGCCCGGGGCCACGCATTGGCCTCTGGGCTCGTTTTCAGCCTCATTGGATTTTATGGGTGCAGGACTGGAGTGGCCAGCCCTTGTGTTTCTGTACAAGACTGCAGCTCTGCTGGAGCTGGGAGCTGGCTGCGACCAAAATTATATTTTAAAACCTCTAATCAGGACCTGGAGGATACGTGAAATCAGGTTTGTGTGTGTGTGTGTGTGTGTGTGTGTGTGTGTGTGTGTCTGTGTCTGTGTGTGTCTGAGAGAGAGAGAGAGAGAAAGGGAGAGAGGTAGGAAAAAGAGAAAACTGTGTGTTTATTTGTGTGTGTGTGTGTGTGTGTGTGTGTGTGTGTGTGTCTGTGAGTGTGTCATTGCATGCACTCTTCTCAGCAGAATAAACTTGTCACCAGTATGTCCTTAGGAAACCCATGCACATCATTATCAGGACCTTTATCTGTCTCACAGCTATATGGTCATAAACAAACCAAGACAATGGACTTTGAAACTCTCTCTGACTTACTGATAGAAGGGGATGAACCGAACCCTCCAGGGCATCATTTACCACGGGCACAGGCACCATTTGCCCACGGGCACGGGCACGGGCACGGGCACCATTTGCCCACGGGCACGGGCACGGGCACCATTTGCCCACGGGCATGGGCAGTCAGTGGGGACTCGGAAATAAACAAAAAAGCAAAGGCCAGCAAAGTAAAGCAACTTAGGGCCAGAAAAGTGTTGCTTTCCCAGCAACTCCACCAGAGTCTTATAACCCTTAACGCAGCATCCCTCGTCCTGCCACCCCCCGCACCCCACCCCACCCCACCCCCCGGCTTAAGGCTCTGAAGCTGAGCCGTGCTCCTACGCAACGCCTCTCCCTACTGCCCCCGAGGTTTGCCACGGAGCATGATGTCACCGCTCCGGCGACGGTGGCAGCCGCACAACAGTGAGCTCTTATGAGGCGGCACAAAGCCGGCGCTCAGCGGACGGATGCCTACGCTAACGCTAACGCTAACACCTCCTACTGCCCTCCCATCGCTTACACTCACACGCAATACATCATAAAGACCTGTCCATGCTGTATGTTATGGTAGGAATTGTGTGTGTGTGTGTGTGTGTGTGTGTGTGTGTGTGTGTGTGTGTGTGTGTGTGGGGGGGGGGGGTGGGGGGGGTGGGTAGGGGGTGTAGGGGGATTCTGAGCTGGAAAATGGGCCTGGAAAAGTACCACTGACTAGCAAAATGTTCCTTAAATAATCACTGCAGCTTTGGAATCTCTGAAGTAACTATCCATATGTTTCCATATTTAGAAGGAATCCGATGCACACGCTGGATCTGGGGACATGTTCAGACAAAAGACCATCGCGTCAGCGCGTGTGTTAAAAGGTTCTGTGGCTCAACTGGCACTTTGTTTAACAAGGTAGCCTATATTAACCACATGGTCATGGGTTCAGCCCAAGGAAGCACTCCTTCAACTGATGCAATGTTTTCCTTACCTGAGCTTTTTGAAGTGTTTGGAATAAAAGCAACTGCTGAGTGACACGACTAAATGCTTAATTGGAGTCGGGCTGAGTAGCGGCATTGTTTTCAGTAGGGCTGTGCCCGGCTGCTTGTCTCAACGCATACCCTGTGAGTAACTCAAACCATTTCTTCTGACTTGCGCTCTTCACTCTCAGTCAGAGACCCCCTCACACCCAGACACCCACTCTCTTGCCACCACTCACCCTTTGGGGAACAGGTCCTGGAAGTGGATCATCTCCACCATGACGTTGACATTGTCCTTGGCGGCCGAGCAGAGGTTGTGCTTGATGTAGCACTCCCGCTGTAGCTGAAACACCATGTCCTTGATGGCCAGACACTTGCGACTGATGCAGCTGAACTTGTGGCGCAGGCCATGGGCCATGCACTTCAGTGCATCCTTGATGAAGGATTTACCCTACAAGGAGAGAGAGAGAGAGAGAGAGGTAGAGAGGTAGAGAGGTAGAGGGAGAGAGAGAGTGATCATCATGCACGCTGATTAAACTAATGAAAATTATCAAATGAAAACAAGCAAAAAAACAAGAGTTTAGATCTAGTCTTCCTGGAGAAACACACAGAATAAGGGCAGGGTCAGCGAGTCCGACCCCTTAAGGAGGACTTGATGAAAATTAACTCTTAAGGAGGACTTTATGAAAATGAACTCATAAAGAGAGATGGGCCCTTTGAAAGAGACACACAGGGTAAGGCCAGGGTCAGCAACACTGACCTCATTCCTCCCAGAGAGAGGAACTCTCCTAATGGGGACACATGTACATGCACACATGCACGCGCACACACACACACACTCACACACACACACACACACACACACACTCACACTCACTCACTCACACACACGTGAGTACGGTACACTTTTACGGCAAAGGGTGTCCTGTTGTGACCCGACAATACCAGGAAACTCTCAGGCCTCTCATTACATGGCTCAAGCCTCCCACCCCCCCACCCCCCCCCCCCACACACACACACCCCTCACCCCCATCACGAAAAACGCACCAGCCCCAAATCCACCTGCACCTCGTGAAACAGGAGTCCCACCAGGGAGGGCAGCCAGCTGGCACATACACACCCGACCGGGTCACACATCCTAGGCTGGAGGCGAGGAGGGGGGTGGGGATGAGACTGGAGAGCAGCAGAGTAGGCCAGCATAGGGTATGGAGAAGAAAGGGATTGTGGGATGGTGGTGGTGCTGCCGGTGGCGGTGGCATAATCTGGAGTTGACTATAGTGGAGAACCCAGTGGAAACGGGAGAGAAAAGCCAGAGGAGAGGGGGGGGGTATAGTGGTGGCAGCGCTTACCTGCGAGTCAAACTTGCCAGCGTTGTGCAGGAAGGTCATGCAGATCTCCTGCAGGCCACGGATCTCGCACGAGTTGTTCTCGAAACACTCGAAAACGCCACAGCCAACATCGCCCGCGCTCACCAGACAGTGCTGGATTTCAGCTGTGGAGGAGGAGACAGACAGGGAGAGAGAGAGATAGACGAGGAAGAAAGAAAAAACATAAGGAAGGAAGAAAGGAACGAAGGAAGGAAGGCAAGAGAGAGAAGGAGATAGTTAGAGAATGCAGTGGCCTGAGGCAATAGTACTGTGACTTGAAAGTGATTCCGCAGGCCTCTCAGAATCCACCTGCAACTGTAATACACAACGCAACAACACAACCCCCCCCCCACACACACACACTCATCCATACAGATGTAGATATGTATGGAGATAAGACAGGTCGGTGTGTGAAATATGACAAACTCTTGGACCCCTTTTTAAAGTGAAATCAGCTCTGCAACACAAATCATATGCTGCAGGAATCACAATGCCTGCCCCCTCTCAGGCATCAAACCCGAGCTGCAACCTCAACGGGAGACAGGACTGCTTGGTTGGAGATAAAGTGGAAGAGGGTGTCACTCTGCGACAGCCTTTCTGCAATGCCCAATATAAAAACACATGGTGGTGCATTGCAGATACCTTCAGATTCTTGATGGGGATAAATGTGAGCGCCGAAGTGAGAGGTGGCGCTTTATTACGTATGATATGTCAGGCGCTTGTGGTGTGAGAATTTCAATGACACCGGGCAAATAAAAGCGCCGGGGGGAAACTCCGAGGTGCTCTGAGGGGGGCGCATGTTTAACAGATATAGGTCACACATCCTTGTCTATCTGAAACCTTGGAAGGGAGCGTATTATAAAAATAGCATCTTTAAAAATAGTTCCCCTTTTTTCTTTTTGTGTTTGTTTTATTTTACTACCTGCGGTGAGAGGGTGGATCAGGGAGGTCAAAGTTTAGACTCACACGAAGGATTTATGGTCAACATATGAACTTGATATTGGAGTACCATAGCGAAGCGGTTTCCTATGTTAGCATACCACTGAAGTTACCCTTTTCCCCATTTGGCCATGAAGCACTTGATCACTGTTCATGCTGGTGCGCACAGAAATGTGTGTGTGTGTGTGTGCGCCCGCGCGCGCATGTGCAGTTAAGTTATAGAACTGAATTGTACAGCAAATCTCACAGTGAATGACAACAGATTTTGTCATGTAAACGAGTCCACAATGTTTTGTCGATCAGTTGGTATAAAACTACGAGCTTACTAAGCGAAACGTCGCAGGGTATGTAGTGACACACTGTTATAGTGACCAAATTACAACTTATTGGAAAATTATAATTCTTCGCCACTCTAAGAGAGAGGCTCTCTTGGCTCTCAGGAGCCCAGAGTAATAAAACTTACCACGCAGAAGCCAAATGCTCGCCGGTGGTTGCGAGTCACGTATCCCTCGTAATTTTATACGCAGAGAGCCAGGGTTTGGGAGACTATCAGGTTCTTTCGTCATCAGTGTAGGGTTCTTCACAACACGAATGAAAGACTGCCGTTGTGGAACAAAAGCAACTTTCCCACTTTACCGCTTTTCATGAGAAGGCCTCCCGCAACCTCTTAATGCCAAGTCTATTTAACATCTGAAACCCATGCATTAATTCCTTAGTTCGATGGCACAATGTACTAACTACCGATTTTTGTATTCAGTGTAAAAATCCTTGTCCTCAACCCTATGAGAAGACTACCAGGGGTGAGGCACAAACCTCAAGTTTGGTGCGCGCAGGAAAAGTGAGCCGCTCTCCTCACTGCTTGTGTTGGCATTTGTGCGGGAATGTGCTTGCATCGGACGACCTGGCCGCAACGTGCGCACAGCTACCCACTAGTGTGGCCATCTGAGATATCGTGCCGTGCAAACCTGCTGAGGAACTGTCCCTGTCCTGCAGCAGGGAAGACAAGACAACCCAGGTGACCAAACACGACCTTCGCACGATCTGTTACCCGTTTCATTCTTCGCATCGCTGAATATGTTACTTTGCAAGATATTTATGTATTAGGCTATTGTCGGATCGCAAAAATGGTTGGAACTCAATAAATGGGATCTAATCACTTGAAGTGGCCTCTGCAACATATAATGCCAATGCAAGATATCAACTCTCGCAGTGTGCTTGCAGTCCTACACCTTTAGAATGAGAAAAAGTTGGACTTAAGGTCAGATCTTGTATTTGCGTTTACACCCACAAAACTACCGATGACCCACATCTGTCTTTTTATCCATTTTAATACACAGGGCGAACTATGCCACTAATTAGGCAAACTGATTATTTTAAACATCCTTTTAAAATGTATGCACGCTATCCTTCGCACGCAGCTGCACACATACAAGCACGCACGCACACACAGAGAAAGAAGTGCGACCGTATACATTACCTATCATTACCTACCTTGCGCTGTTCTATTAATAGTTTACTAAGATATTGAATTTCTGTCTCCGTATATTTACAAGATATCGACTTTCTTCATAATCGGAAAACGTAGTGTCGTGCATAATAAGATGTCGATTTTCTGCCACCTTTCTTTCTTTCCCCCTATTTTTGAAAGAAGAAGAAAAAACAGCAAGCGAACACGTTAGTCTAATTTACTGCCACGGAGAGCATACACGTGCCTACACGGGGTGTCCGGTAGATGGTGGGTTTATCAGCGACATGTATGACATTATAATCCTAGCTTCCAGATCGCTCCAGATGTTTTTGCGTCTTACCTGTATTCTGTAGAGAGAGCCGTCCTTTCTGGCTGGCCGGTTTTTCTGGAGGATTGTCATGAAAATCGATATTATCCGTCCCCACTACTTGTTCAAAGACTGAGAGCACCAACAGCGCTATTGCAAATTTGACCAACATATCTACAGTGACCCACAATTAGATCTGGATATTGTTGCTGTAAGTCTATATTTAAATGGAGCGGTAACCCCTGGGATTTTCTGGTTCCTGTGTTGTAACCGCTGCTCGGGGTGACGCGGGGAGTGAGCGTGGAAGAGGAATGGATGCTAGCTATATTTCCCGGAGCCCGGGTGTCAATTTTGATGAAGGAGTTAAGCAGGTGTTGTCAGTCGTGCTTCCCAACCAATCAGAGACACAGACATCCACGTCCAAGTTTGAGGGGAGTGTCTGCGGCGAAAGTTGTCCCTGCTTGCCATTTACTAAACTTGTAAAGTGTGTATGAGTGGGTGGCTATTTACTCTACAAGTGTTTGCTGTGAACTATCTCTAGTATGACAAAAATTCAACGGCTACATGGCAGCAATGTGGTTTTTGTTGACATACCTGATGTACAACTGTTTACATACCAGAAGAGCCTTAAATATAACAAATTACTTTATAAGGATACAAATATAGGTGCAAATAATGAGCAATTTAGTTCAGAGATAAATTAGTCTGTGACTAAAGTATAGTGGTTGCAATTATTATTGGTTGCTGTAACCCACCTCAAAATCACTTAATATAAACTTGGCTGCACAGGAACGGAAAGGCCAATTCTCGAGACTCTTATCAGTCCGCCATGAGAGGGAGGGAGATGGGGGGGCACCTCAACACAGGAATGACAGATATTGCACTGGAAATCCACTGTCTGGGGTAAGACTGGAAAGTACACTTAATCCTCTCCAAGGAAAACACAACGGTAAGTATAGGTCTTTCCACATGCACTTTGAACATGGTTTGCACAAAAACTGGTGAGGGCGCCTTGCTGGAAAACACAAAAAAGTGACTGGGAAAGAGAGAAAACAGAGTGGGAGACCTGTACTGAAGCCTTTGTTTTAAGACTTGCTAGTCTATACATTATGTTGACTGGTTGGGGGATTTAGTCGTAAGCAGTCTGTAGATTTAGTCGTAAGCAGTTTGGTAGAGAGCATTTTTTTTGCCTATTCTTGAGGTGATTACCATGAGGACTATATTTAAGCCTTCTTCTCATTCGAGCCCTGTAGTTCAAAGCTACTCAAAAGTGCCCGCATTAAACAAGTGTAAACTGTACCAAATCTACCTGAACATCTTAAAGTATTAAAGAGAATACAGATGACAATATGACCTGAAAATCTTAAAGTATTACAGAGAACAATACATTAATACAATGGTGCATGTAATTTTAATGTTTTTCACAGGGACACAAATATTACTACTAAATGACAATGCAAATGCAATTTGAAACAGATTCAGTTTTTAACAGAGCACCATTGCCCCCCTGTGTCGGTCCTGACTGCTGAGCTGTATGACCTGTCCTGGCCTATAAAGAGTGACATATCGATGTTTGGACTCGCCCATGGCCATTTAGCATTGAGGTAGATTGAGAGGGCACTATTGGACAGGGGCCTTGGTATCCCCTGATTGTGTTGTGTGGTTATGGGATGTGCCAAGTTAACACTGCACGGAAAAGAGGCCAATGCTTGTTAATGGCTGGCAGGGATTGCATCATTCGCTAACCACCCCCTACGGACAGCTGCTGAATTCATGGAAAGCCACACACACACGGATAGAGACAGAGCGGGAGAGAGAGAGAGACACACACACACACACACACACAAATGCAATGGCATGTGTCCACATCTGACTGCCAGAGCAAGACACAAACTCACACTCATACATGCATGAGAGATTGAATCTGGAATCCAGTCATAAAGTCTAAAACGTGAATGTGACCTAACTTAAAACTATACAATAGAAAGAGTCTATCAAGACTGTAAGGAGAGACAGTTCACTTGAGGTATGGTAACAAGCTATTTGTTTTTAACAGAGCATCCCACAAAATTCGTTTAATTAAGTATCGTATCCTACAATAAAGATATTATAATGTAACGTTATAACTGAATGATTCTCATTGTTATATATTGGTCATGAAATTTCACAAATCTGCCAACAATATGCTTCAACAAATGTTAATGTGTCACAACTGCTGCGTGTAAAGAAGCCTTACGACCAGCTGCGAAATTGTCCTGGGACGTTTTTTTCTTCTTTTATTCTGGCAAATGTATCCGGTTTTATAAGAAAGATCCAAACCTCTTTGGAGTACTAAAAAGGTATACAACCAGAAATAATTTATCTTCGCCAGAAGTGTGGTTTGATATTGATTTAAACCACTCTTAACTGAACGGAACGAATCATGCGACATTAACCGCATGTGAGAAACAGGACTCAATGAGTTGCAGATCTTCTGGAACTACTGAAAAATCGTTAATTGGACGTGGTAGATCTCGTGTGGCCGACTGAAAGACCAAAAATAGCCTCGAGTGCTCCTGGTGTGGTTGTAGACAAATATTTGTCCACCACGCGCTCTCGTGCCTCAAAGAGAACTGGAAATTATTCAGTTCAGAATTTGGCACGACAGGGACTAATCGAAAGAAAAAAAAATGTTTAATGGGCTATTGACCGATCATATGCTTCCGACGTGACCCCATCCTGAACGACAAAATGAATGCCGCTTTTAGTGATTTGCCCAAACGTTTATTGCTTTCCAGGAACAATTGGAGGACAGGATTTCATGCATACCGACTTTTGTTGTGTGGGTCGTTCACTGCACGTTGACACAGATTGCCTCCACCAAGAAAATTAAATCACAATTTACCTTCTTCAGTCTTCAACCAGTAGGCATAGTGATAGATAGTAGGGGAAGGGGTGGGATATGGCAAAAACGTGAAAGATAGCTCCACTTGGTTTGCTGCATTGTGCCTACCACACAGCCAACACCATATTGGACTATTCTATACTTGTGCTTTAACCGAATCGACGTCTGTAGAAGAGCCAGCCTAGCTGCGGACACACCCTCAGACTTGGCCAATGATTTTGAAGTTGCCTAGGCCCTAGCCAATCACGACAACCTGGCTTACCGCAAGCTTGTAATGATGCGTGTTACCACAGAGTTCTGGAACTACAAAAATCGCTGATGAGATACCCGTATATTTAGTGTTTTAGAGATCTTTTCGCTGGTCTGAGAGAGCGAGCGGGCGCGAGAGAGTACACCGTGCCAGTTTGGAATGTGCAATTACTGAACATAATGATACATTTATTTTTAATGCCGTTTCAATGTGACATCTACATCGGCTGCAAAGCTTCCAGACACGGCGCGAAGGCTGACCAACGCTATCATGTAATTTAGTGGATAGATGCATTCGACTCGCACGTGCTGCACTGAACGTGTTATTATCAGATGCCTCTGAATAATCAAACAGCAGAAGCATCCGTAAACACGACCTTGTATTTTGAGTTGTTGAACGAATTAAAGAGAGCTACAAGTCCACAGACGTTTTATGTCCCTTGCTGTTTGGGCAGATAGATAGATAGATACTAGTGGAGGTAAATTCAAGGCAGTAGTAATTACTGCACATATTATGGAAGACAATGTAAACGAATACAACATTGTGTGCAAAGGTTAATAATGCCAGTAACCAACAGTTAATATAAACAGGAGATAAATAGCCATATGCCTGCAGGATAAAAGGCTTCTTCAGTCAGTCTGTTGAGCCGCCACCAAACCTATTCCTCTGCCTGGTGAATGTGCTTTGCAGAGGGTGGCAGGCATGATCCGTGATGGGATCACGTCTCTGACATGAGGGGATCCATCTCTGTGCCAACCACAGAGCCAGCTCTTCTCACCAGCATGCCCATCCAGCCACATAGACTCCCTCTTGTTAATGCTGCCTGCCTCCTCAGCACACCCAAGCATGGAGGCGAACGCTGTCCACAACACACTGGTAAATCAGCAGGAGTTTCCTTGAGATGGTGGAGGACTCCAGTCTCCTCAGCAAATGGAGCAGGAATGGTGTCTCTTCCTGTAGCGTGTGTTTGCTGACCAGTCCAGTCTATTGGACAACGGCATCTTCAGGTTCTTGCAGCTTCTGTCCACCTTCACATCAGCCCCCTTAATTGAGGTTGTCACATGGGCATCTCTAGACCGCTTTTAAAGTCTTGAACTACTGTGCCCTGGTAAAATATTGTGATCTAATTTCTGTGTTTGGTACTATATTAGTTTAGATCTAGATGATTATGGTGATTATGGTGTGAGTTTTTTTTCTATTTCAGCATGTCAATGTTTTCACAATGTCAATATAGTTTAACTCAGAAATAATATCAAATATCAAAGCCTGAATGATTACACAAATTTGGTGAGGCTTTTGTTGATTTCAGATAACTAGAAAAATCCCTGCATCAAGTAATTCTTGGTAGATTGGTGGCCTAAAAGTGTTTTGCAACCAATGACAATCCAAGTCTATTTAATGCATAGGTATACCATTTCATTCAGTTACTGTGAAAGCATCAGTGTAAGGCCCAATATTAGGAGATGAAGAGTCTTCAACAATATGCATGTGATTATACTCATGTTCATAATTCTGTGAAGGAAAAGCAAGTCAGTTTTTGGATCAAAGATACATTTAGCAGTTTTGATACTCATAAATTTAACAAAATGGTTCTACAAGGCGTCTTTCCATTACAGGAATTTGTCGAACTTTCAAGTGGCTAAATCGTTTACAGGAACGGCCCACGTCTTGGTCCTTTCTGCCCTTTCCCTTTCCCCTGCGGTGCAGGACCTACTGGAAATACAGTTGATGTAGCCTTATAATTTTGCTCTTTGATAGCGACGTCAATTCCGAGCACAACAAAATAACGAATCTCTTCTCCAGCCACAGTACCAGCATTAGATTGTTAAACTCCTGAATTTCTAGGATTCCTCAAGATCAAATTGACAGTTCAGTTTTGCTATAATGTTACTTACACTCGGTTAAATGGCTTCATGGCAGTTGTAATTACTCGTTAAATGAAGATACCAGCTCGACTGTTGAATGAAAGCCTATATTTCTGCTGGCTTTTTTTTTGTGTGTTCATTCAGTGACAGTGACCTCAACAGCCCTCAGCTACTCAAGCCATAATTCCTTTTACTGGATTTACTGTGCAACCTGTGGTTAAAAAAAAAAAAAATTCTCGTAAAAAAAAACGACGCTTGTAAAAATGACGTTCGTCGTTGTCTTCCACCCATGTCATCATTCATCCCTGCAAGCCTCACCCAACAGTTTCAAGGTCACAAAGGGGTCCTACTGGTGTGGGTCAGGTAGTCGAAACACGCACAAAGGTGTGGACCACTTTAAATCAGCCTGCTAGTTCCTGTGTGAAAAGGTGCTTAAAGATACTATGTCTATAAACTCGTCTTCTAATCTAAGATGAGAAACTTACTAAGTTACAGTAAATGTTTAACCTTTAAACACACACACCCTTCTTAACTAGAACCCTCAATTCACATGTTCCTCTCTCACCATAATGTTTTGTTTTATTGTTATCATACCTGGCATTTTACCCTCACACAGCAGAAAAAGCTGTCCCTCATCTATTCCTGCTCGGTGGTGAGGTTAAATGCCAGTGTTATGTGAGTAAGTGAGGAAGGTAAAAAGGAAAGAAAAAGGAAAGATGGGGGTAGAAGACAGAGAGGAGGAGAGGGGTGGGGGTTGGGTGGGGGTGAAATCAGACAAGCTTGACCCACAGCCCTGGCTGGCTGCTATGGATGAGGGAACATCTGCTGTGTGCAGTGTAGGAGTAAGGGGACCTGGCTGACATCTTAGACATCCCAAGACTGTCGCACTACATGAGGGCATATCAATCTGGAATTCCAGGCGGACTCCAGCTGAAATGGAGAGCGTGGAGGAAGCTAGGAGTGCGAGGGAGAGAGAAGGGGCCGAGGATATACGATAGAGGACTGGTATGGGTTTTGGGGGGGGGGGGTATGTGTGTGTGTGTGTGTGTGAGAGATAGAGAGTGAGAGAGAGAGAGAGTGTGTGTGTGAGAGAGAGAGAGGGTGTGTGTGCGTGTGTGTGTGAGAGAGAGTGTGTGTGAGAGAGAAAGAGAGAGCGAGAGAGTGTGTTTGTGTGAGTAAGTGTGAGAGAGAGATAATGTGTGCAAGCGGAGGAATGGCCATAAAAATATGTAAGGAAGGCAGTCACCAGAGAGGGCTTCTTCCAGGAACACAGCCCCTGGAGATCACACAGTCAAAGAATAGCAAAATACAGTCCAGGGTTTTTTGGAGTGCATTTGCTGTGAGTGTGAGTGTGTGTCTGTGTGTGTCTGTGTGTGTGTGTGTGTGTGTGTGTGTGTGTGTGAGTGTGTGTGTGTGTGTGTGTGTGTGTGTGTGTGTGTGTGTGTGTGTGTGTGTGTGTGTGTGTTTGTGTGTGTGTGTGTGTGTGTGTGCATGCGTGTGCGTGTGCGTGTGCACACACGCGCGCGTGTGAGCGTGCGTGCGTGCGTGCGTGTGTGTGTGTGTGTATGTATACAGAAGGAATCCTACTCGCACGTGTGGGCAGTCGCGTGGCACAGACATTTCCCACAAGGCCTTTGGACCCAGGTGTCGCAACTTCTCCCACTTCAAAGCGCACAGCAGTCTGTTAATGTACCTGAGTCGTGTAAATGCTGCTTTTTTTTTACCAGCCTTGCACCATGGGCCAGAGCCCTCCCAATTACTTTCCTTACTTTTCTCATTTGTTAGTCCAAGCAGAATGAAAGAAAAAACACCTCAGACCATCGGTTTTATTTTTCTCAGAACAATGTGCTATTATAGAGCCCCCCATCCACCCTTTTAAATGAAATACTCGTTTATCCATTTGTTTTTGTTTTTACCATATGATTTTATACTGCACATAGCTGCCAGAGTATGGCAGCCAACCCCAACCCACCCCCTCCACACACACACACACGCACACACACACAACCCCAACACACCCCCTCCTCACACAAACACGCACACACACACAAACACACACACACACACAACCCCCCCCCCCCCCACACTCATTACGGTCAGTTGTGTCGTTCCCACTGCCGGACAATGAGCCTCACAGAGCCATGGGCCGCTGACACAACCCACCCCACACCCCTGCCTCGAGGCCCCTCACCTAGACTGCCCTGCCGATCAGGAGAGGAGTTGATGTCATCCCGTCCCGAGGTGCAGGGCCATGCGGGTCCAGCCCTGGCACACTCTAGCCTACTCAGCCCCTGCCCAACCCCCCACCCACCCAAGCTTTGGCACAAGGCCACCTCATTATACTGGGCCTATGGGTGGCACATAGTGTCATAGCCATGTTGTGAGGGGGTGGGGTGGGGTGGGGGGGGGGCAATGGTGGGGCTTTGGGTAGGGAGGGGGTGCTGCTGATGGAAGGATGCATTTAGGATAGGTTGGGGAGGGGGGACAGCAGTGGGAAACAGAGGGGTGGGCATCGGCACCATCCTACACTTCAGACCCCCCCCCCCCCCCCCCACTCCACTTCACCCTCGATGCGAGATCGGGCAGAAGGGTGGGTGCGTCATTATGTATGTAAGGGAAGTCTTGGATTTCAATGGGCCTATCTGGACTGTGCTGGTTTCCATCTGATCCTGTAACATTGGAGCCTGCGATGCTATATTTGTCGCAGCACAGGGCCAAAAATGATCGGCCAACACAATGTGACACACTTATTTCTCAGCGCCGGCTGAATGGCGCTTTGTGTGTGGCCCTGGGGGAGGCCAGCGGGCCATTAAAACCTCTCTTGTGTGTCTTGTTTACTCTCCGCTAATTGAGAGGTGATTGGGTGTCCCGTTGTGGCCTGCATTCAGCGCTGGTGGGGTTGCTGGCCTGGCCAGGGCCTGACGTTGGCTTTGGATGGAGGTGCAGGGAAACAATTAACGCTGTTCGCTCACTGGGGGGAAGAGCACACAGCGTGACCACAGACGAATGGCCATCTCCATCCTCACGCTCACACTCCATCTCTCTGTTTCTCTCTCTCGCTCGTTCACTCACTTGCGCGTTGTTGACCCCTCTCTCTCCCATTTTTTATGTCAATGTCTCTCTCTCTCTCTCTCTCTCACTCTCTCTCTCTCTCTTGCGCTCGTTCAACTCAATTCAAATCTCTCTCGTTTACTCACTTGCGCGTTGTTGACCCCTCTCTCTCCTAACTTTTAAGTCAATGTCTCTTAGTCTATCTGAAAAGCCTGATATTGCACTAGAAGTATTGAATGTGAATGTAGTCAGTGGGTTTAAGAGATAAGGTAAAAACACACATTTATGGTGGAGCATGCCTTTTAATTTATTTAGTAATTGACAATAAATCAAATTTTTAACATACAGTAAGTGGTCATCAACTGGGATCATAATCGATCAGGAGCAGTTTTTGTTTGCTTTACTTGATATACCGTAATTTACTGACTATTAACCTAGGTATATATATTAATATGGCACAGTGTCTTCAGCTATGAGGTTAATACATGACGGAGGGCTATACTGCACAAGGAATGCATTTCTTTTCTTCATTCTTCTTTATGATTAAAGCTTGTTCTGATTATTCTTTGGATTATTGAGCATTGCAGTTAACACATTTTTTTTATTTGCATAAAACACTGTCCTGTGGTGTATACAAATGTGGCTTATGGGCTACTCAGGCATTACTGTATTAAAGGGTTGATATATTAAAGGGTTGATTTATTAAAGGGTTGATATATTAAAGGGTTGATATATTAAAGGGTTGATTTATTCAAAAGTCTCACTCAATTTTGCAAACTCTCTCTAACCCTCCTTCTCTCCCACTCCGTCTCTCTTTCTCTTGCTCTCACTCACTCTTGCACTTCATTGCACTCTCTCTATCTCTCCCTCAATTTTTCCCTCTTTCACTCTCTCTTACTCTCTTTCTCTGGGTCCTCTCTTCTGTCCAGTTCTCATCCCCCTCTTTTCCCCTCTTGATTAGGGCCAGTTCTGCAGCCTCACGTCCAGCACGGGGCACAGTTCATCTGTGGGCAAGATTACCACGGCCAGGAGGATGATGTCATCCTGGCCCATGAGGTAAACATGGGGTAACAAAGGGCGAATTAGATTTCAGAGGAGCGCAACAAAAAATCCGTTGTAATTCACATGAGTGCATCGAAAAGTCGTTCCGATAATCTCCATAATCAAATATTATGGTTCTGCTAAGAAGATGTGTCTACTGTACGTACTGTATGTTCTTCTCATTAATGTTTATTGTATATCACAGTATTACAATACATGACAATATAATATAGTATTGTAAACAGGCCTAACACATTATTAGTTACTGAACTATGAAATTACATCTTATGAATACTGTCCCTATCTCTTCAAACTCTTTAAAATGCTCTGCCGTACTGTGCAATTTACCACAGTTAAGTTGGAAGTGATAAACAAGCAATCACCAGTGTGTGTGTGTGTGTGTGTGTGTGTGTCAGAGGAAGGACAAGCACATAGACCACACACACCCTGTTGGAGGTGAGAGGAAGAGACAGAGAGGAGTGAGAGATAGAGAGAGAAAGACGAGTGCGAGAGAGTGAGTGGGGGGGTATACAGAGAGAGAATGTAAGTATATACTTGTTTTATCTCATGAGGGGGGTATACAGAGAGAGAATGTAAGTATATACTCGTTTTATCCCATGAGGGAAATTCTTCGAGAGAGGGATAGAGAGAGTAATAAAATGAGAGGAAGAGAGAGATGAATGGGAGATAGAGAGAGGGAGAGCGGGATACAGAGAGTGAGAGGTTAAAAGAGAGGGGGAAAGAGAGAGGTATAGAGAGAGTAAGAGATTAAAAGAGAGGGGGAGAGAGAGGGATAGAGAGTAAGATTAAAAGAGAGGAGTGAGGAGCAACAGAGAGTTGTGGGTAAGAAACGAGAAGAAAGCAGGAGAAAATAGTGCTTCCTGAAAGAGAGAGAAAGGAAGAGTGGAGAGGGGAGAGAGAGAGAGAGTGGGGAGAGGGGGAGGGGGAGAGAGAGGGATGAGAGAGGGGGGAAGGGGACCATGGTGGGGAAGAGGAGATCAACTTTCAGGCCTTTTGTTCGGCAAGCCTACCCCCACAGGATAAACACACACACACACACACACACACACACACACACACACACACACACACACACACACACACACACACACACAAACACTTGTGATTGATTTTCCACTACTCATTTTGTGGGATATTCATGGGTGTCACAGGTGTGTGTTTGTGTGTGTGTGTGTGTGTGTGTGTGTGTGTGTGTGTGTGTGTGTGTGTGTGTGTGTGTGTGTGTGTGCTGGCAATGACCTCTTGCCTCCTTTGTTGCACTCTAACACGCGCGGTCACACACACACACACACACACACACACACACACACACACACACACACACACACACACACACACACACACACACACACACACACACAAACACACACACAGTGTTAGGCAGAACTCTGCTGATATCAAAACTCAAGCCTAATTGTTTAATTGTTGAACAACTGCTGGCATGACAAAGAATTTGCCCTCCACTCAGAATTTGAAACACACACACACACACACACACACACACACACACACACACACACACACACACACACACACACGTATTACAAACTACTCCAAACACTTCCCATAGTGTCAGAGCCAGACAGTGCAGGGTCAGGACATGCTAGTGTAAGAGCTATAGTGGTAAGACACTTTAGAGATACTTTTGAAAGAATTGATTTCCCAGGGCTACCCAGGAAAAATACTATTTCAGATGTAGCACACTGGCAAGGCTGCTGCTGTTTGTTTTAATGACTAGCTGAGGATATTTTTTACCATGAAGTCCACCTTATTAAATCGGCAGTGTTTTCAGTGACCCTATCAGTGGTCCAAATTCTCCACATTCCTTATGAAATTACATGTATAAAATGTACCCTGTATGAACAGTTACCCCCTTGTTTGGATACCCATTAAAATGTGCATCTATCTCGGGCACTCTCTAAACCGGTTTATTAATATGGAGTGTGAATAAACTTTGGATCATTCTTGCACCCTCAGCAAAGCACACCAAGGTTCTCATTTCACCAAAGGTTCTCATTTCACCAAAGGTTCTAATTTTTATGGCAAGATTAGAGTCATTAGAAGTAGAACATGTATGTTTACACACCCACACACACACACACACACACACACTCACGCACACACACACACACACACACACACACACGCACAAACACACACTCACACACCCACACACTCTCACACACACACACACACACACACACACACACACACACACACACACACACACTCCTCTTAGTCAACCTGACCCTATTGTTTTACGCTACTGTCATCTCTCATAGTGTTCAAGCTTCTGCTGTTTGTCTGTGTTCTTTTCCTTTTTTTTTGTCTTCGGATTAAAACACTGTTTCCCATGGCAGCAAAATTGCTGGATCAAACATCTGAAAAACAAAGATTAAAGAGCAATCGTCCGTCTGGAATGAAGCGCCTTGTCAAATCAAGACGACGGCACAAACATATCAGCCATGTAATAACAGCACGTCTCCCTGGGCCTGCAGAGTGCACGGCACTTACCGTAATGTTGTAATTTTGTTTACTAAGTGTTTACCAGGCTTTGAGGGCATTTTGTTTACTAAGTGTTTACCAGGCTTTGAGGGCATTGAGTCTCACTTTTTTTGGGGTTGTGGTTGCTGTGCACACGTGTGTTTACATACGGTGTGTGTGTGTGCGCGTGCATGTCTGTGCTTTTGGGTTGGTGTGTGTGTGTGTGTGTGTGCGTGCGTGCATGTGTGTGCATGTGTGTGTTTGTGTGTGTGTACTGCTGTGAATGTTTATGTGTATCTGTGTGTGTGTGTGTGTGTGTGTGTGTGTGTGCATGTGTGCATTTGTGTGTGTATACTGCTGTGAATGTTTATGTGTATCTGTGTGTTTGTTTGTGTGTGTGTGTGTGTGTGTGTGTGTGTATGTATGAATGTGTGTGTGTGTCTTGTTCCTGCTGTGGGTGCTTGTTTGTGGATGCTTGTATGTGTTCGAGTGCTTGTGTGTATGTGTGTGTGTGAGTGTGTGTCTTGGTACTGCTGTGGGTGCTTGCGTGCGTGCGTGCATGCGTGCGTGCGTGTGTGCTGGCGTGCGTGGGTGTACTGGACATGTCACGTTGGGACTATATGACAGATAGAAAGATCAGCAGGAGTGGCGAACCTCCTGAGGTATGCTGGGAATGTGGCCCCGTAATTATGACATCCGTGGCTCCTCATCCTCAGGAGTGGAAAAAACCCAATGAGAGTGAGAGAGAGAGTGAGAGACAGAGAGAAAGGGAGGGAGAGAGACAGAGAGAGAGATTGTCTGTGTGTGTGTGTGTGTGTGTGTGTGTGTGTGTAGGCAGTTTTGTATAAAGGACTAGAAAGCAATACTTGAGTAAAAGTACATGTATCGTACTAAAAAAAGACTTTGGTAGAAGTGAAAGTTACCTTTTAGAATATTACTTAAGTAAAAGTCTTAAAGTATCTGATATATACTGTACTTAAGTGTCAAAAGTAATTTTCTGATATTTAATGTACTTAAGTATTTGAAGTAAAAGTAAAAAGTAAAAAGCAAGCGGTTTTATTTTGAACTTTTATTGTGAACTTTTTTTTGGCTTTCTTATAGTAAAGCATAAAGCATATTCAGGGTTCCCATATCTTCTTAATCTCACTCATCAAATCAAAATCACATTCTTTTCTAGGACTTTTCAGGCACAATTCTCTTAAGTTCAAAGAACAAACAGCATATTTTTAGAGCTGACATCAAAGAAAAAAACAGAAACAGAAATGTCACTTTTGTATGAACTTCAGGTAAAAATGAAAAATAAATAACTTATTTCTTTAAAAAAAAATGACCTGAACATTTTGGTCATGTGGTATGAGCATTTCTAGGGCTTACTCTCCAGGTCACCATCTCACTCTCACACACACACACACATGCCACCTATGTCCAGCAGCTACTAATATGCCAGTCATTAGTTGAAACTGAAAAGGTGTCTGTTCATCTTCAAAAGAAGATGGTTTTCAAAGTTGCCAGAATTCAGTGCCCGGGAGTTTCAGGCCCAAGACCGGCCCACGTTTTCCATAGTGGTGGAAATTGGATAAATGAAGCAACATTTCAGCTCTTACTATCCTGTAGTTTTTATTAGTACAATGGTTCAACAAATGTGTAAAAGTTATATAATAATTCACTTCAACTGAGAAGTTAACAAAAAAATATTCCACTATTCCACAAGTTACAGTTTTTCTCAGTCGCTTTGGTGCTTTTTTCAGTTCAGAATGAAAATTCTCATAACTATTAGTTCAACCTCCACAACATTTAGTCATTTGTGCACATCATAGTAGCAATTTCTCCTTCCTCTGAACAAATTGCAAATGCTTTTGGACATGTATCAGTTGCTTTCATACAATTCTCTGCTGTTTTTTAACATTATCATTTGCTTATGTCATGTCAGTCAAAATGAACTATACTTATGGATGCTGAATAGTCATTCCCAATAAAACTAATAGTCTTCATTTCATTGCTTGAGTCATTACATACAAAATTGGTGAACTAGTTATCAAATTCTGTCACAATGCTGTTGAATTACAGTAAAAATGTACGTATTCAGTGTCTTGTACTCACCTATTCCCCTAGCTACAGCAATGTGTAACTTTACTGTAGTTTTCAAATGGCTGTACAAGTACTCTATAGTGCTGTCTTGAGCATGTTCAGGTAGTGTCACCGAGTTCTGACCTTTTTTTTGCATTGGAAAACACTGAGAGAACTGTCATAATGAAAACATGACAAAGCCATTTGACTATCTTGTTCATAAACGATGGTGTCAAGACTTCTCATTTTGATGACACTGACAGTTTCATTGACATGAATACCTGCTTTTGAGGAATGGACTATCCATTTTGAGCAAGTGACGTGCTTTTGCAGGTCATCCACTAGGTTTTGCAGTTTGCACTAATTGTTTTGAGAAATGCACTAACTGCTGTGCAAATGTTAATAGTGATGTGAGAATAGCACCAAAGCGACTGAGAAAAACTGTAACAAAAACAGAAAGAAAGAAAGAAAGAAAGCCTTTGAAATGTAGCCTATCCAACGCTTCCACAAAGAGACATATTGAACTAATATTTAGGCTACATGTTTTTTTGCATGGGTAGGCTATATTTTTGTTTGGTGATTTAGCCTACTCCTTTAGCCCACTACACCCTCTTCTGAGCAAACAAGGCATATAGGTTTATCATGCTCTTTCTTACATTAAATAACTTTAATTTATCCTCTCTACTTGTCCCTGTAGTCATGGCCTCCTCATCACTAATTTCGGGCTCATCGTTTTCAGTTGTCGACTGGTTGATCTGCTGCTCAGTCTCACCTGGCCTCTTTCTACCATCCATCCTTCCTGACGCTTGTGTCTACTGTAGGGCCTCACCGTAGGCTACAACCCATGCAGTCATTGCATTGGTGTCATGCACAGAATGCGGAAAGTGTCCTACTTTAAGAAAAGATAGACGTGACCAATGTCAATATTTTTTTCCTCGACCAGCCCAAAAGTGAAGCGGCCCACCGTGAATTCTCCCGATTACCCACCCTGGGCCTGATTCAGTCTTACTCTTCTTGGACTGAAGACAAGTCCTGCGATGCTAAATAGCCTTTCACAGGCCGCTGAGGCAGGTAGCGGAGGGTTCAGCTTCACAGAAGCTGCCAATGTACAGAAACATTTCTTGCAAATACGGCCACGGGTGTATGACGTTATCTTCACCACTACCCTGTTCGCCGAGTTCATCACTATCGTCGGGGTGGTCGTCTATGATAACGGGAGGTCCTCCAGTAGTTGCTCGTGCTCATTGCGGTTTCAGTTGTGCGTCCTCCTCCTTTAGCAACAAACAGCGCTGAAATAGAGCGCGCAGCGTGCAGAGCGTGCGTAATGCAATCTAGGAGCAGTGATTCGCCAAACCTCCCTTATTGCTGTCGCACAAATTTCTTCTAATTTTATGTTTTAGTAACGATTAACGAAGATGCTTAGTGGAAATATAACGGAGTAAAAGTATACATTTTATCAAGGAAATGTAGTGGAGTAAAAGTGAAAGTTGACATAAATTTAAATAGCGAAGTAAAGTACAGATACGTGAAATTTCTACTTAAGTACAGTAACGAAGTATTTACTCCGTTACATTACAACACTGTGTGTAGGTGAATGCGTACATATGTGCTTATACGTAAGACTGAAGGAACTATAGAAACTCATAGTTTTCAGAATATAGAAACTAACAGGATTCAGAATATTCAGTTGTTAAGTCCACATCACTTTTAACAAGACCATTGTATACTTGTGCAGTTGTAAGTGTCTGTCTGTGTTATCAGCAGGTGGATAACATGAGTTTACGGCCGTATCTCTATAACAATCTTTCCAATGGAAATCTTTTTTGGAAGCCAAGGAACGTGCAATTGAAAGTGCTCATAGTTGTGAAAAAATGTGCAGCACCAGGAACACCACAGTCAACAGTCAAATAAAATCTTTACTTTGAATAGAAGTGAAGCACAGCTGTTCATATCAGCCATGATGTTTTTTATGCCTCTAATTGATCACTGGAATATTGAAAATGAAGATGAAATATTGGCATCTGTTCTTCAATTTTGGTGGAACACATCGTTCTTGCGCCAGGTTCTTGTCCAGACCTG